>NW_006430208.1:0-2170 GCF_000325575.1 Pteropus alecto
ATCAGGATTGAAATAGGAAACATTACAAATTATGCCTATTAAAAAAAATAAAACCATTGGCTCAAAGTTCTAAGAAGTTAGATAAAATGGACAAATTCCTTGTTATCAAAACTAAAATAGAAATTTGGAATATCTCCACATCTGCTAAAGATATAAAAATTATAATTTAAAACTTTATCATAAAAGTCCAGGATCATGATTAATTCATAAAATATTTAAGTAGGAAGAGAAGGGAATACTTCCCAATTCACTTTATGAGGCCAGCATAACCCAAATATCAAAATCTGAAAAAGATATTACAAGAAGTAAAATCACAGACCAATATCCTCATGAAAAAATCCTTTAAAAACATCAGCAAGTCGAAACTAGCAATATATTATAAGGATAATATATCATGAACACGTGAAATTTATCTAAAAAATGCAAGGTTAGTTTAACAATTGAAAAACAATCAATGTAATTATTTTCATTAACAGAATAAAGGAAAAATATCACCTCAACAGTTGCAGAAAAAAACATATGACAAAATTCAAAGGTTATGCATGATTAAAAAATCTCAGCAAACTAACAGAAAGAAGTGTCCTTAATCCATAAGCATCTGCAGAAAAACACCTAGAGCTAATGCCATACTTAATGATAAAATAGTAAATGAATTCCCTGAAATCAGGAACAAGGAAAGGATATCTGATCTCATCAGCTCTAAGCAACATTTGATTAAGAGACATAAATAATGCAAAAAATGAAGGAAAATAATTAAAAGAAATAGATTGGAAAAGAAAAAACAGATCAAATTACTAACTTAATAAACTTTGTATCAACTAAAATGGCTTAAAGACAATACCAGTATTAGGAGGGCAGGAGGCAAGAGAATTCTCATATGATGCTTGTAGGTGTATAAAATTACACAATGATTTTTGAAAACTGTCTGGCAGTTTCCTATAATGTTAAACATACACCTACAATCTAGCAATTCCCAAAGTGCCCAAATTTGAGAGAAGCAAGAGAATTTATTGTCAGCAGACCTACATTACAAGAAATGGTTTCTTCAGGCTGAAGAGACATGATGCCATACAGAAACCTGGATCTTCTGTGATGACTGAAGATCATCAGAAATAAGTATGTTGATACACACACAAAAAAAGTCTATCTCTTTTTTTTCTCCTAAGTTTTTAAAGATACATATGGCTGTTTAAAGCAAAAATGTTGAAATGACAGACATTGTGTGATTGATAACATATGCAGATGCAATACATATAACAATTACAGCATAAAGGAGGACTGCAAGATCCCTCATTTTACACGAAGTAGGCCAATATCAACTCTAAACAGACTATGAAAAGTTATGAATGTATACTGTTACATCTAGAGCAACCACTAAAAATAAAAAGTAAAAATGCAAAGCAGTATGGCTAAATGGCAATTGTATTAAATTAAATGGAATTGCAAAAAATAATCGACTGACCCAAAGAAGACAGCAATAGAAAGAGAGAAACAAAAAACAGAGGAGGCATATAAAAAACAAACAGTAAAAGGAGAAACCTAAATCTAACCATACAAATAATTACATGAAATAAACTCACCAACACAGACTGTCAGACTGGATAAAAAACAAGACTCTACCACATGCTGTCTACAAAAAAAGCACACTTGAAATATAAAGACACAGGTCAGCTGAAAAAAAATGGATCGAAAAAGAAATAATATGCAAACAGTAAGCATAAGAAGGCTGGAGTGGCAATATTAATATCTGATAAAGTATATTTCAAAACAAAGAGTATTACCAGAGATACAGAGATGTTTCATAATAAAAGGGTTAATTCATCAGAAAAATATGCCAAAGGTAAATATACATGTATCTTATAACAGCACTTCAAAATACATAAGCAAAATAAATAGAATGGGGAAATAGACAATTCCACAATCCTAGTCGAAGAATTTAACACCCTGTCACAGTAATTGATAAAATAACTACTGACAAATATATAAAATTGATTAAACTACTGCTAAATTGATAAAAAAAAAAAGAACTAAACAAATCATAAGGAAATAAAAGACCTGAACATAACAAACAACTTGACCTAACTGAACAACACCCAATAACTACATAATATATTCTTTTCAAGGGCCCATGATACATTCACCAAGACACTATATATGCTGTGAAATAACT
>NW_006430209.1:0-12216 GCF_000325575.1 Pteropus alecto
ACTTCTAACCTGGTCCCTTGGGAACAGAGAATCAGTAGGAAAATTTCCATTCAGCGGAGACCAGTGTCCCAGAGGTAAATCATTGCCCAAAGCGTGGAGCAACAGTGTAAACAGTGCCTAATGAGTAGATAAAGGTAGATGAAAATACCTCTTCTGTGTGTGCAACCTTGGGCCTTATAGGACGTGTTTGTTATTTTGAATTCCTAAGTCTGGTTGAAAACCAATGCTTCACTCCTTCCTGCTCTCTTTTCTGGGGACAGAGCTTCAGTCCCCATTATCAATTATCCAGAAAGAAATTCAGACTTCCACACGGAGTCCTTCCTCTGAGAGACCCCATCCAGGTGAGTCTGAGAGCTCAGCTAGTACTGCAGCAAAGGGTCAGAGAGGAAAGAACCTGAGAACTTCTACTTGAGAGCCTAAGCAGCATCGCTTAGAGCCCAGAGATGGCCATCTATGTTTGCTAGGTAGACTAATTGATTTATTCAATATGTTAAATTTCAGTTTATTTCACCAACTTTGCTGTTTAGCATTGAATTCCTTTATAGAAGTAAATATGTATTTGAGGGAAACTATGAATTTAAAAAAAAAATTGGGGTCAATTCTAACAGTCTATCATATCATGTTCCCCTGCTATTTTTAAATGTAAAAACTAATATGTCAGCACCCATCTTTTGCATTCATTCATGATCACTGGTATCCTTTTCTGAACATATATGATTCTATTTATGTTTACATAGGTAGAAATTATAACACTAGGCACTTCTTCTTCCAGTGCTTTTCAAAAGTCTATTTTTATATTTTTCACTTTAGGTTGTTGCCAATTATCTGGAATTAGAAACCCATATCAATGTGATTAATTATTGTATTTTATTTCTTTTCTTTGAGAATTAGTCTTACACATTTATTCAAGTTCACTTAATACAGTTATTAAAATCCATTATTTTAACCTGCTTATATTTTCCCATTCCCCAACATTTGTTCTGTTTAAAGGCGCATATTTATGAAACCATATAGTTAAGTTAAATAAAAGAGGTCCCTACTCATTGGATATCACATTGCAATGGAGAAGGCCCAGTACGATGAAATGAGTGTGGTATGACATTATTTCTTCAAGATAAATGTATGAAGAAAGAGGACCCATAGTTGTAGCATCAGCAGGATTCTATAGAATATGTCTGGGGAGAGTTTACATGTTGAAAACAAAACAGAATGAGGACTAGTGTACCCATTAGATGTGGCATGAAGGAGGTCAAAACTCAAAGCCAATAATAATAAAGGAAAGATTCCTCAAGACAAGTGAGAGAAGGGTCAGCCTTATGCTCTATCGGGCCATATGAAAACAAGTTTGGTCAAATAAGCATGAAATAGGTACAAGAATAACAATTAGATCAGGGCTGAGGTCGACGCTGTGACGAGGTCAGTAGGAAAGTGTAGGTCCAGTCAGTATGATGTCCCTTGAATCCGAGGAAACTGCATCAGCCATGCCAGCTGCCTCTTCTCTCTGCACTTGGCTCTCTTCTGGGCTCTTCATCTTGTTGCTTTTCCTCCTTGACAGGAACTGACCTTCCAAACAAATCTTGCATTTATTGCAGTAGATTTCAGATTTTCCTGACTTTGTCCCAAGTTAAGACAGGCCTGTTACATCGTAATTCACCATGCTTTCACACACACAGCAACACTGATACACACACACACAAACACACATGTACACAACTGACAAAGAGAACCATGAAACGATTATGTGTGTAGCCTCACTGAGTATGATGCACTCTCATATTTTCTATTGTGCCTTCTTTTCTATTCTATTCAATTCTTACAAACCATAGTCTGCCACTCTACTGAGTCCTGATACAGAATATGGAAAACGTTCCTCTGGCATGTCCCCCATACCTAGATCAGTGTTGCCTCTTTCTATGCCTTCTCCCATCATCAACGTTTTCTGGAAGAACATTCTTCTATTCCTCCGTGGAATGCTTATTTATTCAGCTACTGTTCCCAACTCAGGTAAGTCTGTTGGAGGGTGGTGATATGTATAACATACTGCATGCCTCACCGCACTCACTGTAGTAGGGAGAAAAGACATGGAACTAAATAAAAATTATGCTATGAGTATCCTAATACACAATTAACTTAATGAGAAAGTATCCTTTTCTGAGATAATGTTCAGAAAAAGAAAAGGTTCATGAAGGAGAGGATGCAGGCAATACAAACAAAGAATATTGAGTTTGGAGGATGGAGAAGGGGTGAAGAGTTCCATCATGTCTCATGGTGGGACTCCAAGCAAAGGGAAGCATGTATGTAAAGGCTCTGAGTCTTATAGCTGTGATGCCAGGTGGCGCTGGGAGTCAAGTTCTATGTTTGGGAGATTAGTGTGAGCTCGGGCAAGTCTCTATGTGGGTGAAGTGGGTTAAAAGATCACAAGACTTGAGCCTCGTGTTTGAAGCTATGAAATTTTGGCTTCTATCTCCAATAAGGAGTCACTGGGATGGAGATTAATGCGAAAGTTTTAAGAACAATTTTCAATGTACAGAGATCTCCATAGGTCAATGCAATAATCTATTGGATCTCTACTCTTAGCAGATGAGAGAGATGACAAAAAACTAAAATATGGTTATTGAATTGGGGATCTAGAGGTGGGGGAGCAGTGGAGATATTACAAGTAGAAAAAAAAACAATCAGCCTTCTCTCATCACAGTGATAATCAATTACTTACTAACAGGAAATAAGTGATTAACTTTGCTAAGCATGTTACATATATTGTTCAAACCTGTCACCATTCTGAATTGATATCACTGTCTGCACTATTTGGATGAGGATATTACCACTTGGATCGTCCAGCTATCTCATTCAAAAACTAAGAGGTGGTAGATCTCATAATTAAAACCCGGTTTTCTGATTCCCAAGGTTTTGCACATAATGTTATTAGCTAAAGTCTCATTTCAGCTTAAAAAAACCATGCTTTTTTTCTATACATTGTATGTTTCCTTTTGTAAATTGTAGTTTTATTCTTTGCAAATCGTCGAGTAAGGTGTTTGATCTGTAAGGGGTTTTGATGCCATGAAGATACTGCTCTTTCCTTTCCTCTTTTGAATAAATTGATTTGTGCTACTTTATTGATTTTTCTGGGCATAAGGCAAAACACCTGCGGTTGGCATGTCACTATAACCAAGGACGCTTTCTCCCCATCACAATTTCTCGGGGACCACCCAAGATTATTAGGTCTGTCTCTGTCTCTGTCTGTCTGTCTTTCATCTTTTTATATCTCTATTTAACTGACTTTTAATATACAAGGCAGAAAATATTTGTATGAAAATGGAGCCCTATTTTTACATGTCTTCATGGGAGCTTATCAAGTAGACTTTGGAACTATTTCTCTAACTCGTAGGGTCAAGATAACCTGATATTATCTTGCCTTGTATTATTTCTCTCCTCATTATTATGTCTGGGGGTGAGTGGAAGCTGGTATTAACATGACCCCAGGAGGACATAGTGTGTGTGTCTGTGAGTGTGAGTATATGTGGTCTGTGGAGCATGAGCATTTCTCTACTTCTTTGGGTAGGGGTACCTAGCTTATATACTCTGAATGGGTCCTTTAAAATATAGATACAGAATGTCAATCAGTAGATGGTAATAAAGAAGGCATCACTTCTCCTCACAGGATCCTATGCAAGGAAACATAAAGTTTAAAGAACAGGAAGAGATTGAATGAGTCCCTGTGTCTTGAAGTTTCATCTGTAGCAGACAGGCCATCTCATTCCTCCACATTCTCTGACACCATCACTATCATCTCCCTCTTACTCATTCCTTTCACCACATGGCTTCCTTTTGAGCCTTGATTACTTGAGACCAGTGCCAACCTCAGGACCTTTGCATTGGCTCTTTCCCATGCAGGATACACACTTCCCCAGATATCCCTGTCTTCCCTGTGTGTTTCTTGAGGTCTCTATTCAAATGCCACCTTGTTTTCGTATTTTTCTCAATTCTATAAAAAATATAACACACACATCTACTCTCTTTTGCACATACTCTCTTTTTTTTCAGATCACATGCAGCATCTAACAATGTATATGATTTTGCACTTCCTTGTATTCTTTCAGCACCCTGTTCTTAACAAGAGAAAAGTAAGGACTCAGCACATATTTATCAATGAGTGTGGTATGACATCATTTCCTCAGGGATAAATGTATACAGAAAGTGGACCAATAGGTGTAGCATAAGCAGGATTTTCTGTAATATGTCTGGGGAGGTCTTCAAATGTTGAAAATGCAACAGAACTTGGATTAGCGTACCCATCAGATGTGTCATGAAAGAGATCGAAACTCAAAGCCAAAAATAACAAAAAAGGATGCCACATGGAAAGTGAGAGAAGGGCAAGCCTTATCCACTAAGTGCCATATAAAACAAAGATGGTCAAATAAAGATGAAATCAGTGCAGGAAGATTAGAATTTATATGTGAAAGTATTTTTCATTAAACATGTGTAAAAATGAAATTATTGCTGCTGGGAATAATTACTTAAAAGGAATCAGATCTCCAGAAAATCATATACATATCGCATATACATTTTAGTGTAAAATGTAAATTGTAGCTTTTCAAGATGCTAGTAATGCACATGTATGTTAATTAATTATTTAAATTTTTATTGCTAGTCATAACCACCAACACATGGTACCAGAAAATTATTCACGGATTACAGAATTTCTTCTCATGGGATTTTCTGAGGAACCAGAACGGCAACCTCTCATATTTGGGCTTTTCCTCTCCATGTACCTGATCACTATGTTTGGAAACCTACTCATCATCCTGGCTGTGAGCTCAGACTCCCACCTCCACACACCCATGTACTTCTTCCTCTCCAACCTGTCCTTGGTGGACATCTGTTTCACCTCTACCACTGTCCCAAAGATGCTGGTGAACATCCAGACACAGAGCCAAGTCATAACCTATAAAGGCTGCATCACACAGATGTATTTTTTCCTACTCTTTTCAGGATTGGATGACTCTCTTCTGACTGTGATGGCCTATGACCGCTTTGTGGCCATCTGTCACCCCCTGCGCTACACGGTCATCATGAACCTCCGGCTCTGTGGACTGCTGCTTCTGGTGTCCTGGATCACGAGTGCCCTCTATTCCTTGTTACAAAGCTTAACAGTATTGAGACTGTCTTTCTGTACAGTCTTGAAAATCCCCCACTTTTTCTTTGAACTTGCCTGTTCTGACACCTTTCTTAATAACATGATGATGTATTTTTCCATTGGATTCTTGGCTGCTCTTCCCCTTACTGGCATCCTTTACTCTTACGTTAAGATAGTTTCTTGCATTTGTGGAATGTCATCAGCTCAGGGAAAGTATAAAGCATTTTCTACCTGTGCGTCTCACCTCTCCGTTGTGTCCTTATTTTACTGTACGATTCTAGGTGTGTACCTCAGCTCTGCCTCTCCCCACAGCACACACTCAAGTGCAGTAGCCTCAGTGATGTACACTGTGGTCACACCCATGCTGAACCCCTTCATCTACAGTCTCAAGAACAAAGAAATAAAGGGGGCTTTGAGAAGATTCTGTGCAATGGCAGCTATAAAAGGGACAACTGTTTTAGGGCTGAAGAGCTCCCTGTGATTAGGAGGCTAGAAGGCTTGGAGCCAGAAAATATGGAAATAGAATATGCCGCTTCTATGTATTTGCTGGAATTTCCATTTACTTAATTTACCTTCTCCGCACAATGTAAGCAAATCAGTTTATCATGCTTTCTCCTCTAATATATGGACATTTTCTTCCCTTGTACATTTTCTCAGTTTTAAAACATTTTACCCAAATTTGAACCAAAAATATTTGGAAAATCTTAATTATTTTGTGAATTCATATGGATTCTTAAGAAAAATTTCTTTTCAAATGCTCATGTCATCTCAAGAATTTTATTTCGTGTTACTGAAAAAATATTCATGTGTTGTATAACTCACATATAGTAAACTATCCTTGTTGACTAAGTTCATTAACACGATGTTTTATTAAAAACTGAAATATAGTGTCATTTTGTGTCTGTCATTCTATTTAATTTCACTCCCGTAACTGCTTTACTGATAATGTGGATTTTAACATTCTGCTGGTTTTAAAACTGGACTCCTACTTTTTTACTGTTACTGCGTTCAGCATCTACAATGCCTACCATAGTCCCTAACAAAAATGTATTATCAAATATATATGTCCAGGTAGAGTCATCAGGAAAATGCAAATTTGATAAATTGATTCACCCAATATGATCTTTAGAAAGAAATAATTGGTCTTGTATATGTGGAAGCATTACTTAGTTGATTAGTATGTAAAATATTTCTTTTTCATGCTGTAATCTACTCCTGAAGTATAGAAGATGGATTCCATGCGTGAGGGCCTGTTTTAATTTAAGTGAAGGATGGCTGGTGTGTTTACATTTTATTACTAAACTACCTCCCTGTTTGTCCTCCCAAATTTCAGTCTTTCCTACAAATATGATTCCTATAAACAAAATATCTCCACTTTTCTTAATTCTGTCATAACCACTACATGGATAATGAATGAACAATATTAATATCATCCATTTCATAACTCCTCATATGTAGGAATCACTTCCATCTTCATGACATGAGTGTGACTCACAGGAGAGCTTGAGTTCCTGTCCTATCATATGATTGTGTCAGCAGGGTTTCTGCTAAGATGCACGTCCTTCTGACCTCACCCGGTTACTGAAAGCAATCCTCATTAGAGCCAATTGTTAATCCAGTTATCCAAAATAAACTAGAATAACAAAATGGTCATAAATGCTGTCTCCAAATATAATAACATATGCCCAAAATTAAAAACATCGGCTTATTATAATTACCTTTCATTTGATTGCCTTGATTATTGTATCGATTAGTTAATGCTGTATAATAAACTCTCTTAAATGCTATGGTTTATATCAAATGGCATTATACGATGGGAGTTGTTCTGATCTCTCTTCAGATACTCATGAGACTGCATCAGCTGAGGTCTGTATACCATGTGTCTATAGCTCCTCCATGAAGTTGTGGGAGGCTGTAATGCACCCCTGTCTTGAACCAATATGATGGTTATTTATATATGTAGTATAATCTTCTTTACCAAATAAAAATGAGTTTACCAAATGTAATTTGTGACAAATTAATGCCACTATTTTTATATTCATATAAAACACTTTGTTTTCTACCAAATGGTATTTCTCCCTCCTCCACTAAAGTGTGACTCAAGCTACTTGATACCTAATTTTGAATTAGGCATCACTAGATTTTTTTTCTATTTCTTATTTTATTGTATAAAATAATTGCATGCAATATATTGCAGATATTTAAAGTGTACAAGTTGCTGGAAGAAAGGGAGCTAACAAATTAAGAGTATATATTGAATGGGTCTATTTACACATCATTCAAAGAACTGTAGGAAAGCTTTAATTCCATTATTACATATCTATTAAAAATTGAATCTCCCTGAGCCTGTTTCATTATTTCTGATTGTAATACTGGATAATAATATTTCTGATAAATCTGGTGCAGAATACATGAAATCTGTGGAAATACTTGTTGAATCCAAGAATTCTTTCGTCAGTTAGTATTCTTCTAATGTATGTGTATTTACATATGACTATTTAATAAATAAACACACTCACTCACATATATGTATATAAACAGACTCAATAACCCCATCTTTTATGTTGAAATAAAATGTGAGAGAATGTTGGAGAGGATAGAAATGAAAATCATTTTGGATTGAATTAACATAAAATTTTAAAAAATAAGAAAACACGTACCAAAAAAATTATTGTAGAAGGTTTATCTTTAGTTTTAATAATGAATTATTGCCCTATCTTAATGTCCAAAGGCCTCAAATTCAGAACCACATTTACCTTTATACAATGGGAGATTCTCTGTAACAGCTAATGAGACAAAATCTCCAATTTAACTTTAGATTTTTCTTCTACTTAGTGCGGGTTTCAACAGAAAATTTCCTCACCCAAGGGAAGCAAAATGAATAAATTGAGATGCTTAATGTTACATTCCTCCAAAAATAGTTATTAAATAAATGTCTGTATAACATTGCTATTGCTGCAGTAACAAAACATAACACTAATGGCTTTAAAAGAAAAACATTTATTCACCTAAACTTCTGGAAGTCAGAAGTCTGAGGAGATAATGTGCTGAAATCAAGAACTCTGTAGGGCCTGTTCCTCCTGGAGGTTCCAAGAGAGAATTTCTTTCCTCTCCTATTCCAGTTTCTTGTGGCCACAAGCATTCCTTGGCTCATGGCCCTTTCTCCATCTTCAATGCCAACAGTGTAGCATCTTCCAATCTCCCTCTGATTCCAACTTTCCTTCCTTCCTCTTACACATTGTAAGACTACGGTAATGATATCAATCCCATATCAATAACAGCCAATCCTCTTTTTTTTTTTTTAGATTTTTTTTTTATTGTGGTGATATTGGTTAATGAAATCCAATAAGTTTCAGGTGTAAAATTCAATAGTAAGGCATATATATATTGCGTAGCATGTTCCCCTCCCATAGGTAGATTTGCCTCTGTCATCATATATTTCACCCCCTTATCCCATCTACCTCTCTCTTCCTTTCTCCCTCCCCACCGTCTGGTAACTACTAGTCTACTGTTCATGTCCATGAATCTCCGTTTCTCCTGTTTGTTGCTTTTAGGTTTATATCCCACATATAAGTGATATCATGTTGTTTTCAACTTTTTCTGTCTGGCTTATTTTGCTTAGCATGATTATTTCGCAGTCAATCCATGTTATCGCATATGATATTTTTTCATCTCCTTATGGCCGAGTAATATTCTACTGTATGTATGTACCACACCTTCTTTATCCAATCATCTGTTGTAGGATACTTTCGTTGCTTCCATGTCCTGGCCACTTTGAATAATTCTGCTTTGACCATCAGCATGCAAATATCTTTTCAGATATGGGCTTTCAAGTCTTTGTGGTAAATACCAAGTAGAGGGATGGCTGGATCATATGGTAGATCAATTCTTAGTTTTTTGGGAAAACTTCATATTGTTTTCCATAGTGGTTGTACCAATTTATAGTCCCACCAGAAGTGTATGAAGGTTCCTTTTTCTCCACATCCTCTCCAACATTTGTTACTACTTGTCTTGTTGATTATAGCTATTCTAACAGGTGTGAGAAGGTATCTCGTTGTGGTTTTGATTTGACCGCTAATAGCTAGCGATGTTGAGCATCTTTTCGTATATTTGTACACACAAAGATTTAAAGTAGAATGGTGGACCTTACTTTTAGTAATGAATTATATTTCTTATTTTAATGCGCAAAGGCCTCAAATTCAGAATATTTACTTTTATGCACTGAAAGATTCATTAGACCACCTGATGGAGTAAATTGATTTTTGCATTTTTTCTTCTACTTGAGGTGGGATTTCAACACAAAAGACCTTATCCAAGAGAAGCTAATAGAATAAAATGGGAGGCTAAAATTTCCTACAAAAAAAAAGATTGATTTAATAAATGTGTTACATTCTGGTTGTCATATTTTAAAATAGCAGGGTATGAAAGAAACTAATTTATGTTCTTATTTTTTTGAAGATCAAAACCCTGAGAGGAGTCTCACTGGACTAAAATCAAGATGTCTGCAGGGCTGGTTCTTCCTGGAGGCTCCAGGAGAGAATCCATTCCCTCTCCTATTCCAGTTTCTCAAAGCCACAAGCATTCCTTGGCTCCTGGCCCTTTCTCCATCTCCAGAGTCAACAGTGCATCACCTTCCAATCTCCCTCTGATTCCAGCTATTATTCCTTCCTGTTCCATTTTCTAGGACCATGGTGATGACATTAGTTTCACCTGCTTAATCAAGGCCACGTTCTTTTCTTGAAGTCAGCAGATTAGCAAACTTATGTCAAGGGCTGCCTTAATCCTCCCTTTCTATGATAAATAGCGTATTCAGTGTTTCCATGGAGTAGCATGTAGATATGTTTTGAGGCCCTTATTCTGCCTACTACAAAGTCTTTTTCTGAAGTACATTATTTGGTGATACCGAAGGGCCTTTATATAAAAGAAACAAACACAGAATTTATCACAGCCTCTGGAATGAGTACACCTAGTCATGTGCTGATAAGGACATTTTGGTCAACAAGGGACCACACATATAAGGTTGGTCCCATAAGATTATAATGTTGCTGAAAAATTCCTATCACTTAAGACTTCATAGCCTTGGTAACATCGGAACATGAGGCATTACACAAATAGTCATCGTGATGCGATTTCCTGCAGTGTACAGTACAATAACACATTACAGAGGTCTAGGAAATGTAAGGGAACAGAATCATCACACCAAAATTTCATAAAGATTATTTTAGGCTGGCTAATTTTAATAAAAACATCACTCATGGGAGAAGCTCTGAAATTCAAGTACACGTTACACTTTGTAAGGAACATTTACATAGTAAGGAAAATCTCCAATTGAAGGGTGTTTCCCTGACTGTACCAGGAAAAGGAGGTGACATTTTCTGTAGAAACCCATCAATGAAGAAGACAATGACTTATACTTGCATAATCACCTTACCTCATTTACTGGACTTTTTTCTGATAACCTCCCATAACTGACTACACCCAACCCAGTGCGTTCTTCTATCTTCGGCTAAAGATAGCAGTTAACATGGTAGCTCAGGCCATTCTGGGGAGTTACTCAGTTTTCCTGGATCTCTCCCATGTATACAGAAGAAATACATATTATTAAACTTTATTGGTTTTCTTCTATTAATCTGTCTTTGTTACAAAGATGTGTCAGCAAAGAACCCAGAGGGGTAGAAAAAATTTTTTAATTCCTCTACAGAGCAATAGACTATAACAAATAGCCTAGGTGTGTGATAGGCTAACCAACTAGGTTTAGGTAAGTGCACCTTATGCTACCTAACCTACCATGCATTTCTCAGAATTTATCCTATTTGTTTCATGGTGCATTACAGCACACATTTCATCCAAAATTTAATGCAAACACAATTTTGAATAAAGATGACGTAAACTAGTTGTCCCTTACATGATCACAGGACCTCAGCTTTGCTACTTACAGTGTCCTCAGACCACAACCTGCAGCATCAGCATCTTCCTGTAGCTTATGAGAAATGCAGAATCCCTGGGCCCAATAGGACTTGCTGAATTAGTATTTGCACATTAACTATAATTCTACATGAATCATATGCACATAAAAGTTGAAATGCCAGTTCAGACTAGCTTTTCTCACCTTCTCAACTTGACATATTTATTTGTGTTGGATTTTGTAGGGTTTTAGCATCCTCTCTTCAGACATTACCTAATAGCGCAGGGGCAATGTCATCTCTGGCTGGGAACTACTGGCCCAGAAATTAAAACCTGGAAGCATCCTGACAGATTCCAAACAGCACCTATTCCTTATTCTGATTATAACTTCAGGCAAGTCAATAAATTTTTTCAAGCTGCACTTCTGCAATGTAGAATAAAGTTCTTAATGGTACCACCTCACATGATATACTTTTAATGTAGGGAGGAGACAAGAGAATTAAAATGTTTATTAACATTTTATTAACAATCAGAGGCTGCAATATACCATTCAGCCCTGCAGCCAGGCCTGGAGGACTCCTTCAGAACAAAGAAAGATTTCTGCTGGGATTACTAGCAATCCCCTTCCCCACATCTTTGACGGAGAAATAGAAACCAAGTCATTATCAATGGCTAAAACTATGGGGAACCTAAGGTTAAAGGCTGAGAATGACAGCAGACCTTTCACTCTATATGTTCTTATCTTTTCAAGCTACATACTCTTCCCTGTTTCTCAATGTATGTTCATATCACAGGAAATGGGAACTAAAGAATGCCATATAAACTGAATTCCTTGAACACTCAGGGTCCCTCTCAGTGCCTTTAGTCAGTCTCTCTCTCTCCCTCTGTCTCTCTCACTGTCCTTCTCACTCTCTGTCTCTGAGAGGAGACCACATTCTGTCTGTAGAGTTATCCCTTTTCTAATAAACTTTCCTTTTGACTCTAACTTTGGCCTTTGCGTTGAATTCTTTCCACACTCTTCGCCAATAGACTCTCGTCTTCTCTCGGTTCAGGGCTTGATCTCCGGGCAAGTAGGTGAAATTTGCCTTCTGTGTCACTTTTATAAAATTTAAATTACAAAGCCTGTAAGGTACAAATCTTAGACTATATGGCATAAAATTATATAAATATGTCTCATA
>NW_006430210.1:0-225 GCF_000325575.1 Pteropus alecto
AAACCATAACATCACCAAACCTCTTTAAGCCAAATTCGACATTCAGCTACATAAAACTAACTTCTAAATGCCTAACCCTTAAACTTTATGCTGATCTGACCTCCACTGACAATTTCTGTAACCCTAAAACTGAAATTCAAATGAAAATAGAATTAACAATCCTAGTCATAACTCTAACTCTATCACTAATTTTTACTATAATTTACACTGACCCAACTGACTGAT
>NW_006430211.1:0-276 GCF_000325575.1 Pteropus alecto
CCACTGTAAATAATGATGCTATGAACGTTGGTATGCAAATATCTTTATAGATAAGAGTTTTCAAGTCTTTTGGATCAATACCCAGTAGAGGGATTGCTGGATCATATGGTAGATAAATTCTTAGTCTTTTGAGGAACCTCCATACTGTTTTATTGAAGATGTAGAAAAAGCCTTCGACAAGATACAGCATCCATTTATGATCAAAACACTTCACAAAATTAGTATAGAAGGGAAGTACCTTAATATAATCAAGGCCATCTATGCCAAACCCTCAGC
>NW_006430212.1:0-5409 GCF_000325575.1 Pteropus alecto
TCTTTGAAAAAAAGATTTATTGGAGCAAAGCCACAGCCATTCATTTATGTATTATCTATGGCTGCTGTTCTTGCTATAAGAGCAGCAGAGTTTAGTAGCCTTACAGAGATTCAGTGACCTGCAAACTGTAAGGTATGTACTATTTGGCCTTTTACAAAAAGTTTTCCAACCTCCTCGTCTAGAACAATACATGGTATTAATAATGCAAGGAGTATGCACGAAAATTAAAATGTTAATTAAGCCTCAACCAGAGACTGCAATATGCTGATCAGCCTTGCACCCAGGCCAAGAGGACAACTACCCTTCCCCTTCCTCACTGTATGTTTATATCAAAGGAAATGGGAACTAAAGAATGACATATAAACTGAATTTCCTGAACACTTGGGTTCCTCTCAGTGCTTTTACTGTCTCGCATTCACTCTCTGCCTCTGAGACAAGATCACACTGTCTGTGGAGTGTTACCCCTTTTCTAATATACTTTCCTTTTTGCTCTACTTTGCTGTGTGTGTCAAATTCTTTCTACACTCGCCGCCAAAGGACCTTCTTCTGTAGGTGTAGGGCTTGGTCTCCCCTTCACTTGGAGAAATTTGCCCTGTTGTGCATCAGTCTCTTCTTTGGTCCGTGTGTGTTTTTCAACCAATAATGTACTCTTTGATTGTCACTTTGTAGTATAATTTGAAGTCAGGCAGTGTGATCTCTATGGCCTTCCTTCTCTTCTCTCCCTCCCCTCTCCCAAGATTGCTTTAGCTACTTAGCAGTCTGTTAATTTTTCGTTTCTTTAAAGAATGATGTTAGGATTTTGGTAGGGATTGCATTAAATCTGTATATTGCTTTAGTTGATATGGTCATTTTAACTATGTTGATTATTGCAATCCATAAACACAAAATATCTTTTCATTTCTTTGTCTTCTTTCATATTTTTTAAATAATGTTTTGTAGTTTTCAGTGAATAGGCCCTCGCATGCTTTATTCTTTTTGTTGCAATTACCAAAGGATTTATTTCTGTTTCAAAAATTGCAATGTTAATAAAGGAACTTAATGGATTTTTGTATCTTGATTTTGTTTCCTGAAACTTTACTGTATTTGTTTATTTTTTCTAATAGATTTTGATGAGATCTTTAGGGTTTTCAATGTCATCTGCAAAATGACAGTTTAACTTTTCATTCCGATTTGAATGTCTTTTATTTTTTTCTCTTGCCTGATTGTTCTGGCCAATACTATATTGAATAACAGTGGTTCTAGTGGACAGCCTTGTCCACTAGATTCCTGATTTTAGAGGAAAAGGTTTCCATTTTTCACCATTAAGTATGATATTAGCACAGGGTTTGTCAAATATGGCCTTTAATATGTTGAAGTACTTGCCTTCTATACCCATTTGATTGAGTGTTTTAATCATAAGTGGGTGCTATAAGTTGTTAAATGCTTTTTCTGCATCTGTTGAATAGTCATTTAACTTTTATCCTTTATTTTGTTTATGTGGTGTATCACATAGATCGATTTGCATATTTTGAACCATCCCTGTGTCCCTGGGATGAAGCTCACTTGATCTAGGTGTTAAATCTTTTAATGTGTTGTTGTATTCAATGTGCTAGTATTTTGTTTAAGATTTTTGTGTAATTTCATGTGAGTTGTTATCCTTACCAAGTTTTGGTATTGGGGTAATGTTGACCTCATAAAATGACTTCAGAAGTATTGCCCCTTCTTTAATTTTTTGAAAGAGTTTGAAAAAACAACAGGTATTAAATTATCGTTGAATATTTGGTAGAAATCACTGGAGAAGCCATCTGGTCCTTGACTTTTACTTTTGGAGAGGTTTTTGATGATTCTTTTAGTTTCCTTACTGTTGATCAATTTACTTAGATTTTCCAGTACTTTATGACTCAGTCTAGGAAGGTTTTATATTTTTAAGAACTTGACAATTTCTTCTTGGTTATTGAATTAGATGGCATACAATTTTTCATGTTTCTTATATAATTATTTGTGGTATCTGTCATAACTTTTCTGATTTTTTATGTCTTTTTTTCTTACAGCGTTATTCTATTTCAACTTGAAGGACTGACCAGAGCATTATTGTAGGGCATGCCTAGTGGTAACTAGCTCCCTCAGCTTTTGTCTGGGAATATGTATTTTTGTCTCATTTTTGAAGGGCAGTTTTGTCAGATGTGAAACTCTTGTTTGACAAGTCCCCACCGCACCCCACCCCCAACTCAGAACTTTAAATATGTCATGCACAGCCTTTTGGAAGCTAAGATTTCTGCTGACAAATATATTGCTAATCTTATTAAACATCTCTAGTATGCTAAAAAGAAATTATTTTGTCTCCTGGTACTTTTAAGATTCCCTCTTTATCTTTCAACAATTTGATTAGAACATGTCTTGATGTAGATTTTTTGGTTACTTCTGTTGGACTCAGTCATATGGGATTATGGCCCCACTTAACTTTAATACGTCTTTGTGTTAACTAATTATATCTAATTTCAATGAACCTCTTTTCAAGTAAGGTCACATTCTCAGTTACTGGGGGAAAGGTTAGCAACATAACTTCTCTGAGGAGACACAATAAAACCATGGATCATCCTCCAAAAGACATCATATTCTAAAAATCTGTGCATCTGAAAAATCACTTGAACATATATAACACTGAAGGTGATGCAACTTAAGAAAGAGACAGAAATCCATAAAATTCATTAGAGACAGTAACAGTTTTATTTCAGTTATTGATAGATAAAAGAGACAGGAAATAATCAGTTATGTAGAAGAGAGAAAACATTTATTTTTAAAAAGTAACCCTAGTTGATATTATTATAACATTTTACTCAGGAATGAATTTCTTTTTAAGTGCATATGGTACCTCCAAAAAGTTGAGCCATATTCTCAGCCATTTCATAATCCATAATCCAAAGTAATAAGGATCACATAAAGTAAGTGCTCAGATCACGATTCTATCAATAATATCAACAATAACATATGTATGTAAAGTGAGAAGATTTTCATCAGCTATGTTTTGATTTCTACTTTCTCTTTTCTCTTTGGTGTAGCTGTGTATAAATGTAAAAGACGTCTGTGTTCATTTCATGAGTAGGAACCCAGATTAATTGCTTTTCAGCTCTGGAGGGCAGTTAGGGTGTAACACAGGAGCCGCAGGCCTGAAGCTTGCACCTGATTTTGCGTGCTCTGGAAAAACCACCAGGAGGACCATAATGCTGAGAAATGCCATTTATTACTCATGAGGTGGGGAAGCTTCATCAGCAGCGGCCAGTCAGAGCTGCAGGAATGAAGCTGCTGACCAAGAGCAAACAGAGTTCTTTAATGCCCATGAGCTGGGCAGGGGGTGGGGAGGATCTCATGGGGAATCCTTCCCAGCCAAATGGGAGAGAGATGTGATACTGGATTACAGGAGCAAATATTGTCCACAGGAGCAGTAGGAAATGTCCTTGGGGACAGGTGCTGCCAAAAGTCCTCTGTGCACTGCCTGCCTTGACTGCTGGCAGGGCGGCCAGTAGACTTCTGAGTGTGTGCAGGAGCTTTGTTCCGAGTTACTCCAGCATAGCTCCTCCACCTCACATTCTTCGTGTCAGTTCTTCCAGACAGGGCGTCCGTAGGTGGCTAGAGCGTTTGTTATTGCATCCATATATACAATTGCAATAAAGACTACACCCTAACACTAACTACACATCAGCCCAGCAGTCCTGTTACCAAGTAGTGGCCCCAAGGGCCGAAGGAGGGCCACCAGGTGGTTAAGGGCTTTGCCCCAAGTGCTGCATGCAACACGTCAGGCTACAATTCCTGTTACAACTCCCCCCGGTCTCCTGATCATTCCTCAGTCTTGAGGGAAGAGAGGCAATGACTACTCCAGTTGCTTTCTACTAAAACGAGGCGGAGTTCGGGGGTGAGGAATGACTGTGTCCTATATTTAATTGAATATAGTGTTAGTTTTTGGTTCAGTATGCATACAAAGTTGCCTTTTGCATGATTCTATGTATTTGAGTGTCAGCTTTTCCAGAGCTGTTACTGTAGGTTTAGCAGGTTGTATTAGCCACTGTATAGACACCTATGTCAATGAAAACAAGAGAAACAGTTTAATAGAGCAAATTATAAAGCAGGTTCTGAGTAAGTAAAGTTGTCAGCAGATTTCTAGATGTAAGGCTGGAAGCATCTGCCGTCACCTGAAATGTCCCTGATGCTGTCTGCAGACACCAAGGCAAACTCCACGTGGCCCACCAGTCACTGAGGCTGTTCAAACATGAGCCATTGTGGCAGTCTTTCAAATTATATTTCAAGTTGTCTATCTTTAGCTTGAATGGCTTGCAGAAAGCAGTTATAGTTTTTAAAAATTCCCAGTTAAAGGATGAAAGAAAAATTACAAATTGAAAACATGTTCAAAGAGTCACAGATAAATATTTAGGAAACTGGAAGAATTTAGAATCCAGTCCAAAATACAAGTAGAAAATAGAATCTAAAAGACAATAGCATGAGAATCATATGTTTACATAGGTAGATTTCAGTTTTTATTGAAACATATATTTCTCACCAGCTACATCTGTTTACCAAAGATAGCCAGATTAAGTCTCATTCATTTGCAAAATAGGTAATTGCCCAGAAATAGGTAATAATAAGCCCAGAAAGAATGTTAATTCACCAGATAGGCATTTTAAATTCTGCTTTACTAGAATTTTACAAGGAATCATCAGATTGAATTTAAAAGTCCTCACGAGGCCAGAAAAGCCAAGATGTTACCGGAGAGTGGGGTTCCCTCCTGACATGTCGTCTAGGTTCTCGATGTCTCAAACAAAAAATTGAGCAGGACACTAAAGCGCCGCAGAAAAGAATGGCTTTTTTGGAAGGGAGGGTAAAGTGACCGTACACTTGCAGTCGTGGAAGAGGGCAGAGTGAGAGAAGCGTGGCTCAGAGGCCCAGCAACAAAGCCTTTGGTGCTTTTACCCCTATTTGCTGTGGGCAGTCACTTTTCTTAGAGGCATAGGGTTTCTTCATGGACAACTGGGAGGGACAACACCTAGTGACTGCACATGTTTGCGTTCTGCACATGTTTGTTCTGAGAATTCATTCTGTTATAATGATATTAATGAACTTCTGGGCATATGCATCACATTATAATGATGGTGTAACGAGGCTCAGGTGAGTTGAAAGTCATTGGACTCTTCATGTCATCACTTAAGTAGAATGACCAGCTTAAACTAGTACCCAACTTTCTGCTCACTTGCTTCCATGTAGTTACTTTTAGCACCAAAATGCCTTCCAGCTTGATTTATTGTGGGCAGACTGGGGTGGACCCCTCTGGGATAGGATGACCTCAATGTATTTGCAGGCAAACGTGAAACCCCCTAACTTTCCTGCCTAACCCTTTCCTAAGAGTCATGAACCCCTTATTATCAGTATGGATGTTGAGGG
>NW_006430212.1:5434-7052 GCF_000325575.1 Pteropus alecto
ATGAGAGTCTCAGTCCCTGTCCACTGCGGTCTCATGAAGCTCTTTCCATCTCTGTCTCAGTCAGGACGGGGTTTTGGATTTCCTGCCTAAATGTCACCTCTGTCCCTAGACAAGGAAAAAAGATACAAATTTATTATTTAAATTATATCTATTAATTTTCTAGTATTGATTTGCCTACTAGCAAGTAAAAGAAAACAGTCTTGGTTATTATGTTTCTTAAAGAATAAAAAAAACCTTTGGGCTAAAGGTCCCCTCCTCTGTCAAACTGTAAGGGCCCTGTCTGGCTTAAAGCCATTTGTGCCTACAATAGACTGATGAATCTTATCATTTGCTAGACAACCTGAGTCACCAGGTTTCAGAGGAATTATCTGGATTTGAGAGAGAGGGGGCCTTTTTCCCAAAGAAACGAAGAAAGGAAAAAGATCTGTATATACTTAAAAAAAAAAAAGTCTGTAAGTTTGTAAATGAATGATGGTTCATATTAAAGGCAAGGGCTTGCCATCAGACGCCTACAATACCTACAGGGTTCAAGTGAGTTCCTCTCTTCTTGAGATCTCTAACTCTGACTCTCCCAGTGCTGCCTGGTTTCTTGCAGATCTGATTTTTGCAACATTTCTGCAACAACACGAGTATCTCCCTACATCCCTGCACTTGACGAAGTCCTTGGTGACAGGTTCAGGACACACCATCCCTAGATATGGTGCCTAAGAATATTGGATATTTTAAGATGAAGGTATTTGAGAAACTGGCAAGTGCAAGGACTTTAATCTCCCCCTCTCCCCTGAGGCAGGTCGGTGGTATGGCCCTCGGTGAAAGATGCCTTCTCCACCTCCTGAAGGAATGAGCACCCTTACCTCAGCAGAAGGGAGGAGATGAGAGGAATCTGAAAGAACAAGCCTTGCGAAGTTGCCCCCTTGCCACTACCCTTGGGCTCATGCCCTTTGTCCCATTGTTACCAGAGAGTGGGGTCCTCTTCCAGCATGTTCTCCAGGTTCTTGATGTCTTGAACAGAGAATTGAGCAAGACACCAAAATACAGTAGAAAAGAAAAGTTTTATTAGCAAGAAAAGTCCACTTCCAGACGTGGAAACAGGCCTGAGCAAGAGAAGTGTGGCTCAAAAGGCTTAGTGATTTCATCCCTTTTTGCTGTGGGCGGTCACTTTTCTTAGAGGGGTGGGCTTCCTTGATTGACATCTAAGACTAACAGGACTCAGTGATGCATCATTTTGCGTTCTGCGCATGTTCGTTCCCAGAATTCAGTCTGTTGTAATGATATTAATGAAGTTCCGGGCATTTGCATCATATTATAATGATGGTATAATGAGACTCAGGTGAGTTGAAGATTGTTGGGGTCTTCATTGCGCAGGAACAAGTGACTGGCTTAAACTGGTACCTAAATCTCTGCCTACTGGTATCAATGCCTTCTGGCTTGCTTAATTGTGGGCGGATTAGGGTGGACGCTTCTAGGATAGGATGACCTCAGTGTCTTTGCAGGCAGACCCAAAACCTCCTTACTAACTTTCTTGCCTACCTCATTTCTAAGAGCCATGAACCTATTATAAGTATGGATGTTGAGGGACGGGAGGTCTCTTCCATATCTGCTTCCTGCAGAGAATGTC
>NW_006430212.1:7100-15036 GCF_000325575.1 Pteropus alecto
AAGTGCCATCTCAGTCCCTGGACAAAGAAAAGAAAATACAAACTCGTTATTTAAATCATACATCTCTTAATTTCTATTATTGATTTGCCTATTAAGTGAGTAAAGGGAAACAGGCTTGGTTAATATGTTTTTTAAAGAGTAAAAAGAAAGACGTTTGGCTTAAAGTCCCTTCCCCCGCCCAGACTCTAAGGGCCCTGCCTGGCTTAATACCATTTCTGCTTAATGATAGGATGATGACCCTTATCAATAGCCAGAGGATCTGAGTTGCCAGGGTAATTATTAGCATTTGAGAGAGAGGGACTTTTTTTCCCAAAAAAGAGAGAAGAAAACTAAGTTTACTAAAAAGATTTAACTCTGCAAGAGATGTCCCATTGCCTTTCCTGCTAAAAGAGAAAGAATTTTACAAGTGATGTCCTGTCTCACCATTACATTTTCCCAGAATTTTCCACTCTTCATCAAACCTTGTATAAAAACACTCAGGTTAAACCATTTTTTTGGGTCTTTATCTATGACAGCTGCCACATCTTGTAAAACTTAGATTAAATAAATGCATGCTTTCATTTTGTTAATCTGTCTTTTGTTAAGAGCAGCTGAGAACCTAGCCAGGTAGAAGAACAAAGATTTTTTTCCTTTCCTAGATTGGTAATATTGCAAATGGATGTTTCATAAAATACAACCAGCCCCAAATTTCCTATCCATGGCCCATGATAAAGAATCACAAAAGCACAGAAATTCCACATGATACAGATATAGCCTGGCTCTCGGTTGCCATGGTTATGGGGAGCAGCTCTGCATTTGGCACACACATCAGTTGTTACACCTGAATGTAGAAGGGTTCTCTTCATGGGTTTTCTCGCGTCACTCGCCTTTTGTCCGTGTTACTTCTTTTAGATAAAAAGTGGGTACAATTGCAGCTCTGTCTCTCCCCCAAGCACTTCCTGGGATCAGAAGCCCCTTTCATTCCCTATTACCATTTTGAAGTACCAGTCAGGAAGCCTGCCGCTGGCAGCGCACCAATGCCTTCGCCAGGGCTGGGCCTTCATCTTTTAGGTCAGATTGCTTTGTTATTTATAACTTACCAGTAAATGCAAAATATTTGACTCAGATCTTTTTCTATCTCAGAGGTATTTACTGTAAGGACCTAGATAAAGAGGGTACCTTGCTTCCATAAGAGCCCCCGATCTGAGGGGAGAACTGAAGAAAACCTCATGTAATCTCATTTGCATTATTATTTAAAATTTAGTTTCCAGACTTTGCAACAGGATGCAGCCATCAGGTAAAGCAAGGTAGGCACTTACAAGTACATCCAGGAGCTATGGAGGAAGAAGCAGCCCAATGTAACGCATTTTCTATGCACAGTGTGCTGCTGGCAGCACCACCAGCTTTCTGCATTCCAAAGAGTCCCCTGATAAAGCGCACAGGCTGGGATACAAAGCCAAGCAGGATTGTGTCATATATCGGATTCATATGTGGCCACAAAGGCCCAGTTCCTAATAATGTTACTTACAGCAAGCCTGTCCATCGCAGTGATAAACAGCAAAAGTTTGCTTGAAGCCTTCAGTCTGTTGCTGAGGAGCAAGCTGGACACCACTATGGGGCTCTGAGAGTCTGGAACTCTTACTTTGTAGATTACACATACAAATTCTCTGAGATTATCCTCATTGATCCATTCCAGAAAGCTATCAAATGGAATCCTAACACCCAGAGGATTACCAAACCAGTCCACAAGCACAGGGAGATGCAAGGGCTGATGTCTGCATGCCGCAAGAGCTGTGGCCTTGGAAAAGGCTGCAAGTTCCACCATACTATTGGTGGTTCTTGCCATGGAGCTTGGAGAAGGTGCAACACTCTCCAGCTACACTGTTACCGCTAACATAATGTTTGTAAATTTTTTACCTAATAAACAGTTTAGGATGGTCATGTCTACTTAAAGTGTTCTTTAATTTGCTTGTTAAAACTAGTTGTCTACACACTGCTTCATGAATGCATTGTCAAATTATGAAAGTTAAAGTGCATTAATATTTGAAGACTTAAGTGATTGTATACTTTGTTTTTCATAAATACTTGCCTTTCCTTTATCTTATTAGGGACTTTATATGTCACTGCTTAAAATGCTGTTTAGTATTGTTGCAAGAAGTGACACCCAATGGAGGAAATTGTATGCTGAGACAACTTTGCTAGAGAAAAGAGACTTTTTTGCCAGTGGAGCTCATGGGGCATTCAACAGACCCAAAGCACGATCTCCCCTTGGTTATATTTCTTACAGCTTATTATTCTCTCAGTGTCCATGCAAGGGGCACGTGATTCCTTTGTCTGAGGTTTCACTTGTGCTTCACAACTCAGGGTGGGAGGGAGAGCTTCGCGTCGGGGGCTGTAAGGGTCTTATAGGTCATTTGTCTTGTGACCTTGGCGTTACCAGCACTATTATAGGATTCTTGAAAAGAGAGACAGGACTTTGAGGCTATAAATAGGAAGCAACACTTATTAATGCTGGCACCTGCTCAGTAGGTTCCTATCTAAAGGCTGAGCTCTAATTGTAACATAACAAGAAGTTTTACACAGTCTTGTTATTCTTACTGTGTTGGCTGGAAGCTTGCTGCTTAAAATATTTTACTTGCTGGAGATTACTGTTTGGCTATCGCCTTGAGAACATATACTATTAATTATGGGAACAAGACACTGTAGGAGGCCTCAAGACCCACAGATTCAGGGGAAACAACAATACCCTGTAACCAACAGTCATTTTACATTTGAAGAGACTGAAGAGATAGGGTCTCAGCGGCCCTGGGGGCATCATAGAGGGCTTCCCAGATGCTGTGACCCTTCAGGTCAGTCTTGAGATGAATTTAGCTAGGCAGAGGTAGGGTGAAAGATATTCCATTGCCATATTCACTAGATTCCTGGCACTATATAAAGCGTCTCATTTAATTGTTACGAGTCCTTGCCAGCATCTTAAAGAGGAGGACTAAAGCTGAGAGAGATTGTTACTGGCTCAAGGGTACACAGAGACAAAGCCAGAACTATCTTATAATAAAATAGGTGGAGTTTTGGGGTTTTGTTGTTTTTGTTTGTTGGTTGGTTGGTTTTTGTATATCAGTTTGCTTCCAGGAAAAGTCCAGGCTTCCTATTAATTCTACACAAGTTTCAACGTTTTTTTAATTGTGGTTGGTTTTATCAGTGACAGGAGTGTATAGTATATTAGCTTTACCTTGGCCTAGTGCTGTGCACTCCTCTGTCTGATGGTGAGATCTTCCAGGAACACCTGATATGAGTTGCTACAGTGGAACCCATATTAATCTGTCTTTAACACAGAGAAACTTGCCAAAACTTCTTGTGTCATGCATGTAGTTTACCTGGTATTCTGAGAAATTATTTTTAAAATATTTAAATTTTAAACTATAAAAATATGCAGCTTTTAAAGGACTATTTATTTGTTAACATTTTTTATGAATTTGAGGACTATAGGTATATAAATATGGTTTTGAATACATTTCCTAGAAAATATAGTAGACTTTACATATTTGCCATTTCCATAAAGGATTTAAAACAAGTTTAGAGGGAGCAAATATCTACAAAAGAGAATAATTTGAAAGGGAAAAGAATGGAGAGTTGTAAGAATCAACTTTTTCCCCACCTAGAATACTTTTGAGCTTTTCCTCCCCATTTAGTATATTTGAGTGAGCATCAGATATAATATAAAGTCTTAGGCCCTATATGCTCAAACTCTAGGATATAAATAATTGTCCACTTGTCTTATAACCTTTCCCTTTTTTTGTGCATTGCTTTCCATTTTAATAGCATTTTCAGTAAAAATAAATAAGGAAAAGAACATCGAAAATAAAATTCTTTTTGTTCATTGTTTTACTTGCTAGAAAACCCTGCAAGTATTTAATAATGATTATAATTGAAAGAGTTTTTTGATTTTATTATTGTTATTAATTTAATTATCTATGCATTAGAGACTATACTTGGCTGTATGTCAGTGATTCTCAGTGGGTCTGAAAATAATCATCTGCAAATCATCTACATAAACATTGTTTAAAACTTATGAGTTTTTTAAGCTCATGTACATTTATTTGTTTTTGTTACAAATGGTTTTGAGTATATTCACAAAATTGTACAACCATCACTGTTACCTAATTTCAGAACATGTTTATCACCCCAAAAAGAAAACAAGTCTCTGTGAACGGTCACTCCCCATCTCCATCTCCACAGCCCCTGGCAACCACTAATCTACTTTCTGTCTGTAGATTTGCATATCCTGGACATTTCATATAAATAGAATCATACACTATGTGGCCTTTTTTTTTTTGCTCATTTCATATGAATTCTTTTAACCTCTGGAAGTAAATCATATTTTACTAAACAAAGAACTCTCCTGAACTTTATTTAAAGTGCAGCTTTAACTAAATTTGCATATATAATTTAACATTTACATCTGTTGTAATTACGCTTCTTCAAACTTTTGTATCAATAATTATTTTTGGTTAACATCTGAAAAAAATTTTGACAGCAGAAAAACTCTACTCTTATCTGTAAGATAAAGTCATACGATTTTTTTTAACAAAAAGGAAATACGGATATTTTCCCCCTGATTCTTAAGTTAGTTGGCAAAGATGAGTTCAGCTAAATTTCATCACTATAACTGAAGTTCAGAATTCTTAGCAACATATTGGATCAGTGTTTCCCGCCCCTGCATATCTCCTAGCAAACACATACCCTCTGGCATAAAATTATTGCTTCTGAATCGTAGGGCTTGTGATAAAGTAGTCCCTTCCTCACACGGTTCCATTATATCAGTAGGCTGGGGTGTTTCACACTTACCTCATCTGATGAATTTTCTCTATTCTGTCTCTTCCCTTTTTTTTAATCACTGCTTTATATTGGAGTGGCCATGTTTTTTCCCTTTAATTACCCATTGAGTTAGGCTTGTGTCCCTCAAAGCCCAAGGTTAACTGTGGGCATGGTAAATGCTTAATGTAATTTGTAAAATAGATTTTTACTCCAAGTGAGAGTGGAATTTCAATATGAATTCATAGTGTTCCTGTTCTGCATAGTCCACCTCACACTGTGGAAGCACTGCAGTTTCATAGCTATATGTCATGGCTATATTTGTACCATCTTGTTCATAGGAGGATTGTGTGGAGGCAAAGTAATCCTGTGAACAAGGTAGTACAAATATAGCCACTGGCAGATAGATAAGCTGAAGGCCATAAGAAAAGGTGGTCTTGGAGAAAGTAAAAGAAACAATGTTGCTATGAAACTGCAAAAGCCAGCAATTGTATAAAAGTACTTGCCAAAAATAAACTAGGCCATTGTCCATCATCAGTGGGCCGCCTAATCCCCACTTTCTGTCTTGTTTCCTTTCTTATCTCCCACCGTTCACACTCACGTTTATTTTCCAGGGCTGTGCTGGACGTGGCAGGATTTACCACTTGTTAAACATGGCACAGAAATCAAGACCTTTCCAGACATTCAAAAATTGAGGGAATTCTCCACTACAAGGCCTACACTACAGGAAATACTGAAAGAAATCAGCTGACCTAAACTAAAATGACAAAAAAGAAAAAAAACATAATTTGGAGTAGACTATCAGGCAAATAGAAGCAGAGGAGTGCAACCTTTACTCAGAACAGGGCATTATAAACTTAAACAGGAAGAAGAGATTTGCTACAGCAAGATATTAATAAATCTTCAGCATACATAGAGACAAACCGAGATAACAATGACTGAAAAGGGGAGGATTCAAATCTCCAAACTCGCAAAGGAGAATGGAGATGAGGCACACATAGATGAAAATAGATGGCTGTATATATATCTATCCTTTACATATTTATAATGGTAACCACACATCAAAGATTCAGAACTGAGGTATATAACATAAAACAAGAAGACCAGAGGGAAAACCCACAAAAGCCAACTAAAATAAAGAAAACAAAACACAAGAACAAGGAAGCAATGGAAACACTGAGCTACCAGAAAGCAAAAGATAAAATCGCTGCAAGAAGACCTCATATTTTAATAATCACCCTAAATGTAAGTGGACAACTCACCAATAAAAACGCACAGATGTGCAGAATGGATCAAAAAACAAAACCCAAACATTTGCTGCCTCCAGGAGACACATCTCAGTTCCAAAAACAAATATAGACTCAAGGTAAAAGGGCGGAAAATGGTTTTTCAATCAAATGGCATTCAGAGAAAAGCAGGAGTAGCAGTACTATTATCGGATGAAAAACACTTCAAAATAGAAAAAGTAAAGGAAGATACTGACGGACACTTCATAATGATAAAAGGAATCATGCACCAAAAAGAAATAACATTTTTAATATTTATGCTCCCAGTCAGGGAGCCCCGAAATATGTAAAGCAATTACTAACAGATCTAAAAGGAGAAACAGAACAGAACACTACCTTAGTAGGGGACCAAAATACACCACTGTCAAATACGGAGAGATCATCCAAACAGATAATCAATAAGGAAATAACATCTTTAAATGACACATTAGACTAACTGGATATAATTGACATTTACAGAGCTCTCCATTCCAAAACAGCTGTTTATACATTATTCTCTCATGCACATGGAATCCTCTCAAGGATCGTCCACATACTGGGAAACAGAGAGAGCCGCAACAAATATAAGAGGGTTGAAATCATACCAACCATATTGTCTAATCATAATGCTTTGAAACTAGAGATCAACTGTAAAAAGAAAGCGAAAAGAACCACGGACACATGGAGATAAAACAACATGCTACTGAAGAATAATTGAGTCAGGGAAGAAATCAAAAGAGAGATCAAGAAATACCCAGAAATGAATGATGAAGACAGTACAACATATCAAAACCTATGGAATTGGCAAAAGTGGTAATAAGCGGAAAGTTCATATCATTACAGGCCTACCTCCGAAAAACAGGAATGAGCCCAAATAAACAACTTAATGCTTCATTTTTTAAAAAATCTAGAAAAGGAAGAATAAGTGGAGCCTAAAGTCAGCAGATGGAAAGAAATTATCAAAATTAAAGCAGAAATATATGAAATTGAAAAATGACACAGTTAAGCAAATTGACAAACCCCTGGCTAGACTCACTAAAGAAATAAAAGAAAGGACACAAATAAACAAATTCAAGGATAATAGAAGAGAAATTACAACAGACACCACAGAAATACAAAGGATCATACAAGAATACTATTAAAAAGTATATAACACCAAATTTAATAACATAGAGAAATGGACCAGTACTTAGAACAATACAACCTTCCTGGACTGAATCAAGAAGAACTGGAAAATCTAAATAGACTGATCAACAGTATGAAAATTGAAACAATCACCAAAACCTACCAAAAATAAGTCCAAAAACACATGGCTTCACTAGTGAATTCTACCAAACAAAGAAGATTTAATACTTATTCTCCTCAAACTCTTCCAAAAATCAAAGAGTAGTTCCCAACTCACTTTATGAGGCCAAAAAGTGTAAAGGTAACACAAAATGAAAACTACAAACCAATTTCTCTTATGAACGCAAATGAAAAATCCTAAATAAGATACTAGTGAACAAAATACAGCACAATATTAAAAAGATTGTACACCATGATCAAGTGGGTTTCATCCCAGGGGCACAGGGATGGTTCATCATAAGCAAATCAATTCATCTGATATACCACATAAACAAATGAGAAAATAAGAATCATATGATCTTACCAATCCATGCAGAAAAAGCCTTCGACAAGATATAGTATCCATTTATGATCAAAACACTAAACAAAATTGGTGTAGAAGGAAAGTACCTTAACATAATAAAGGCCATCTATGACAAATCCTCAGCCAACATTATACTTCATGGTGAAAAACTAAAAACCTTCCCTCTAAGATCAGGAACAAGGCAAGGCTGTCCACTATCGCCACTGTTTTTCAATATAACATTGGAAGTCCT
>NW_006430212.1:15618-31499 GCF_000325575.1 Pteropus alecto
CCAGGACATGGAAGCAACCAAAGTGTCCTACAATAGATGATTGGCTAAAGAAGCTGTGGTACATATATATAATGGAATATTACTCCACCATAAGAAGAGATGAAATACTGCCATTTGTGACAACATGGATGGACCTCGAGATAATCATGCTAAGTGAAACAAGCCAGACAGAAAAAGTTGAAAATCTCATGATATCACTTATACATGGGGTATAAACCTAAAAGCAACAAATGAACAGAACAGACAGAGACTCATGGACATGGGCTATAGGCTAGAGGTTACCAGAGGACTTTAGAGTTGTGGTTACTAGTGGGGTTGGGGAGGAGGGAGGTGGTAAACGGTGTAAAGGGGTCAAATACAGGGAGTAGAGGGAGGGTGAAGTGGGTAAAGGGGATCAAATATATGGTAGCTGAAGGAAACTGGACTTTGGTGATCATACAATAGAATATACAGATGTCAAATGATAATCTACACCTGAAAATTATATGATTGTATTAACCAATGGTATCCCAATAAACCTAATTAAAAAAAATAAGTGTTATGTCTTTTTGGTGCATAATTCCTTTCGTCTCATAAATTTCCGGTTAGAATGCAGTCATTTATATTACACTGCATATGTTATACTGAGATAAATGAAAGCATGACTTAGTAAGAAATACAGATTAAAAGTTGTAAAGTTTTCGTATCTTCTAAGATTTTGGGCTTGCCTTTTGGCAGGTGAGGGGATGGGGTTTTGCTTAGCATCTTAAGGTCCTTCTGAGAGTTAAGCAGCCAAATATTTTGTGAGTCTTTTCATTGTAAAAGCCCCAGGAACTTTGATACTTGCTCTTCCGGGACCCTGGCAACAAGGATACAAGCACGAGACCCAAGACTGGCCAATCAGACACTCTCGTTGTAGATGTGTCTTAGGCAAACAACGCAGAGATGCTGAAACAGTTCAGAGTTTATTCTGTCATGGGTAGTGATGGCTTCTGCTATCTAGAGACCACAGATGGTGCCAGTGGTGATGGTGACAGTGGCAGTATTTAGTACATAGCAGTGACAGCACTTTAATCAGGCCATTAGTACCCTGAATTCCAGTTGTTCCTGCCCACCCGAACAAACTCGATGCTCCAGTCTTACCTCTAAGAGCAATCTAATATCTCCCCAAGAAAGTCTTTTCCTAAGTCAGAAGGAGATGATGTCTTTACTTGCAACTACGAACTCTGAATGGTACAAAGTTAGGATGTATGTTATAGATTATCTAGTGCAAGCTTACTATGATTCATCATAGAAATGCAGGCAAATGGCATTACATCCCTCTTAACACTTTTATATTAGTCAGCGTAGGCTAAGTCATGCCATGGTAAAACATGACCACCTCCCCCAAATCTCAGTGGCTTACAAAAACAAAGATTTATTTCTCCCATTGATGTCTAATAAGGGTCAGCCATAGTTCCGTTCCATGTCATCTTCCGTCTGGACGCAAGCTGATGAACCTGAACTAATGGAGCAACTCCTGTCTGATATATTGCAGGTCTCATTGGCTGAGAGAAAGCGACCAAAATGATACTCCAGCTGGCTCTTACAGCGCCACACAGAAGTGGCATCCATCATTTCCATCCACATGTTACTGGCCAAACCAAGTCACACCCTGAGATGTACCATCTTTCTAAAGGGAGGGGCATAGCAAGTCAAATGGCAAATCTGATCTGAGTGTTGTGGGGTTCTAGAATTGTCCCCTGGAAGGGTCATCAAATGTTTGATCAATGATACAATCTAACATACTTCCTATAATGCAGGGCTTTGTTTCACTAATTAGATAAGTTTCAAATTCCATTACGTGAATGAAATTAAATTTATTTTGAGAAAATAATTTTCTGGAGATCGGACTTGAGATATTAACAGTATTAACACTTGATCCAGTTTACTGAAGTTAGATGCAGTGCTTCCATGGTGTGAGGTGGACTATGCATTTACTCATTTATAATAAGATCCCATGCTTACGACATTTACAGTACAGGAGACCACGCCTACCCCTCCATGTACAGCCTACAAGGCTGAGTGCAAATGTTAATGAAATGCAGGCTTGGCTTTGTTCACAGCTCTAAAACTGCCTTACAACTCTTCACTAGGACAGATATCAGCAGGTTCATCTCATCTTGAGTATATCATCTGAAATAAAGGAAATAAAACAACATCTGTCACTTTGGTCCCAATGTCCCATTTTATAAACACAGATTCAGGATTCTGGAATGACGGCCGGATCTCCGTTCCCAGTCTCTGACGGGGAGCCATGTGCATTTGGCGCTACTAAAGCTGTTTGCTACGGTTTCTTGGGCAGCACTCTGTATACTGCCTATACACTTTATAACATCCCTAGACACAGAGATAAGCCCATGTACATGCTATCGACTTCATTCCCCATTGCAGACACCTTTTTCTTTTAAATTTGTCTGCCAAACCTTGACAATGCCATTCGGTTCTGGATTATTACATTAATATCAACGTATTTGAGGTAATTCAAAAACCTATTCTCAATTTTAAAAATAAAGGTATTTCAATATCACTGATAGAGTTCTTTATAAATTCCAGTTCATAAGCAAATATTCATATGTTGATAATTATAAGAAACCGAATGTACTATTTTTATATATAAAAGAATTTCATTTGGTTTACATAAACTGAGACTATAAATAAAACTTTCCATGCTATTTAATTACTCTAAAATGTACACATTCTTGAGTATAGAATGTATACAATGACATTTTTTGTAAATTTTTGTATTCATCTTAAAAGGTGTTTCCAAGAAACTGAACTTTTTTGTCAAGTGAGTTTGATCAAATAAGAGAATGGGTTCATAGACAACTAGAAAAGAAAGTGTGAGTTCATCAAAGTAAAAAAGTTTGACAAGGTTTCTAAAAATGAATTATTTTTAAAGTTTTAAATTAAATCATCAGACATTCAAAACAAAAGTCTGAAGACATTTTCAAGTTGCAATAAAAATATTCTATTGTTAAATAGTAACTTCTCCTTAGGAAAATTTTTGTCTTGATATTTGAGTTTTGAGAATTACCTGGGGCAAACATAGTGGTATGATGTGTTGCCTATGTATGTGAAATTAACTTTCAGGATTCATCTTGTATATAAAATACTCATAAATATATGAAACAAGCTGTAGGGCACTGTGGCTACATACTATATAAACCAAAAATCTGTCATATGCTCAGAGTTAAGAAAAAATTATACTAAACTGATATTAAAAGTTACTCTTGCATAGCAATTTTTTAACAATCAAGTTTTAATACTGTCCTTTAACATAAGGTTAAGTGATCAGTTTCAGATAACATGAGTCATATATCAGGTAACACAACATGTAAGAAAAAATAATAATGGAATCACTAATGAGGGAGTTTGTAGTTTTTATACCTTAATTACTCTGTCCATCTTTTTAGAGGGCTAAACAGTCTTATTGCTACTTCTAACTAGGAATATTGTTAGCTGTGCTATATGTAAAAATCTTGTCCAAATACAGAACATTTAAGTTATTAAGAACATAACTGTTGTTGCACTGCTGTTAACCACTGATGTCCTATTACTAATTTATTTTTTATAATTAAGAATCAAGAAATGTGGTGGCACCATTCTCCTTGAGTAACTATTTGATAATATACGAATCACTTCCTGCTGGTTCATGATCTACATTTATTACATTGTAACTTACTTGTACATAGGAAACATTTTATATGAAAATTGTGAAGTAATTTCCCTTGAGTAAAATTCCTCTTTCTTTCCCTGTAGGGTCCCCTAATAAAATCAACTATATGCACCAAAAGATGAAGAATGAAATCATTTTAAAAATAACCATCATAAGTTGTTTTCCTAAATTCATGTTCATTTGGTGCTGAAGAGTTACTTGATGAGGTAGCTGTCAAAGTTTGGATCCCTTTAATTTCATCTTGCCTTATTTCATGAAGCGAAATATGTCTTTATGAGAAATAATTAAGGTATAATCTTAGAAATGAAAAACAAAAAGCAATCAGTTGATATGATAATCTTCAAATAACATGAAGTGAATTTTGCAATGGAAATTTTAGTATGTAAACTAGGTTCAAAGTTAGGTTAGTTTTGTCTTACAGAGAACATAATCTTTTTAAGTTAGAAAATAACTACAAAATAAAGTAAAATCACAATTGATATGGTTCAGATAAACCTTAGTTTTATATATGCAAGTTGGTTTTAAAATTACTTGTTAAACAGAATGATTTTTTCCCTTAAAAAATTTAAAGTAGCCTTATAAATGGCAATTTTTACCTGACACTTTGAGATCTACAGACTGAGCCTGGCATCTATTCTCATATTCTAGTTTGTTACTCCAACCTGTAGTAAAGTATCCTTATTAAAAATGTGATGCTATGAACTGCAGTAACAAATGCTGAAACAAAATACTCAATGAAATTGTGCACAGTTTTTAAGTACACCAGAAGCTAGGAGAGGCCTGGACGGGTCCTTCTCTAGAGCCTTCGAGGGGCACGGCCCCGCCGACACCTTGGTCTCGGACTTCTGGCCTCCAGACTGGGAAGCAATACATTTCTGTTGTTCGGAGCCCCCGCAGTTTGTGGTACTTGTTACGGCCGCCACAGGAAACTAGAACCACCTCTGTTACTAGGTTGGAGGAAGGCTGCCAGTTGCTTTGGAACCCCTTGCACAGGTAAAGCACGTCACTTTTCCCCTGCTGCCAGGATGTACCTAATTTAATCATTAGAAAAATGAACGTATTTTGTGTCTAGCTTACAGCAGCATTTTCCATTACTTTATGTTGATGATTGATCTTGAGAGGTGAGAAAATTGTAGAAATGCTTTAAGAAAGTAAGTAGGAGCAGGAGAAAGAATTAAGATCAGGTCATGAGACAAAGTATTATATATGCCCTGGTTTGCCTACTACCAGGCTAATAGAGTGCACATAGATTATGTGTAACAGAGCGACTGCTGCTATTGAGATGCCTCAAACTGGATTTTTTTTTTTTCCAGGATAAATATTTTTATACAATCAGGGTAAACAAGCCACAAATTTGGAAAATGAATCCACTGATAATAGTAAAATTTAAAAAGGAGATTTCTATGATCATGTGATTTCCATTCACAATAAAATTCATAATCGAAGTTTTTATTTTATATATAAAGAGCTAGCATTGTTTCTGCAGTAAGGTAGATGTCTGGAATGATGCGTTCATGGAAGTTCACTTAGTCCAACTTACTGAAGCCTGTATCCTTCATGTGATGGAAATACTGGTGGCACATATTGAGGCCATATTTCGAATCAGACTGTCGTAGTCTCAGGGCCAGTAAGAGGCCCTCAGGGTCTCAGAGGCCTCATTGATGAAGTCCCTGCTCAAGTGATTAACAGCACCTTTGTGAGAAGCTGCTGAAGTTGTTAAGGTACTTATAAAGAAATCCTACACCACAAAGGACAGGGCTTGTTGGCAGAATAGAAGGGAACCAAGACTCTCACCTATGGGAAAAACAGTAGCTGTCTCTGGTGGCTAGGGTGGCCTTAGCTGCTTTTGAGAAAGAGAGAACTAAAGAAATCAATGTGGCAATACAAGGAGCTCTAGACTACCTTGAACTCAAAGTCATAGGGCACTACTAGTAGTGAACATAAAAATGGGACCTGAGACCAAACATCTGTGAGGCCAGCTAGCATCAGAAGAGTAAAAGCCCAAAATGAGCTGAAATATTAGGAATATTTTAAGAAAACCAAAGCCTTTTTAGGCTACAATCAGGAAAAAGCCAGGGAAAAAGGCCACTGCTTCCAGGACCTAGTACAGTTAATAACAGAGGACTCAGATCTGCCTCACCTAAAAAATAGTATAAAAATTTAGACAGTTCAATAAACACAAATCTTGAGGTCTCAGCAAACTACATGTCTTGGATTAAATGTGATTATACATCTAGTGAGAAGTTGCAGGTGTGCTGGCTGGAAAATTACTCTTTGGCTATCGCCCATGGGAACATAAGCTCTAACAATGAACTTTCTGCTTCTGTACCTCCCGCTTGCACAACCAACCTGTGGGTTGACAGATAGTAAAAAGAAGAAAAATAGACTTGTGTGTTCAATTAGGATAAAGAATAGGGGTTTAGGGCTTAAAAACCCTGTACCTCTACATTTCAGGGCTGCTTAATTTGTGGTCTGTGTACCCCTGGCAGACCCAGCTGGCTGAATAAAGAGTGTGCTTCCTATAACTCACTGGTTTCTGGTGGTCTGTGTGTCTATTGGGGGCTGGTAGCTACAACATATGGAGACTCTGAGCTTGACCTTAACCTAGTCCAGCTCAACATCTGAATTAGTAACTGTGAGATGAAGCCAACTTATCACATTCAAACATAACATGCTACGGGCAGCTAATTTATCAGAAGACAAAAGTCAGGATTGAAAAATATCACCACAGCTAGAATTATGTAAAATGAACAAAATAAGGATTTTAAAGGAATGCAAAATAAAGTTCTGTACTTGGGCTTGAAAAAAAAATGAACTGCACAAGAGGTTGAGAAAAACCTACTTTAAGAGCAGTTCCTCTACAAGAAATCATAAGTTTTTGTTAATTGCAAGCTCAATAAGAGGCAGCCATCTGATAGTGGTCAAAAAAACAGCTAATACCAAATCTAGGCTGCATTCATAGAAAACAATGTCCTCTTCACCAATATCATCTCTGGGGAAAGTTCTCATTCTGGAAATCACATTTCAAAAGAATCAATAACTGAACTGTGTTGGGAAGAGGACAGGTATAGGCTAGAGAATGATATGGGGAAAAGCTGCAAAAGGAACTGAGGTTGGCGGTCACGGAAAAGTGTGCAGCACAACGGTATCTTTAAATAAGATGTGCTGTCTAATGGAAAAGGGATTTGACTAGGGATGACAGATGGGTTTCCTCTCCTGAGCCAGTTCTAATCAACCGGCAGTGACTGCCCGGAACTGGTGCTGAGAAAGATTGAGAGACTAAGTGACTTTATTTCATGCCATAATGTTTGATGTTAGATTGATAAATATTTCACCTTACTGCTTCTAGACTTTGGTATCATGTTTGGGAGACGGCACTTACCTACTGGAGTGACAAGTATTTGCTCTTTTTGCCAGCATCCAAATCCTACACATCAAGGCTTGGATAAAGTCAGCATTTCCAGGATGTTCCTGCCACTTTACTTTCAACTAATTCTCCTTTTTGTAAATTCTTGGTTGTTATCCAGCTGTCTGGTTGTAATGTTTTCATTATTTCTTCTAGAGAGACTGGTTCTTTTTAAATTAGATTTAAGCATCCCGGGGACCAGAATGAAGTTTACATTACTCACTATATGCACAAGGGTGGATATTCAAAGTGTAAGTACAGTTGTCTACTGAGTCTTGTCATTATCGGGCTCCAGACTTTCTTCTTTAGTATCCTAATTTTGACTCTAGAAATGAGGTTCTGCGGTGAGAAAGAATGGAAAGCAAAGAGAGAAAATAGATGTTCTTGGGACATGTCCCTCCCGTCCAGGACATATCCAGGTTCCAGGCAGCATCAGGACTTTTTAAAAGGAAAGTCGGTAGTAATCCAGAAAGGGTGAGGGAGGGTACTATCTGGCGTTTACCGCACTTTCCTCTCAATAAACCTTGCATTTTCATTCTTGTTGTTCGTATTGTCGTTGAATTATTTCTTACCACGTAAGAATATGGTCACCAGACCTGCAGGTCAGAGCTGTCTTGGAGAGTTCTCTGGTATGCAGTAGTTCACTGTTTTCAAGCACCGGTGATTTTGACTCATAGAGAACATCTGGCAATGTCTAGAGACGTTTATTATGGTCAGAATTGGTGGGGAGGCTAAGGCATTCTAGAATGTAGAGGCCAGGGACACTGGTAATAGGGCTCCAAGTGGAAATTATGGCGTGGTTAAGAATGCATGGTTTAGCTGAGTAGCCTAGGGAAAGGTAACAGAAGTGAAACCTCCGAGCTTGTGGAAATTTCCGGGGCTGAAACGCAGTGTGGATTGGCCAGCAGAGCTAAGCTGGACTCAGCCTGCCAGGGGATGGGCGGGTTGCCGCCCCGAACAGGGTGAAGGGACAGGGCGCAGGGACAGGGCCAATATCCAGGTCATGCGGGACCCAAGCTGTCCTCCAGAAATTCGGAGCGTCCGCAAAATTCGGAGCACCTGAGACAAAGGAGACAATGGAAATACACAGTCAAATTGACTCCCTTAAAAGAACATTTTCAAATTATAATTTATGTAACTAACATTAACTTAGGAATGGGTACCTTCATAAAATGAATACATTTTAGTGACATTAGGCTTCTTTTATAAATCTCCCTTATAGGTTCCTGAATTAACTGGTTTTCTAACAGTCACGTTTGAATACAGCACATTGAAACCATATACAAAACATCCTTGTATCACTCTATTATTATCCTGACATTTTAAAAACAATCTGATACAGAACAGGATGTTAAGGGTGGAAAATTTTCAAGTGAGCAAACTAGCTAAGTCAGCTACAGGGAAGAAATATCTTTAGATATCAGAAGTTGTCCTACTTGCTTGTGTGTGGTTTAGGAAGTGTATTGTATAAAATATGTAGATGGCCAATGTCTGCTTCTGTAATCCATTTACTTGTTAATTAAGGGTGTTGTTCCGGGCAAAGATATGCTAAAAGCCAACTTCCACTTCTGTAATCTGCTGGCTTGTTCAGGAGACCACCAGGATATGGTCTTGAGCTTTATCAACTGCCTGCTCTGAAAGCTCGGGGCTGATCTCCTCTAGCCCTGCGTGGTAGAGAGTCAGTCGCCGGCCGGCTAATAAAGGCTCATAATTAATCTCAATTGGCTCTGTGGGTCTCAGAATCGTTTGCGCCGTAACAAGGATAAATTTCCCTGAGTAGAGACCAAACCCTGCAGAGAGAAAACACAATAGTTTGGCTATACATTGTAGAGAAAATTCAGCACACTTGCCAAAGTTAGAATCAGAAGGAGTTTATGCAAAAGGGATAACATTGTCTCCTCTGAGAGGCAGACAGTGAGAAGAACAAAGACAGAAATGGAAAGGCAGTAAATAGTGGCTAAGTGTTCAGGGAATTTAGTTTAAATGTCATTCTTTAGTTCCTATTTCCTTTGATATAAACATACAGTGAGGAAGGGGAAGGATAGTTAGTGTGAAAAGGTAAGCATATGTAGAGTGAAAGGCCTACTGGCAGTTCCCAGCCTTGGACCCGTAGGTTCCCCATGGTTTTAGCCATAGGGAATGACTCTTGGTTCCTGTTTCCTCTTCACAGGTGTGGGGAATGGGTTGTTAGCAATCCTGGTAGAAATCTACCTTTGTTCTGAAGGTGTCCCCCTGACTTGGCTGCAGGCCTGATCAGTACATTGCAATCTCTGAATGCAGTTTAACATTTTCAATTCTCTTGCCTCCTCCTGCAGCACCATAGATTTTGAGAACAGGAGTTTGAGAACATCTTTCTACACTGTCCTTTAAAGGACAGTTTAAGGAATGAGAACATTTTCTTTAAAATATATTGAAAGGTGTGAATATTTAATTAGTATACTTTATGTATGAATTAATGGAAAGAGTTGGATTACTTCAATGTGTTTTCATTACATACATTTTAGACATATAATTTATACACTTAAACTGGGAAATTTTTTTAAAAGTGAAGGGAATACAAGAAAAAACAAAAGTCTTTAAGTGGTTCCCTACCCAAAATAAAATCATTCATTCCCTATATGGTTAAAAGCATGGAGAACCTACGGTAAAGACTGAGAACTGCCAGCAGGACTCTTGCGGGTTCTTACCTTTTCACACTGTATAATCTTTCCCTTCCTTACTGTACATCCATATCAAAGGAAATGGATTGACAAAGTCTTTTAAACTATAACTCACAGGAAGTAAAGAATATAGATAAACTGAATTCTCTGAGCACTCAGGGTCCTTCTCAGTGCCTTTTTTTCGCCCTTCTCTGCTTTTACTCTCAAGGTCTTTCTCTTGGTGTTGTTTCTCTCAGTGGCCTAATCTCTCTTAGTCCCTCTCGCTCTCTGCCTCTGAGATGAGACCACACTCTGTGGAGTGTTACCCCTTTTCTAATAAACTCTCCCTTTTGCTCTATTTTGGTGTGTGCGTCAAATTCTTTCTACACTGTCCTTTAAAGGACACTCTACTTCTCTCGGTGCAGGACCTGTTCTCCCCAGTTCTGCATCACAGTGAAATATGTGTATATGTATTCATGTGCATGTCTTCCTTAGTTTAATATTATATAGTGAGCATTTTTCTGTCTCCTTAAAAATGTCTCGAAATCCTCATTTACAGTGTCACCAGGCTCACATTTGGATATATAGATAATTTATATAACAGTTTCCTGTTCACTATTTAACTTAGGCAGCAAATATTTATTGGTGTACCTTACATATGAATTATCAGCAAGGAGTAGAATTAGCTCAAATGTTTTTATTACTATGTATATTTCAGAAGCATATTTTACACTTAAGATGTTGAATACATTATTACCCAGAATAGAATGCACACTACACAACTTTTGTATACAGTTTTGGGAGGTTCGTGGATCCCCTGGAGTTTGAGAACATCTTTTGTTATGCATATTTCAGTTTGTGTTTTTGTTTATGTTCAAGAATCATGTCTAGTACTGTGCTAAATTGTGTAGTCTCAATAAAATTTTGGATCTTTCTTGCTTGTGCTTTCCAAATTCAGTATTAATTGACTTCTATGTAGCTTTAAAAAGTTACTCTCATAAGTTAAAACATCAAAATAAACTGCATTAATGCTTTAAAAAAAAAAGGATCGAGGCAGTTTGTTCAATTGCATCTCTCATTTTTTTTGCCTAGGATAGATTAAGTGGCATTACTTATGTTCCTTTGAACTTCCACCATCCATCGGAGAAGAGGCTCCCCTCTTCAGTCTTAAACCAGGCTTCTTCTTGAGGTGAGTACTTGGGATTCCATTCAGCTAAAAGACTGTGAAACAGGGGAGCAGTTAGATCTGTAAGGCTGGCCATCTCCTCGGCTGCTGCCAATTTGACAACATGGTCTGCCCTGCAGTTGCCCTGGGTCATTATGGTGTCCCCTTTATGATCACCTCTGCAATGCATGACTCCTACTTTCTTGGGGACCTACATAGCATCTAAGAGTTCTAGAACTTCCTTTCCATATTTTATGTCTTTTTTCTGAGAATTGATTAGAGCTTTCTCTTTGTACAGGGCTCCATGTACTTGGAGAGTGGTGACTTAGAGTCAGTGTATATTTTACTGCACACTCCTGCTGCCAGCTGGTGCGAGTCAAGGTGATGAGTGCTGCCTTCTGTGCTGAGGTTCCCTTAGGCAGAGGTTTTGCCTTCGTGGTGGAATGTAGGGTCACCAGAGCATATCCTGTGAGGCATTCTTTTCTCCTCACAAAGCTGCTACCATCAGTATAATATTCCACATCACAGTCCTTCAGGGGCTGGTCTGTCAAGTTGAGTTGGCTGGAAAACATTTCATCTATGACTTCAATGCCATCGTGGTCTGGCTGGCCGGGCCCAACAGGTAGCAAGGTGACTGGGTTCAGGGTTCATCCTACCTCTCTACAGATGCATGGATTCTCACACAGCATTCCTTTGTATCTGACCATCCAGGCATTAGTTAACCAATATTGTCTCTTGTACTCCAGTAAGGTTACTACTGAATGTGGGGCTTGAACTGTCAGTTCAAGCCTGTCGGCCTCTGACACAAGGAGGGCCATGGCTGTGAATGCTTGCAAGCAGGTGGCCAGCCCTGGGTGACAGAGTAAAGCCGTTGGGAGAAATAAGCAACGAAACGGTGCCAAGAAACTAGCACTTGGGTTAAGACCCCTATTACAATACCCGTGCACTCGTGTATGTACAAAAATAGAGATCTGGTTAAGTCTGGGAGTCCTAGTTTTGGGACATTAGTGAGCACCCGTTTAATTTCTTGAAAGGACTTCTGTTGTGTAGATTCCTGGAATAGGGGCTCCTGTTCTCCCCGCTTTGTGCCTTCATACAGGGGTTTGGCCAGGATGGAGAAATTCGGTGTCCAGATTCTACAGAAGCCAGCTGCTCTGAAGAATTCATGGACTTGTCACCAGGTGGTAGGGACAGGAATGAAACAGACCATTTGTTTACTTTCTGTGCCAAGTTGGCGCTGTCCCTGTGACAGGTGGAAGCCGAGGTATTTGACTCTTTCTTGGCAGATTCGAGCCTTCCCTTTAGAGACTTTGTAACCTGTTTCCCAGAGGAGATTGAGGAGTAGACAAGTTTCTTCCATGCATTTATTTATGCAGTTTATTCCAGACACTCACAGGTCTTTCCTGCTAAGAGGCGGTCATCCACATACTGGAGTAATGTACAGCTATGTTGGTCTGCAAGGAAGGCCTTTAAATCTGAGGCTAGAACTGTCAGAAAGATGTTCAGGGAGTTTTTGAACCACTGAGATAGCCGTATCCATGTCGACTGGTCCTTGTCTTCACTTTCAGGATTTTCTTGTCAGAAGAAAAAGATTGGCTGCCTCTGAGGAACCAGGCGAATGCAGAAGGCATCCTTCAGGTCCAGATGGTGAAATAGGTTGCCTAAACAGGGATGAGGCCTAGGAGGGTATATGGGTTGGGGACAACGGTACAGAGTGACAGTCACCTGGTTTACTACTGGTAAATCTTGCACTGGCCAGTATTCATTGATATCTGGCTTCTGAACTGGTAGGAAAGGTGTATTCCAGGATGATTGGCAGGGACGAAGAATTCTATACTTCAGAAGTCTCTCTAAATGTTTTTGAATCCCCACTAGTACCTTATGGGGGATGAAATACTGTTTCTGGAGACTGGCTCAGCTCATGGTTTTAATTGTACCACCACTGGAGGAATATGTTAGGCCAGTCCTGGAGGGTTGTTTTCAGCCCGCACTACAGGCACCTTGAAGGGGACCTTTGTTCTCTGTTGGGACCCTTATATGAGACTAGAGGCTCCACTCTTCTCCTTGGGGAATCGTGAGCAACATGATCCTTACTTCTGGACTCCCCACGGTAGGGCTGCTTGGCCACATGAGTCAAAGGTAATTTGAGCCTATAGATTTCCTAAAAGGTCTCATTCCTTCAGTGCTATAGGGCAGTCAGGCAGATATAGGAATTCGTGGACAACTTCTTGTCCTGTTAGGTAGCACAGATGGGGCTGCAGAAAAGGGCAACAGACTTATCCCCCAGTTGCTCCTATAATGGTAGCTTGTCTTTGAGAAAGGGGGTCTACAGGCTGAGTTAAAACTGAGGGTTCATCTCCGGTGTCAACCATAAAGTCAATAGGTCGGCCCCCCGAATATCTTTTAAACTAGGCTCCTGGGGGCCTAGCAGAATGGAGCCCAATCTGGTCTAGTGCTGGCAACACAGGCTTCTTTTCCTTCAGATGACCTTGAGAGGGTGCAAAGAGGTGGCCCCTACAGTTCTTCTCTAGGCAGACTCTCAACCAAGGAGTTCGGGTGCAAACTATTATCTCCCATGAATCTATATAAGGGAATTGGTCTGGTGGCCAGGTTGATGGACCAGTAATGATTTGAGACCCATGCAATGACTTCTCTAGCAAGAGCTTCCTCAGCTGGCCTCCCAATGCCAAAAGAGGGCTAGTCTATTTCACAAAGGGTGTGGAGTTTCTGTGGGGTGAGTTTCACTGCACAATCTCCTGAATAACCCTTTTTGAAATTGTTAAGCATACAGCCTAAAGGTGTCTATTTACTGTTGTCTGCCCATCCTTCTGCCCATGGTCAGTGTCGCACATGTACTCCAAGATTCCCTTCGTCCATCTCTGGCTGCTCCTTTCAGGCATCTCTCAGGAATTGGTGGGTCAGTATAAACCCCCAACTCAGATCACTGGAGTAGACTCCTTGGAGAGATCCAGTGACACTACCCTAAGCCAAATGAGGTTCACCACGGACCCACAGATAGAGACTCAACTCTCACTTCTTAGCAAGGTCACGTCTCAATCATATGCAGTCACACACCAAACACACTTACCCTCTGCCCTAAGTACCAGAGAGGCCACTTTTCCTCTAACAAATGGAGAGTACTTGAGTGACCTCGAGAGTTGATCTGACTCCCTTCTGTCGTCTAGTGGACAGGCTATTCCTGGGACCTGGGTCCTTACCATTCAGTCAGGTGGTGCTCCTGGGCTGGTTCCTGTGCCTCTCCAGATTCTGTTGTGCTTCTGGGGCAGCACCCTGGTCCACTGGAAAAGTCGTCCTCTCCTATAGACAATAGGTCCACTTCTCTCAGCATCCCAGGAGCCAGACCCCAAAGACAAGGGAAGTGAAAAATCACTATCTCCAGATCTCGGAGAACCTCCAGAAATGTTGCAGGATTCTCAAATGGAGAGACAGGACACCAAAGCTATAAGCAGAAAGGGGCATTTATTGATGCTGGCACCAGCTCAGCAGATTTTTATCCAAAGGCGAAGACTTGAATGTAACAGGCCAGCAGTTTTATATTATCTTGTACTTCCACATTCCTACAGAGCTATAGATATTCTATCTAAGGAAGGAGAACATAAGGAGAACATTGATTGGCTACCAAACTAAAAGGAAACCGGCTTAATCATTCAAACAGGGTTTTGGACTGCTGCATCAGAGAGTCCTGGAAAAGGCGGGTGCAGTCAGGAACTAACTTGTTCAAGCAGGAAATTGTCAGGTAGGGTCAGCCTGCCACAATTTAGACTCTTTATCCTGAGAAAACAAATCAAAGGGTGTGAACATTTCTTTTAAGGCTCTTGGTATATTTGTCTCATTCTAGAAGGATTGTAATAGTTTATATTCTACCAACAATTTGAGAATGCTTGTCTCACTCCAGTAGTATTATTATCATAATTTTAAAAACCAATCTAGGATTGGAAAACTTTTATATTATTTTAGTATTTATTCCTTTGATTATTAATGAGGTTGCAGTTAATTTCTAGCCCCTTGTATATTTTCTCTAGATTGGCAGTTCATGTTCCTTGCCCATTTTTTTCTAGGTGTTAGTGTTTTTTTTATTAATGTATAAGAATCTTTTAGTAAAAAATGTTCATCTTTTTTCCATTTTTTGACAATACTTTATCTCAGTGTTCAATTTTAATTTGGCTCTAAAAATATTGATATTATATTTTTATATGGTCAAATTTATTGTTTTTTTAATTTTTGCTGATTATTCTCACTAAATTATTCATTAAAAGCATGACTATTCATTTTTAAGTTTTTAAAAAAGCTTCATTTTTTTACAGTTAACCCTTTAATCCACCTAGAATTGATTGTAGTGTATAATGCATTGGTACACTTTCTAATGTGGACTGGACGTTGCATTCCTGAGCCTTTATTTTCTTTCTTTTTCCTGTGTTTCTGGATTAGATGTGCTAGTGGTTTACTTCATATGTGTATGAAGTCACAATTGGTATTGACTAATCAGTATCCTTTCTGAGCTATCCTTGCTTGGTTTTGGTATGAGGATTAGGCCTTCTTCACTCTATAGCTACAGAGTACCCTTGGGAGAAATGTTGTTTCCTGTTTGCAGGTGGCTGTTCAGTGTCTGTTATTCAGCTTGATCAATGGCAGGGCAGAGTTTTACTGTCTCAGCCAGAGCTAATTTTCACTTTCTCAGTTCAATGTGGCCTGATGAGTTCAAATTTTTTAGTGGCCTAATTCGTATTCTGTTTGGATGTTGGAAAAGAATTTGTATTTATGGTAAAGCACAAGTCATAGGTATCTATTAAATGAAATTTATCAAATTCTTTTCTTATTTTGAGACTACTCAATCTGTCAGTTTCTAAGAGAGATGTGCTGAGGATCCTCAGGCCTCTCCTTTCCCACTTCCTCTCCCCACTACAATAACCGTACTTATTTCTAAGGGGCATTGTAAGCTTTAGTTCTGAATGG
>NW_006430213.1:0-696 GCF_000325575.1 Pteropus alecto
GTATTTTACTAGAATTTGTAATTGGTATTGTCACATACCGCAATCGTAACAGACACATTCTGCACCTTCTAACATAGATTCATAATCACAGCTTCTGCAGTTTCTTCAGCTTAGCAGTTTTTACTCTAACTCCACTTACTTCGAGAAAACTCTCTGCTTCATGCTCCTTGAATCTGTGTTCAGACTTGAACCAGGTGCCCTTTAGTCCTGCTAAAACCCCTCATCCTGGAATTCTCTTTACTGCACTGCTGCAGTAGGTCCATAACCCTATTTGTGACTTTCTCGAAAATAACTTATTTACACTTTATTTCGAAAGGCTATGTTTAGCAGTGTATTAATGATGCATAAACACAAATTAAACAAATTGTCTCACTGTGACGTCATAGAATGCGTTTTCCTGTATGATTGGATTAAAAAGTGTGTGTGTGTGTGTGTTTCTATAGGTATGAGTGGAAAATATATATTTTTGAAAACTATGTAAATTTTCTAGCTTTCTGTCATTCAACACCCAATATTTAATATGAACGTTTAGTTATAAATTCTAGTAACGTGTATTTCTGGAAAAGCACTCCGGACAATCATCTTCTTCAGTTTCTCCATCCACACAAAATCTGCTGCCAGCTCTTCCAAGAAATATGTGAATAGCCTTTATTCTAAGGTTGATTAGTAAGTGTAAAATAAATAAATAAATAAATA
>NW_006430214.1:0-642 GCF_000325575.1 Pteropus alecto
TAATTCGTACCAAGCGGGATTAGGCCGCAATGCTGTCGATCAGATGCAATGAAGAGAAACGACCTCATAACCTGCTGTTCAGTACTAACGGACTGGCTTTCCATTTAGAGGAACTCTATGCATTAGAAGCAGTCACTTTCACCACTGTCTTTGGATAGGCTTACTGTGTTCTGTCCCGATAAGGCCTGTGAATGCTTTGCTGGTAGAACCGATCAGGACCATAAGTCAGAAAACGCATTCGGAGTAGGAAGTAGCTGAGATCACACGTTGCAAATCATGTCGTTCATCCTGGAGTGGAGCATTGTCTATTGGACAGTGTTCTAGTCCCCAACAAAGGAAGAGCCCTCCGCAGTGAATGTACCTAACTTAACGTGACTTCATTTCAGTTTCTGAGAAGACCTTGGGAAAAACTCTTTCCTTACCCACGGCCCCTAACGTACACAAGATCCTCAATCCTTACGCAGGTTTCAATTCCGTGGCAGCTTCCTCGTCCTTTGCAAATCTGTTTCTTATTACTTTTCCCGACATCGTTTTCTCGTTGGTGTCTGGCGCGGCGCCGTGAAGGCACTTTTACTGCAGTGGCCCAGATAGGAACCGTGAAGGGACTGTTCCTTTCTGAACCTGCAAGCTGTCTTCTTACCA
>NW_006430215.1:0-587 GCF_000325575.1 Pteropus alecto
GCTCATTTTTTGACTGGATCATTTGTTTTTTTGTTCCTATTAAGACGTATGAGTTTTTTGTATATTTTGGTTATTAGACCTTTATTGGAGGTGTTGCTTGCAAATATATTTTTCCATTTGGATAGTTGTCTATTTATCTTCTTGACAATTTCTTTTGCTGAGCAGAAGCATTTAGCTTCATGTAGTCCCATTCATTTATTTTTGCTTTTACTTCCTTTGCTTTTGAGGTCAAATTCATAAAATCCTCTTTAAGTCCAAGGTCCTTGACTTTAGATCCTATGTTTTTTCCTATGCATTTTATTGTTTCATGTCTTATATTCAGGTCCTTAATCAATTTGAGTTAATTTTGGTGTGTGATGATAGACAACAGTCTAGTTTTATTCTTTTGCAAGTGGCCTTCCAATTTTCCCAGCACCATACATTGAAGAGGCTTTTCTTTCTCCATTGTATGTTTTTGGCTTTTTTTGTTGAAAATTATTTGCCCATGTAATTATGAGTTTACTTCTGTTCCACTACTTTGTGTTTCTCTTTTGCTGCCAGTACCATACCGTGTTGATTACTGTCACTTTATAGTATAATTTGAAGTC
>NW_006430216.1:0-529 GCF_000325575.1 Pteropus alecto
ATCTTGCTATAGCAATTCTCTTATTATTATTTAATTTTATAATGACCTGATCTTAGTAAGGATTGGACTTCTGTGCTTCTCTTTGCCTGATAGTCACTTTACTCCTAATTATGTATCTTTTTTGGTCATTTTGTTTTAGGTGGGCTGACTCCTTTCTGTATTTCCTATTGTGCAGGCCTCCTAGTAGAGAATTCCCTCAATTTTTGTATGTCTGGAAAAGGCTTAATTTCTCCTTCATATCTAAAGGAGAGCTTTGCTGGATACATTATTCTAGGCTGGTAGTTCCTTTCACTTAATAGTTTGAATATTTGATTCCATTCCTTTCAGGCTTGTAAGCTTTGTGCTGAGAAGTCCGATGATAATCAAATGGGTTTTCCTTTATAAGTTACCATTTTCTTCTCCCTGGCTGCCCTGAGAATTCTATCTTTGTTGTCAATTTGATCACTTTAATACAATGTGTCTTGGCGATGGCCTTTTTGGATTGAGATTATTGTATGTTCTGTTGACTTCTTGAATTCCAAGCTCCAGC
>NW_006430217.1:0-640 GCF_000325575.1 Pteropus alecto
TAAATCTTTTCTGAATGTTTGGTAGAATTCACTGGCGAAGTCACCTGGTCCTGGACATATACTTTTTGGTAGGTTTTTGATGATGATTTCAATTTCCATACTGCTGATCAGTCTATTTAGATTTTCCAGATTTTCTTGATTTGGTCTAGGAAGATTGTATTTTTCTAACTACTGGTCCATTTCTTTTTGGTTATTAAATTTGGTATTATATTCTTTTTCATAATCTTCTTGTATGATCCTTTGTGTTTCTGCAATGTCAGTTGTAATTTCCCCTCTTTCTACCCTGATTTTGTTGATTTGTGTCCTTTCTCTCTTTTCTTTAGTGAGTCTAGCCAGGAGTTTGTCAATTTTATTAACCTTCTCAAAGAACCAGCCCTTTCTTGCATTTATTGTTTCTATTTTTTTTCAGTTTCATTTATTTCTGCTCTAATTTTGATTATTTTTTTTCTTTCTACTGACTTTAGTCCTCATTTGTTCCTCCTTTTCTAGTTTTTTAAAATGAAGCATTAGGTTGTTTATTTGGGCTCGTTCTTGACTTTTGAGATAGTCTTGTAATGACATTAACTTTCCTCTCATGACTGCTTTTGCTGTGTCCCAAAAGTATCGATATGTTGTACTATCATCATTCGTTTCTATGTAT
>NW_006430218.1:0-847 GCF_000325575.1 Pteropus alecto
GAGAGAGATTTAGTTTTTGTGCCAGGATCAAAAATAGGTAATTTGAAACAATTTCTCAGTCTGGGCAATTGGCATGTAGGTGTTCTTTGTAGTATTACCTCAACTCTTCCATAGTTTTGAAAGTTATAAAGTCTAAATGCTGGAGAATAAATCAGAGTATGCAGGAAACAGATGCAGATTACTGAGAGGAGAGCTCACCCTGCATACCACATTCTGTTAGTCTGGGTCACCTTGGGGCTGCATCATGGGCTGTTATGTCTGGAGAATGACTGTGCCCTTTTCAAAATTGTGTCTCTGTATCCTGGCACATGTTCCAGAATATATGTCAGTTCCATGTGTTTTGTGGAACAGAGCCCTATACCCAGCGGCAAGGATAGAGTCAGCTCTGGGGACCAACAATTCAAAAGGTGTTCCCAAGCAGTTTATAAAGGCATTCGGTTTTCTGGAAGAAACAAATAATAGAGACTGCATCAACATTGATGTCATCGCGGCCCTTGGGTGTGCTTAGCTGACGATCATCCCCCGGCAATGCCCTCTGAGCCTCTCCCACCTGTTTTAGCAGCAAAGCGCAGAATGCGCAGGGTTTAGTGGCTACCCCAATTTCTCTTTTCATTACTCCTAGATGGCCCATGAATTCCAAAGTGTCTCCACCGGTGCTCTTCCAGGGCCTCTCTAGTGTGGGATCAGGTTTTCTATTTCCACCCTTTATTCTTGATGTGACGGATTACATTAATCAATCTTCAAATGTTGAACCAGCCTTGCATAACTGATTTATGTTTTTGGCATCTAGGAAGACAGAAATTTCCAGAGAGTGTTACCTTGTTGAAAGCAACCTTGGATGTGGACT
>NW_006430219.1:0-2154 GCF_000325575.1 Pteropus alecto
TTAACCAATATTGATACATCATTGTAAACTAAATCTCATTATAAACTAAATTATAAACTACATAAATATATCCAACTAATCCTACTGCTGGTATTGCCTCTGACATTCATGGGAATGTACAAGTGATCAAGAAATAAGGTTTTAAATGTATAAAGCCAGAAGATAGTCCATGGAAACTTTTATAATCATATGTGTATGTAGTTTGCAGTAACCTCCAGATAGTTATCGTTAGTCATCCAAGTGTAGGGATGGTTTCCAATAAAACTGTGCTAACTGGGTTATGTCAGAAAGGTATAAGCAAGTCAAAAGACTTGTCAATATAAAAACATGCCCACTCAAAGCTCCCCCTCCCATCCTGAGTCATGAAGCACACGTGAAACCTCAAAGGAATCACATGCCCCTTGCATAGACACTGCAAGGGTATATAAACTGTAAGAAATCTAACCAAGGGGAGATTGTGCTTTGGGTCTGTTGAATGCCCCACGCTCTCTGCTGGCAATTAACTCTCCTTCCTCTAACAAAGTTAATCTGAGCGTCTAATTTCCTCCAACGGGTGTCGCTTTCTGCAACATACCTTGCTTCAGGAAAGACTGAATTATCTTTATATTTTCTTTCTACAGAAAGATATATATGTATATAAAGGTTTTGTCATATGAAGAGGTATCAAGGAGTAAGTACATAACCAAAGATGAAGGAAAAAGAATACTAGAAAAGTATGTCAATTAATACAAACACGTTTCCAGATTTTGTAATGTTTTTGGTCATTGCAGCCTGGTTAAATAATTTTTGTGATTTCTTATTCTAAATATTATTATATCTGAGTATTAATTTCAGATTTGAGGTTGTATAATTTTAAAGAATGACCTACAGCATCTGGAACTGGCCCTGTGCTTATCTTACTGATGTTCATAACATGATCAGAAGACAAATCATTTTCATTACTCAGTAGTGATGTTCAAACCTTTGGGTTCTACAGCACTGTACTGCAGGGGTCCCCAATCCCTGGGCCATGTACCAGTCAGTACAGGTCCATGGCCTTTTAGGAACTGGGCCGTACAACAGGAGGTGAGTGGCGGGCCAGGGAGTTAAGCTTCATTTGTATTTGCAGTCACTCCCCAGCTTTAGCATCACTGCCTCAGCTCCACCTCAGATCATCAGGCATTAGATTCTCATAGGAGCACTGAGTCCTGGTGCCAAAAAGGTTGGGGACCACTGCTCTACTGAATAAAGCTAAGGTCCAGCATGTGCAGGTCTCAGCTGCCACCACCCAAAATGGAAGGAACATTCCCTTCAGACCTATTGCTTAAATCATAATTTCGCGATGCCAATGGGAGGGTGGTCAAGAGGAAAATGTAAGGCCAGTTAAGATGTCTTGTTAGCACCAGATCTCATCGTTCATTTGCCCCTTTGCCTTTAGGCTCATCTCCTCAAACTCCTTGTCCCACTTCTCTTTCTCTGAAATGAAGTTTATTTTAGTTCCCAGTGTGGTACATGTTCATAATACATGCTTTTAAAAATTATGAAAAATTAGAAATAGGTGTTTCATATATGGTCCTAATGAGATCCTAGACAGGAAAAAGATACTGGAAAAGTCAATTAAATCCGAATTAAGTATGGGATTTAGTTTACAATGATGTATCAATATTGGTTAATTAGTTGTGATAAAGGTACCATTGTAATCTAAGCTATTAACAATAGGAGAAGCTGGCTATGAAATTTACGGGAACATTCAGGAACTTTCTGTACTACCTTTGGAACTTTTCTGTAAAATTAACATTCTAAATGTTTGTTTATAAAAACAATGTAACTTTAAATACCTGCATGTGTATTCCATTTTGCAAACCAGAATCATTTGGGGTCCTACCGTGAATGTGGGGGACTCCCCCTAGCACTGCTCAGCGTTGGCCCCGGCTGTGAAATCCAGGGAGTATTAGCCTAACAAACATCTGGCCTCCAAAGCTGTTCTCGGTTCCAGGTCCATAGTCTCCTGTGGGCCCCTCTGGGTTTTGGAATTGAGGCGAGTGGCGTGTGAAGAAATCTAGGTCAAAGGCCCCTTTTAGTTGTGGACGCTGGGGCGGCCTGGGTTGGAGCCAAGAGGTCCTGGTGGGAGGAAGAAGGTTGGTGAGAACAGGCTTCCCTTCTTTGTCCCCAGGG
>NW_006430219.1:3592-8458 GCF_000325575.1 Pteropus alecto
CCTTCATAATGCCCTTGAGGTCCGTCCATGTTGTCACAACGGCAAGACTTCATTCTTTTTGTATAGCCGAATAATATTCCATTTATGTATCTTGGCTACTGTAAATAATGCAAACGGTTATTTTTACCCGTATGACATCTAAACCTCAGGCTACTTTCTCAACTTTTCTTGAAGGCCAAGAGCCTTTTCTTGTTAAGAAACCTATTTTTTAGTACAATATTTTGCTAAAACGGGGACCTGATCGTTACCCTCCCCCTCCCGTGTCTGTGAAATGAAGCCCAAACTTAAATTAAGCGCACGCGACAGAGGCCCAGCACGAGGCGTAGGGACTTGACCAAAAAAGCTCCCACACACTCCGCAAGAGAGACGCCGCAGGCCCTGCTTCCGTGGCGGGATGCCCTAACGGATCCTGGAACGGACATAGAGCGCCCCCAGAGATTGAACACCGCCTGGCAGTCCCCCCACTAACAGGTGGAGGCGAAAGATGAGAAAGGACCGCGGCGCACGCCCAGGTCGGGGATACAAGCTAACCTTTGACGACCATCGTGGTTCCCCCGGAGGGGTGCACCGTTCCCGGAAGTACTGCAATACCGGGTCGATGCGTGGAGTGGACGGAGCAAGCTCCTATTCCAACTCCCAGCTCCAAAAATCCATTTAATATATTGTCCTCGGATAGAGGACGTATCAGATATTAAACTGATAAGAACAGATACTACACTTGATCTTAGCCAAAAGGCCGAGAAGCGATGCCTGTCATCTCCCCCTCGCCGCCACACTCCTCGTGTCACACACATTCGAGTCACGGTGAGAACCCTAACCCTCACTCCTTATCTGATTTCTTTGCCTCGTCCACAGTACTATGGATGCCACCAGACTCTCCCGCAGATTTTTCTGTGCTCTACGTTTTTAACCAGAAAGCCTATATTCCTGGTCCTTCCCTCCTTCACGCGCTGAACAGCCATTTCTAATCTGCATGCCCCGCCCTTTGTCCCAGGAGAGGTGGCCCCAGGGGCGGACTCCACCCTCCCGACCGCCTCCGCGCGCGGTGGGCCCAAACCCGGTTGGGCGCCAACCTCCCGGCCTGTAGGGATCGAGCGCCGAGACCGGAGACGAGGGGCGGCTGCTGGGGACTGCGGGAAGAGCTGACACGGTGGCAGCTCTCACGGTTGGAGCCCCTGAAAGCAAGAACTTGGTTTTGTTCACTGCTCTCTCCTCCACACGAACTGCACGCTCAACAACTGATCAATGAAAGAGATCGCGCCTCCTCCACGCTCAGCCAGCGCCCCGCAAATCGCGATTATGACGGCTCTTCAGCCACCTCCATCCCCATCCCCGCCCCTCCCTGCTCAGGACCCCTCCGCTCGCGTCCGCGTTCTTCGGGCCGTCTTCTGCCCAATAATTCGGGTCCCCGGGTGGTTCCGTCTTGAGGAGGGGTGGATGGCCTGGATCACATTCATTGGAATGGAACATTTCCCATCGCAAATCGAGGCACTGGAGTCTGAGGCAAGAGCGTGGGCAAAACTCACAGGTGTAAAGCAATTGGGGGGCGGGTATCGGGGAATGAGGGGACAGGTTTACACCCCGCCGACCTGCCCAGCCACCTGAAGATTAATTATGATCTGGGTCTCGGAACTGCTCCCAGGGAACGCTTGCTTGTCGTGGGCTCTTTCCTACCGTAATCGCCCCCCACCCCCATGTCTGTCCCCTTCGCAGACTCATTCGTGCCCCAGACCCGACCGGCTGGTTCAGCTTCTCACGGGAACCCCTAGCCCCACCTCGCCCCACCCTCGCTCTGCCTGGAGCCCTTCCTTAGATCAGATCCCAGCAGTTCAGTCCGAGAAACCACTCACTGTCTGCAGAAGCAAGACGCGGCTGGTCGGCCATCAGACTCTGACCCAATGGAGTTTGTCGACTGTCCGCAGTAGAAGGCAGGGTCACAGAGGTCCCGTTTCATCCGTACGGTGCCCATGGAAAGCGGCTCTCCATTTCCCCATTTCGCAGAGGAGAAAGCAGCTCGCAGCGTGTAATAGAGTCTGACTTCCTTTGGACGTTTGACTGCTGACAGCTTTTCAGCCTCACCTCTCCCACTTTCAAGACATCAGCCCAGGCTCCGCTGCAGGCTCTCAGGCCATTTTCGAATCTGCTCTGCCAGGAAAGCCTCCTGCTGTGAGTTACACACTTACTTTTTCGTACCCTCTTGGTGCGTGTGTGGTGCCATCCGTCTCGACGGCCAAAAGAAATTGGGGGGTGGGGAGGAGTTGCATGTGGTTCTGCAGAGCGGCAACACAACCCAGAAGGTACGGGGGTACTTGCTCTCAACCTAGTCCCATACGGGCCCAACGGCCTTCCCGCGGGACTGCGTGGCCTCCCGTCTGTGACCGAACGCGGGAATTCGCTGTCCCCTCAGTCCGCACTGGGTGCCGACGGTGTGTTCACACGAAGCCAGTCCGGTATGGTCATAAACCGACTCACGAGTGGATCTGCAGGAGCTCATTGAATATTGTCACGGCCCACTCACTGTTTCGAAATTAAGTTGCCCGGCGGTGGCGGTGGCAGTGGCATCTTCGCTGGACACTCGGAGGAGCGCTTCTGGAGTCACACTGTGCACCAGAGACACCTGGCCAGCTTTGAAGTACACCAGCCTCGGGCCCCCGCACCAGAGATTGGAATTCCAGTGCTGTGTGGTGGTGCTGGGGTATCACGGTGATTCCAACGGGCCCCCAGGAGGTTCCGAGGCGCAGCCCAGGGAGGCTAAACACTGCCCTCGATCTAGAAGAACGGCTTCTCCTTCCCTAGCAGGCGAGGGGCAGGGCTACCTGAAGGAACCAGATCCAAGTCATCTAAATCGGAGGCCCAACGACAGGCAGCGCCCACCTGTTCACACGTGCAGCCGCATTACGTATCTCTACCAGAAACTGCGTGTCATCAAACCCTCGGCCTGGGCCAACTTCGGGCACATGAAAAAACCCCTAGAGAGAAGGGATGGCAAACGTCCGGGAGCATCTCAGGAGATTGGGGGATGGGAGGACGGCGGGACGTAGAGGTGGGGGCGAGAGGGCGTAGGGGGAAGACCTGTAGTGACTGACATCTCGTGGGTCAGTGTAATGACATTGGTCCTGGTGGCTGCAAGACAGGTCAGCAAACTCATGGCGCTGGACGCGTACAGTGCCAGGTGGAAGGTACGCCCTCACATGCTCATCTCAGGGACTCCAGAGGTGACTACGGAGCTTCCAGCCTGGACCCTGCTGGGCGGACTGCTTGCTCGACCTTCCACGTACAGCTTCTGACCCCGTGGGAGGGCCACGGGATCCAAGCGGCAGAGAGCAATGTAGTTTACAGAAAAACCATGCACGCCAGATACACGGGGACAGCCCGCGCCCGCACTGGGAAAGCAGTGGTACCGCCGAGGACTCCTCCCCGCCCCCAGGCTAAACGGGTAACGACCAAGAAGGCCTGCCACCCCTCGCGAGAAACAGCAAAAGAATAAAGAGAACGGAACCAGCGGCCTGTAGTCGGGACTGCGCCCAAACCCTACCGACCGCAAGCGGCCGGTTGCCTGTCAGCGTTTACCTCAACAAGTCGGAAAAAAAGAAACAGACAAGTCCTACCTTTAGACACGAAGACTCATTCCCCCGGAGGGGGTGCACCGTTCCCGGAAGTACTGCAATACCGGGTCGATGCGTGGAGGGGACGGAGCAAGCTCCTATTCCAACTCCCAGCTCCAAAAATCCATTTAATATATTGTCCTCGGATAGAGGACGTATCAGATATTAAACTGATAAGAACAGATACTACACTTGATCTTAGCCAAAAGGCCGAGAAGCGATGCTTGGCGTTCCGCCTTGGCCGCTGTCCTCCTCCTGTCATCCATATTCAACTCACGGTGAGCCAGGTCGTTGTCAGTCGAGGGCTCATGTCCCTTGCCGCTTTAGAATTACTACGGGAGTCACTAGATAGTACACTCCCGTGCCTTTATTTTTTATTTTTTATTTTTTTTAAATTTTCTACTTCTTAGAAGAGAAATCGCGTATCTGTTGTCGCACCGTCGTCCCCGGGCGAGTCGCCACTTCTCATTTGCATACCCCGCCCTCTCCCGCTGGGGAGGCGTGGCTACGGCGGACGGACTGCCCCTGCGGCCCGCCTCTGCGCGCCCGCCGATGAAACCCGGGCTGGGAGGTCGAGCTCCCCTTTTGTACAAACGGAGAGAAAGGACAGAACCGAAGGGGATTAGGGCTGGGCGGCAAGAGGGGCCTGTAAGAAAGCGGGGCTGTTGGCGGACAGGTTTCCTCAAGCAAGACGAGGTGGCAAGGCACAGTCCCTGGAAACGCCCAGACTGTCCTGTGTGCAACTGATCGATCGTCCGCCGGCGGAAAGACGAGCTACGTATCGGTGGGATGAGGGGCTCGTTTCGGAGTCAGGGGAGCTCAAGGTCTGGAGGGGAGCGTCCCCGCAAGGCGGAAGGCTGATGGCAGGCACTGGAGGGGCGAGGCGGGGAGGAGGCGTGTCGGATGGGGAGGTCCCGGCAGGGCAGCCGAAGGGGTTCTCTCCATCGCCGGCACCTGCTGTCTCTCGGGCCTTCTGTGAGTGAACCACATCGTGGGCTCCGCGCGTCAAGCCCCCTCCGCCTACGACGTCGTTTCCCTTCGCCTCTTCATCTATGTATTTCATCCCATCCCCTTAATCCATTTCGAGTACACCACTCACCACCCTGTGCGCGGCATGTAGTCGGTGCTCAGGAAACGTCTGGGTGAATAAACGATGCCCAGGTCAGCCTGATTCAGAAAAGCAGCAGTTAGGAGGCTCCTGGCCGGAAACAGGGGAGGAATAGGGGGAACCTTGAGCTCCCCTGACTCCGAGGGACTCTGG
>NW_006430219.1:14717-20291 GCF_000325575.1 Pteropus alecto
AGGAAAAAGCTAAAAATCAGATAACCAGCCGTTATTTTCAAGCGGCCATCCATACTCATAAGACGCAATAGAAAAGTATTTCGACCAAAACGTTTCACAACGGCGGAGACTAAGTAGCGGTCACCGTAAAAAACTCTCATCTTTTGTTTCACTTGACTTTTTTTCCCCCCCGGAAGGGGGTGCACCGTTCCCGGAAGTACTGCAATACCGGGTCGATGCGTGGAGTGGACGGAGCAAGCTCCTATTCCAACTCCCAGCTCCAAAAATCCATTTAATATATTGTCCTCGGATAGAGGACGTATCAGATATTAAACTGATAAGAACAGATACTACACTTGATCTTAGCCAAAAGGCCGAGAAGCGATGCTTGGCGTTCCGCCTTGGCCGCTGCCCTCCTCCTGTCACCCATATTCAACTCACGGTGAGCGGGGTCACGGCCAATCGAGGTCTCACCTGCCTCGTATCTTGACACATATATAGACTACATTAGATCTGGTGCAGATTTTTTTAATTCTCTACGTTTTTAAGTGAACTTCCATGCCTGCTTGGAACGGTGGCTAGAGCGCCATTGATTTGCATGTCCCGCCTTTTCCGCACCGCTAGGCGGATCGGCGCGGGTCCATCAACCTCCCCTTCCCGCGCCCGCCCCCTCCTCCCCCCCGCCCGGCTCCTCGGGCCTTCTGTGCGCATGAGCGAAAACTGGGCTGCGGCCGAGCTCTTCGTTGGTATAAGCGCTCCCGAAAAGACAGAACCCAGGGGGAATTGGGCTCCTGCGAACCGAATCGAACCGTCGGTGGACGCGAGTTGGAGCAGAGAGGTCCGAGTTCCGAAGGAAGCCGTGGGGTCATTGTTGTGAGGTCAAGAGGGTCCCCGGGGCTGGCTCCGTCCAGGTGGAGGACTCGGCCGAGAAGCGCCGGTCCGGAGTCGCTGGGCAGGGGCTGCAGAGAAAAGTTGGTACTCGAGATCCCGCCCTGAGAGGGCCGACTCCTTCTCTGGTGCTCAGGATCCCCGCCCTGCCCTGTCCGCCCCTCACTTGGGCAAACTTCTTCACCTCCCCAGCTGCATCGTGTCCCCAGCTGAGAACTGGAAACCTTAATGCCTACCTTGTGCGATTGAGGGAGCATAAACGGAGCTAGCGAGGCCACCTTGGTTTAGTCGGCTAGAGCAGCGGTCCCCAACCTTTTTGGCACCAGGGACCCGTGCTCCTATGAGAATCTCATGCCTGATGATGCTCTGAGGTGGAGCTGAGGCGGTGGATGCTAGCGCCGGGGAGCGGAGCGGCTCGCCTACCGCTCACCTCCTGCTGTGCCTCCCTTCTCCCCTTTCTAACACGACCCCCACCAGTCCGGGTCTGTGCTCCACCCCCAACCCCACCCCCGAGGGTCGGGGATCCCTGGTCTAGAGTGTGGGTCCTAGTGTCCGATGAGGTTCCGGTTGAAAGGATCATGGCTCTGACACTGAAACAGCTGAGCCTGTACTGCATCTCGTTACCTGTAGACGGATACAGTAGGAAACATCAGTTGTTTGGGCCAGGCTCTGTGCCAAGTGCTTGCCTCATGTCGGACTTGCAAAGTTTACCTACAGGTGTAGTTGAGACCCAGAGGTTAAGCAACTTGCCCTAACCCCAACCCTTGGCTTAGTGGAAGAGGCCGAATTCCCCCTAGGAAACCGAGGCCGCAGGGCCTAGAAAAAAGAGCACCGGGAGAAAGAGAAGACGATGTCCTTGTGCGCCCAGCCCACTATGAAAACCCAGCGTCGCTGAGCTCGCCACGCAGGTCTCCCGTCTGCAGAGATAGGAGCCAAGCCCCCTGGTGTGGCGGCCGAGAGCATTGACTTGGAAGACCTGGGCTCTGACCGTGGGACTTACGGGACTTACGTAGAGCTTGACTCGGCCTCCTCGTTTAACCCTCTGCCTTCGACATACCATCTGTGAATTGGGAGAGAATGAGGTGAGAACTCATTAGACATCATTATTAGGAATAGTGGGACATGTCCGGCACGCAGTATGCCTGAAAGAACCAAACCCAAGGGAAACGATCTCAGGCTGGCCACTTCTCCGTAGCTTCGCCTCTTCATCTAGAGAATGCGAGAATACTAACGGGCTGGCATATAGTCCTGTGCTCCGTCCTCCCTCATCCACTCAGGACCCCGTTCTCCGTCACCTGGCTTTATTTTACTCCATGGCCCCTATCACCTGACGTTTTATACATCTACTCGTTTATTGCCTTTTAGCCTAATAGCGTGTAAACTCCGGAGCAGGGATCTTTGTCTTGTCCCCGTTCATATCGCCAGCGCCGCCTCAAACAGTGCCTGGCATATATACTAGATAACTTAGCGGTTTTTGGTCGAATGAATAAATGAATGAATATAGATATTTAAGAATGCAATTTGTACGTGTAGAAAGGGATCAGCAGACCTCCCGGCTTGTGGTAATTATCATGACCCTCGCTGTGTTTCCCTGCCTTTCTGCTCGCTTCCACGTGTATCCGGCCATCTTGCGCTCACTGATTTAGTTGCCCGGGTATTTTGATCCTTAGAACGAGGTGCCTTGGATCGCAGACACGCGTGTTCCGTCATTGCAGAGGAGTAGCTCCTGTTCTAAATGAACGATTGAGCGTTCTGGTTCACGCACCGTCTCCTTGTGAGTTTCGTTAACGTGAGTCAGTCCCCCTCAGCTGGCTCACATCCACGTGCACGGCCCAAAGTGCTTGCAAAGGTTAGGGTGACGCCAGGGCGTGGCTGTCTGGCGAGCCCCCCTGTCCAAGTGTCCCACGGTCTCACCGTGGACGCAGTTACCGTCGCTGCCAAGGGCGGTGACTTGAGGAACACGCCTACCCTTCTCGACCAGTGCCTGTTGCCTACAGCCTGGCCCAGCCGTCCTGTTATCAAACTTTTGCACGATATCCCCTGCTATCTCTTACTGCGAGCAAGGCTGTGCATCTTTTCCTGCGCAGAGGATCCGCTACTCTTTACTTTCCGTGAGCTGAGTGTTCATATCCTTTGCCCGTTGTCCTTCAAATCGTTGGTCTTTTTCACATCCCATCTCTTTCCCACTTTGTGTGTGTCCCGGTACACGAGTTCAGCTTTACAGCTGACTTTATTTCTTCCGGGCAGCTACCCAGTTGTCTCAGCACCATACAGGGGATAGCCCGTCTCCTCGTCAGTTTCAGATGCCACCTTCATCCTGTAAAAAAGCATACGCACACATATGTATCTAGGTCTATTTCTGGGCTTTTCTCTCAAAAAAATCTTCCGATGGTCCTGACCCGGAGAAAGTTTTTCGATTCAACTGATTCTTTGGCGTCACGCCTACTCGGTGCCTGTCACTGCGTGGGTCCTGGGATCACAGAGGTGAACGCGACCTTGCCCCTGTGGTCGGCAGGGGGCATCTGCCATGCTCTCCCATTCCTCTTCCGGCTGCCACTCAGCCACATCCTCTGCCCACGTCGCTGCCGGGGAGGCCTGTGCGCAACCAGAGAATGTCTGCCCGTGCCAAGGCTGCCAACTCCAGGCGCTCCTAAGCGTTCTGTCCTTTGGGCGTCAGAGGGCTGCTGGGTCCCCTGCCAGCGGGGTAGGACAGCTTCTTCAAGTCCAGGCCCCTGCGTGTCTGTTTTTTCTGGCCCTGGCGCAGTCCCGCCTTCACCGTTTTCACTCTGTCCTCTTGGACAGCTCCATCCGGTTTTCATCACATCAGCTTTCTTCAAGTCCAGGCCCCCCTGTGCTCACAGCCCTTTTCTACTCCGGGTGGCCTCCAAGCTGAAAGTCTTTTGAGTCACCTGGTTTACAAGCCCAAGCAGTATTTCCAGGTGTGGAATGTAATGCTTCCAGAACCTGCAGAGACTCACCGGGCCCTGGGCTTCCTTCTCAGTCGTCCGGGGTACGAAGAGGAAGCAATTTCCCTCTGCGTTTGAGAGGATTTCCTATTCCACCTCTACAACTGGAGCCCCTGAACATTGCACTGCCCTGTTTCACTGTAGAGTTTACCTACACATGGGAGTGCATGCGTCCCACGAAGGCCTCTGTTGTGCCTTCCCCGCAGCCTACTGTCTCGTGTTTGGGGTCAAGGGGGAACTTGATGTATATATACGGGGTCTTTGGGATGTGCGGGCCCTCTGGACAGAGACCAGAGGGGACAGACAGTAGCGCAGAGAGGGGGGAAGATGTCAGTATATGTATTTGTTTTTCCTTGTGAACTGTCTATTCTTTGCCCATTTTCTATTGTCTATTCAGCTGTTTCTTTTCGATTTCTAAGACCTATCATTGATGATTATATTTTTTGTAGTATATTTGCAATTTTCTTCTTATGTTTTCATTACTCTATTGCTTCGCTTATGTTTTGTGTTCTCCAAAGAATTTAGATTTTCTAGAACTCAAATATGTTCCTCTTTTCTAAAAATTTGGCTTCCGGATTTTGAGTCATAGAAGGAAGGCCTTCCCTGACTCCAGACTTATGCAATTATTGTCCCATGTTTTCATACAGCGTTTTCAATGCTTTGCCTTAGCATTTAAACATTTCGTTTTTGAAATTTGTCCTGGTATGTAGATAAAAATGTGGCTCAACTTTATTATTTTTTTCCCCAGAGGATGGCTGTCCAGTTGTCTCAGTACCGTATGTAGAATACTTGGTCTTTTCCCACTGACTCGAAAGTCTAACTTTACCATTTCCTAAAATCACACGTACATTGGGTCCATTCCTGGTCTTATTCTCAAAAAAGAAGGGCACCCCAGTGAAGGCCAAGAACATCTCTGATTCTTCGGTTCTAACTCTTGACTCACTCTTCACCACTCACTCCACCTGGGCATCATGGGTCCTTCCATTCAGACTCCTCTGTCAAGTATCTAGGATGTGTGGAATACAGGCTGGGTCTTGGGACAACAGATGTGACTGGGGCTAGTGTCTGCCCCTGTGAGTTCAGGGTCAATCAAGTTGAGGTAAGAGACTGAGAAGAGACACTGCTCATGAGGACTGATGCCACTGTGGGAGAACACCGGCACTGAGGTGGTACTAGGGACATCACAGTGTCTTAGCCTGCAGAGGAGGCACTCAATGACCCTGCCTGGTTTCCCTGAGGAAGATGACTGTATTCTCCCAGGAGAACACAGGTTTGCGGCCAAGGAGGGGTGGCACTCTCTGCCTTGCCTGTTCTAGCAGGGGAGGCCTTGGTGGCTATGACCTCCTTTGACTAATGTCCCCGCCTTTGCCCTGGGAGCCATGTGTCCAGCAGAGCGAGAAACTAACCTTTAGAAAGGTCTTTCATATAAATGGGAAAGGATTTAATCCTCTGGTGTCAAATCCTGGCACGTTGTACATTAACTTCCCCGGCCACCTTTTCTTGCCACTGGTTGAGACAATGAATTTCCGGATGATTTTCATGTTCTGGGGGCCAGCAGTATAAGGAGACATGGGGAGTAGAGACTAAAGACATGAAATTCAAGCTAGTGTTTTTGTTCTGTTTCGCGAATGGTGTGAGAAAGGTCTGGAAGCAGCAGTAGGGAACAAGGACACACACTCCCTTTCTAGCTCCTACAGAATGAGGTATGTTTGGAGAGGCACCTCCTAAGAAGGCTGTAGGG
>NW_006430220.1:0-384 GCF_000325575.1 Pteropus alecto
AACTACCTCCCCCATTCCACCACTCCCAACTCCTCTGGTAACCACTAGTCTATTGTCCCAGTCTATGAATCTGTCTATTTGTCCTGTTCATTTGTTGCTTTTAGGTTTATATCTCAAATATAAGTGATATCATGTGATTTTCAACTTTTTCTCTCTGGCTTATTTCACTTAGCATGATTATCTTGAGGTCCATCTATGTTTTCATAAAAGGTAGTATTTCATCTCTTCTTATAGCTGAGTAATATTCCACTATATATATGTATTACAGTTTCTTTTAACAATAGTAGGACACCGTTTTTTCCATATGCTGGCCACTGCGAATAATACTGTTATGAACACTAGTGTGCAAATATCTTTTCAAATATGAATTTTCAAGCCTTTGGG
>NW_006430221.1:0-492 GCF_000325575.1 Pteropus alecto
GCTGCTCTAGAAGAGTATGCTGCTGCTTGACATCATCAATATCTCTCTGGTGTATGTGGTTTTTCCTTAGCATATACCAGAAATACTCTGTGACTTTGTCTAGGATTTGGGCCTGGGAAGCCTCTTCTTGGAGTGATGGGACCGAGTCACACAAACTGTGAAAGCTGTCTTTGATGTGGTCCCTCTGTTTTTTGTAGCTGTGCATTATTATGAGCCTGTTTGTCAGCGGGGCTCTCCACCTTGGTGTATTGTTATGGCTTCTTTCCTATTGCCCAGGGAGTGGCCACTGCAGCTGCAGCAGGGAAGAGGGAAGAGTGAAGGGGAGGGGGAAGTCACCTGCAAGGACAAGCCAAGTCTTCCCACACACTCCGTCACTCCCTCACTCACTCATTCACTCACTCACTCACTCACTCACTCACTCACTCACTCTCATACACACACAACACAGGCAAGAGCTACCTCTTCTCTTCGATAACATTTTAAAATTCTACT
>NW_006430222.1:0-667 GCF_000325575.1 Pteropus alecto
AGGGACTAGAGAGCATTTTCAGACAAATAGTGGACAAGACTTTCCCAAATCTAAGGAATGAGCTGGAGTTTGGAATTCAAGAAGTCAACAGAACACCCAATTATCTCAACCCAAAAAGGCCTTCACCAAGACACGTATTAAAATTATCAAAAATCAATGACAAAGACAGAATTCTCTCGGTAGCCAGGGAGAAGAAAATGATAACCTATAAAAACAAAAACAAAAACAAAAAACAAAAACATTAGAGTATCCTCAGACTTCTCAGCACAGACTTTACAAGCCAGAAAGGAATGGAATCAAATATTTAAACTATTAAGTGAAAGGAATTACCAGCCTAGAATAATGTATCCAGCTAAGCTCTTCTTTAGATATGAAGGAGAAATTAAGACCTTTCCAGACATACAAAAGTTGAGGGAATTCACTACAGGAAATACCAAAAGCGGTCAGCTCACCTATTTCCTGCACTACAGGAAATACTGAAAAGGGTCAGCTCACCTAAAACAAAATGACCAAAAAAAAACACAACATAATAAGTAGTAAAGTGACTATCAGGCAAATAGAAGAAGAAGAGTACAACCCTTACAAAGAACAGGGCGTTGTAAGCTTAAATAATAAAAAGAGAATAACTATAGCAAGATAGTAATGACCATTCAGCATACATAGGGAC
>NW_006430223.1:0-534 GCF_000325575.1 Pteropus alecto
CACACACACACACACACACACACACACAGGCATGCGATTCAGCCATGAAGGAATAAGGAAATCCTGGTATCTGTAACAATATGGATGGACTTTGAGGGTATTATGCTGAGTGAATTAAGTCGGATAGAGGAAGACAAACATGCATGGTGTCACTTATACGTGGAGTCTAAAAACAAACAAACCAAAACTCAGACTCATCACGTTTGTGGTTCCCCCAGGAGGGGTGGCGTACCTGGGGGGTGGGGAATTAGATGAAGGAGGTCCGAGGCCCAAACTTCCGGTCATGAGATGGCTGAGTCCTGGGGATTTGCCATCCACTGCGGTGGCTATAGTTAGCATGGCTTCATGATGTATATGTGAGTGTGCGTGTGTGTGTGTGTACGCACACGTGTGTGTGTGTGTGTGTGTGTGAAGGTTAACAGTGTCAATCCTGAGCCCTCATCACAAGAAATCATTTTGTTTCTTTTCTCCTGCTTCCTATGGTATATATATGAGATGATGAATGCTAATTCAATTATCGCGGTCATCATCGGA
>NW_006430224.1:0-3850 GCF_000325575.1 Pteropus alecto
TTTCTCAAAACAACAACAACAACAACACTCTATAAGCACTTTAAAGAAATATCAAAAGTTGAACAAGTAAAAAAGTCTAAGTATATTGTTGGGAAAAAAATTGCAGAATGAAGATTTTAGCATATTTTAAATGTTGGAGACAGAGAAACTGTGCCCTCATTTCTTCATAACTAAGCCAAGAAGAAATGTTGAAATCTCCATATGTGTCCATGGGGGTGTCCATGAGCTGAGACCCAGTGTCCCCTGCAGCTTCTCAGAGGAGAGCAGGGGTCCAGTGGATCATGTAAAGTTCATAAGTCCACAGGGTCCCTGATGAGGAGATTATACACAGCAATTGAACCCTGGTATTCCATACCCAGGTGATAAATTCTAGTGATTGTGCCTCTACACCCAAGTGGGGGACATGGGGAGGTGCCACTCAGGACCCTTCAAAAAAGGAGTATTGACCCTGCTGACAGTAAGTCTCAGTGGAAAGTCTCAAGCTGTCAACAACAAAAGGGTGACCCTCAGCTGCAGAGAGCGGCCTCAACCAGACACGTGTGTCCCAGACGAGCCCGTATCCACTGAGAGACAGGAGGGTATAAAGATCAGGTTGGTGAAAAGGGCCCTAAAGATGCTGACACAAGGTGACACCTGGCAGGAAGGGAGAGCCACCCCTGAGACTGCGGCATGTGCCCTGAGTCACAACTAGGATGTACGATCTGTCCCAAATGATCGGCTACACGGGCACTGGTGTTACGGGGGTGAGTGGAGGAATCTCCATGGAACCAAGTGTACTATTTGCGGGATTGATGACTTCATTTCCCCTAAGTCTTGGCCTAGACGGTTTAGATGTCGTGATGCCTAGACAGGCAACACTTACACCACAGGTACAGTCACATCCTAATAAGCCCATGTTCAGCATCACTGTTTACTGGACAATCATCAGGATGAGAGAACGACATGAAGACAGTCACCAGATATCAGGACACATGGACCCTAACGAGCAAGGAATCACATAATAGGAAAGAGCCAAGTGTCCTGCACGGAAGAGGACATGCCTCCCGGGATGGACGCTGTTTTGAACTTCATCCTGGGATGAGAGGAATTTGTACAGGAAACCTCAGTCCTGACTACTGAACAGCCAAGGGAGCCGGGGACAGAGCGACCCTGATGAGTCTGAGTGGAGCACAGAGACACCCTGAGGTGATGGGGAGACCACAAGAGGAACCACATGTCCTGGTCCTAAGGACAGAGCAGTTGGGAGGCAGGAGCTGTGTCTGAAGAGTTCTGGTCACCATGTCACACAATGGAGTGTCTGTGCCTGGACACCAGGGGGCGCTCGGTCCTACTCCTGAAAGTCTGAGTGGGATCAGAGCTGAGACCAGCCACCTGGCAATGCCTGGTGCCCTCTGCTCAGCTCTCAAAGCTGTGACCTACCTAACGCCCAGGTCCCACACCGCCCCACCCTCATTCACCCTTACACCATCAGTCGAAGGGACCTGACCCAAGGCTTACTGAGGGATCAGAAAGCTGGGGGTCTCATTTGCATGAGTGGACCCTCCCTCTGTCAGAGCTTGAAGAGGGGAGGGAGAGACTTGGGGGAAGCTCTGCTTCAGCTGTGGGGACACAGAAGGCAGGACGCGGTGATCATCTCCACCATGGCCTGGTCCCCTCTCCTCCTCACCCTCCTCGCTCACTGCACAGGTGACTGGATACGGGGACAGGAGAGGGGAGCCTGGGAAAAAACATGGGGCGCTGCTCCCTCCCCTTGTCTCTAGCCCCAGCATCACCATCTCTGTGTCTCTCCCTCTTCCAGGCTCCTGGGCCCAGTCTGTGCTGACCCAGCCGTCCTCAGTGTCTGGGGCCCTGGGACAGACTGTCACCATCTCCTGCACTGGAAGCAGCTCCAACATCGGGGGTTACTACGTGGGCTGGTACCAACAGCTCCCAGGAACAGCCCCGAAAACCCTCATCTATGGTACTAGCAGTCGACCCTCAGGGGTCCCCGACCGATTCTCTGGCTCCAGATCTGGCAACTCAGCCTCCCTGACCATCCGTGGGCTCCAGGCTGAGGACGAGGCCGATTATTACTGCTCAGCATGGGACAGCAGTCTAGATATTCGCACAGTGCTCCAGGCCTGTGGGGAAGTGAGACAAGAACCTGCTGTTTCCTGTGCAGTGGGGCTTCCCTGAGCCGACCCCACTCCTCTGACCAGACAGCCGCCTTCTTTGAGTGTTCAACCTAAAAGCGAAGGTTGAGAACCATCTCAAGGAAATGTTGTCTAGAGAATGTGTCCACATCCTTTGAATTCTGCCCCCAAGTCTGTCCTTGTTGGCAACATATTGAGTAATTTTCTCAAGTTGAGCACCACTTTCTGGATACCAGGAATTGGTTGCTGTAGGGACAGATACTGTGACATGTTAGGGCACAACTAGGTACACAGAATCCAGATTCATCTGAATCAGGACACATCACTCATGTCCAGTATGGGTCCCGGGATAAAGCACTGCCAGGAACAGGCCTCTAATCCCGCATTTATCATTATAGGAGTCGACCTTCAGGGTCCTGTCTGATCACCTGGCTCAGATCTGGCACCTCGGACTCTTTAACCATCACTGGGCTGAGGACTTAGGTCGAGGCTGATACTCAGTGCACCTCTGTGACAGCAGCCTCGGTGTTCACACAGAGCTCCAGGCCTGTGGGGAACTGAGACCAGAATCCCTTTTTCATCTGCCAGGAGTGGAAACACCCAACAGCGCCTGCTCAGGCTGCGCCTGTGGCTTGGGCCCCTTCTGATTCTGCTGCTGCCTCAATGGGCCCAGTGCCTGGGAGTGAAGGCTCCTCATCTCCCTTGTGTCCTCAAAGTCATCACAGCAGCAAACGGTCTCAAAGGAGACAAGTCCAACTCCTCATCAGCTGAGGACACCAAGTCTCTGCAATGATGCTCAGGGGCAAAGGTGATCGTCTCAGACCTGAACTGTGACTGTGGAATCCTGCATCTTCATCATTGGTCATTTACCTATTTCCAGAAGTTTCCAGATCTAAGTCATCCTCTCATTAGTCCCCAGTGTGAATGCCTGTTCTCTGCACACAAAGAAGTGTCTTCTGTCTCTGCTGCCCCAGCCCCAGAGTGTCTCAGGCTGTAGCATCCATTTGGGGCTTTGGGAATGAGCACGTGTCCATGCCCATCGATGTGAAGATCTAAACATCCATTTCTTCTTGTGCAATTGCCTTGTGATATTTGCAGATAAATGGTGAATAATAATGGATTTAAAGTCACCTTGACATACTCCTGGTCTCCGTGGAAATGTCCCCTTCCCCACCCCATTAGCTCAGGTGCTGGCTGTAGGACTAAGTCATGAGTGTGGGGGAGAGAATGTGAATTACCATATCATAAATGTACCTCTCTGTTTCTATTTGAGTGTGTTTTTACTAGGAATTTTTTGAAAATTGTTCAAAGACTATTCCAGGATCTATTGAGATCATATAATTTAACCTATGATATATTGATATGACATATTACATTAAAGGTTGATCAATATTGAGCCTAACTTATATGCCTGGAATAAATCACGTGTGGTAATGCTGCATCCACTTAGCAATCTGATACTGACATATCTCTGTTAATACTGAAATTAGACATTGGTGTCAATATTTTATAGAATTGGTATGTGATTTTTCTTTTACTCTATTTTATTTGTCAGGTGTGGCTATAACTATTATACTTGCATTCTACAAGAATTAGGAAATGTTTCACTTTTTCAATGTTTTGCTATTTATATATATATATGAAACAAACAAATCGGAACCACGTGATCTCTAAAGTTTTCAGCATGTTCCCTATGAAACTATGTTCTGCCTTTTTTG
>NW_006430225.1:0-824 GCF_000325575.1 Pteropus alecto
GGTGACAAAGTTCGTTATTTCCATGTGACCCCTACAAGGGCTTCGCAAGTTGTCAGCCCCTTCAGGAAATGTACTCTCTACAAGTACAAAAGTGAATATTTCTGAAACTGTTTTTTTACTTTTTAAGATTCTGCAAATCTCATATTCACGTATACACTAATTTACTTAATAAACATTTACCATATACCTTTTTCATAGTAGACATTTTGGTAAGCAATCTGTTATCAAGAGCAGACGTACTGAGTAAAATCATGCTCACAAAAAGCCAGACTAATGGATGATATCTACTCATTTTGCATGTATTTTACTCCCATTAACAAGTGCCTGAGTTATTTTATGGTGTTATGTAGATGTATTACTCACATTTAGGATCTTTAGACCAGTGCAGGCCATTTACTTCTGTATTCAGGCAGTATACAGAGAATATCTCATGTATTGTACCAAAACTCAGGATAAACTTGAGCCTTGAGGAAATCCAATGCAAAGGATTTTTTTTCTTTTCATCATTAAGCCATAATAATTTTTTTTCTGATTTAAATTTTTCTTTTCAATTAAAGTAGATATTCAATATTATTTTATATTAGTTTCAAGTGTATGGCATAGTGGTTAGACATTCACATAATTTACACAGTGATCCTCTGACAAGTCTAGTATCTACTCAGCATCATACAAAGTCATCATAATATTATTGACTATATTCCTTATGCTGTACTTTACATCCCTATGACTATTTTGTAACTATCAATTTGTACTTCTTAATCCCTTCACCTTTTCAACTAGTCCCCAAATCTCCTCCCATCCGGCAACCATCAGTTTGTTCTCTG
>NW_006430226.1:0-560 GCF_000325575.1 Pteropus alecto
ATATCTCTTACAAACATTGATGCAAAAATCCTCAAGAAAATATCAGCAAACTGAATTCTGCACTACATTGAAAATATCATACACCATGATCAAGTTGGATTTATTCCTAGGAGGCAAGGTTAGTACAATATCCGCAAATCAATTAATATGATACACCACATGGACAAATCGAAAGATAAAAATCATATGATCACATCAACAGATGCAGAAAAATTTTCAACAAAATCCAACATCTATTTATGTTCAAAATTCTTAGCAAGGTGGGAATAGAGGGAACATACCTAAACATAATAAAGGCCATATATGACAAACCTACAGCTAACATCATACTCAATGGGGAAAGGCTAAAAGCATTTTCCTTAAGATCAGGAACAAGACAAGGATGCCCACTTTCGCTCCTCTTCAACATTGTATTGGGACTCTTAGCCACAGCAATAAGACAAGAAAGAGGAATAAAAGGTATCCGAATTGGAAAGGAAGAAGTAAAACTCTCATTATTTGTCAATAACATGATACTATACATAGTATACATAGAGAACCCTAAAGATTCCACCAAAAAA
>NW_006430227.1:0-636 GCF_000325575.1 Pteropus alecto
CTAAAAGAGAGCTTAGCTGGATACATTATTCTAAGATGGTAGTTTTTTTTGTTTGTTTGTTTTCACTGAATTGTTTAAATATTTGATTCCATTTTTTCTGGATTGTAAGGTGTGCATTGAGAAGTTTGAGGATAATTTAATGGGTTTTCCTTTATACGTTATCATTTTCTTCTCCCTGGCTGCCCTGAGAATTCTATCCTTGTCATTGATTTTTGATAAGTTTAATATAATGTGTCTTGGTGAAGGCCTTTATGGGTTGAGATAATTGGGTGTTCTGCTGACTTTTTGAATTCCAAACTCCAGCTTATTCCTTAGATTTGGGAAATTCTCATCCACTATTTGTCTGGAAATGCTTTCTAGTCCCTGCTCCTTTTCCTCTTGTTAGATAATTCCCATTATTGTTATGTTTACTCTCCCGATGGTATCAACTAGTTCTTGCATTTCTCTTTCATTATTTTTCGTTCTTCGTTTTCTCTCTTCTTCCTTCTGATTTATTTCTAGATTTCTATCTTCGATATCACTGATTCTTTCCTCCATTTGGTCGACTCTATTTCCCAAGCTTGCTATTTCAATTTTTTTAACTCTTGTAGTGTATTGTTTTCTTTTTATCTCCAGAAGTTCTATTTGGTTCTTTTT
>NW_006430228.1:0-1043 GCF_000325575.1 Pteropus alecto
TAGTGATTAGAGATCTATATAACTCATGAAGTGGTTACTCCACTAAATCTAGTACCCTACATCCCCTTTACATATTTTTACAACATTGATGACTATTTTTCTTATGCTACACTTTATATCTCAAGACTATTTTTCTTATGCTACACCTTATATCTCAAGACTATTTTGTATCTATCCATTGTACTTCTTAATCCCTTTGCCCTTTTTTGCTATATCTCCCAACTACCCCCATCTAGTAGCCCTCAAAATATTCTCTGTAACTATGAGTTTGTTACTGTTTTTATTGTATTGTAATTTATGTTGTTCTTTAGATTCCACATATACACGAAATCATGCGGTATTTGTCTTTCCGTATCTGACTTATGTTATTCAGCACAATACCCTCTAAGTCCATCAAGGCAATAACTTTTTCCATCCCCTGCCTTTTAGTCTTTGTGTGTCTTTTAATCTGTAGTGAATCTTTTGTAAGCAGCATATGGAAAGGGCTTGTTTTTCTTATCAATTCAGCTTCCTTATCTTTTGATTGGAGCACTTAATTCTTTTCCATTTGAGGTACTTATTGATAGATATGTAGTTATTACCATTCTTTACTCATGTTTTTGATACATGATTTTTCTTCTTAAAGAAGTCCCTCCATCATTTCCTGTAATGCTGGCTTGGTTTTGATAAATCCCGTTAGCTTATTTTTTGTCTGGAAAGCTCTTTATCTGTCCTTCAACTCTAAAGGATAGCTTTGCTAAAAAAGTATTCTTGGTTATAAATCCTGGGTTTTCATCACATATTTTGTGCCAAGCCCTTCTGTCCTGCATAGTTTCTTTTGAGAAATCATCTGGCAGTCTTATGGGTGCTCCCTTGTAGGTAACTCATTGCTTTTCTCTTTCTGCTATTAAGATTCTCTCTTTGTATTTAAACTTAGCTATTTTAATTATGATGTGTCTTGGTGTGGGCCTCTTTGGGTTTCTGGATTTGGGGGCTATCTGAGCTTCCTTGGTTTTTATGTCTATTTCATTCACCAGGTTAGTGAAGTTTTCCATCATTATTTC
>NW_006430229.1:0-540 GCF_000325575.1 Pteropus alecto
TTACCATTACAAATATGAAAAAGATATATATATATCTTTTTATATATATCCATTTTCTTCTGTGTGTGCCTTACCTCCTTTCCCCTTTGTGAATTTGGATCTTCGAATCCTCCCTTTTTCAGTCATTGTTGTCTCAGTTTCTATGTATGCTGAATGTCCATTGCTATCTTGTTATAACAATTCTCTTATTATGTAAGCTTATAATGCCTTCTTCTTAGTAAGGGTTGCACTCCTCTGCTTCTATTTGCCTGATAGTCCCTTTACTCTTAATTATTTATTTTTTTGTTCTTATTTTGTTTTAGATGAGCTGACCCCTTTCAGAGTTTTCCTGTAGTGCAGGCCTCATAGTGGAGAATTCCAATTTTTGTATGTCTGAAAAGGTCTTAATTTCTCCTTCGTATCTAAAGGGGAGCTTAGCTGGATACATTATTCTAGGCTGGTAGTTAATAGTTTAAATATTTGATTCCATTCTTTTCTGGTTTGTAAGGTCTGCGCTGAGAAGTTAGATGATAATCTAATGGGTTTTCCTTTATACATTAC
>NW_006430230.1:0-758 GCF_000325575.1 Pteropus alecto
TATTGTAGGACACTTCGATTGCTTCCATGTCCTGGTCATCGGGAATAATGCTGCTGTGAACATCGGTGTGCAAATATCTTTTCGGATATGCGTTTTCAAGGCTTTGGGGTAAATACCCAGTAGAAGGATTGCTGGGTCATATGGTAGATCAATTCTTAGTTTTTTGAGGACCCTCCATACTGTTTTCCATAGTGGCTGTACCACTTTGCCATCCCACCAGCAGTGAATGAGAGTTCCCTTTTTCTCCTCATCCTCTCCAACATTTGTTGTTACTTGTCCTGTTGATTATAGCTATTCTAACAGGTGTGAGATGGTATCTCATTGTGGTTTTGATTTGCATTTCCCTAATAGCTAGCGATGTTGAGCATCTTTTCATATATTTGTTGGCCATTTGTATGTCCTCTAGGGAGAAGTGTCTGTTCAGGTCCTCTGCCTATTTTTTGATTGGATCGTTTGTTTTTTTATTGTTGTTATCGAGTTGTATGAGTTCTTTGTATATTTTGGATATTAAACCCTTGTCGGAGTTGTTGCTTGCAAATTTATTTTCCCATTCAGATGGTTCTCTCTTTACCTTGATGATGGGTATTTTAACAGTACAACTTTTTAGTTCGATATAGTTCCATTAATTTATTTTCGCTTTTACTTCCCTTGACTTTGAGGTCAAATTCATAAAATCCTCTTTAAGTCCAAGGTCCATTAGTTCAGTTCCTATGTATTCTTCTATACAATTTATTGTTTCAGGTCCTATATTCAGGTCC
>NW_006430231.1:0-646 GCF_000325575.1 Pteropus alecto
ACTCCTAATTATGTATTTTTTGTCATTTTGTTTTAAATGAGTAGACTCCTTTCAGTATTTCCTATAGTGCAGGCCTTGTAGTGGAAAATTCCCTCAATGTTTGTATGTCTGGAAAAGTCTTTATTTCTTCTTCATATCTAAAGGAGAGCTTAGAAGGATACATTATTCTCGGCTGGTAGTGCCTTTTACTTACTATTTTAAATATTTGATTCCACTCCTTTCTGGCTTGTAAGGTTTGTGCTGAAAATTCTGACGATAATCTAATGGGTTTCCCTTCATAATTTACCATTTTCTTCTCCCTGGCTGCCCTGAGAATTATGTCTTTGTCATCGATTTCTGATAATTTTAATATAATGTGTCTTGGCGAAGGCTTTTTTGGTGTTCTGTTGACTTCTTGAATTCCAAGGTCAAGTTCATTTCTTAGATTTGGGAAATTCCCAACCCCTATTTATAAGAATATGTTTCTAGTCCCAGCTCCTTTTCCTCACCTTCAATAATGCCTATTATTCTTATGTTTCCTCTTCTGATGGTATCAGCTAGTTCTTGTATTTCACTTTCCTGATTTTTCATTCTTTTGTATCTCTCTTTTTGCTTCTGATTTATTTTCAATCTCTGTCTTCAATATCATTGATCCTTTCCTCCATTT
>NW_006430232.1:0-378 GCF_000325575.1 Pteropus alecto
ACACTATGGATTTTTGAACGTTGATTTTGTATTCAAAAAACTTACTGTATTTGCTTATTGTTTCTAGTAGTATCTTTGTGGAGTCTTTAGGATTTTCTATATAGAGAATCATGTCATCTGCAAATAATGATAATTTTCTTCATTTCCTATTTGGATGCCTTTTAAATCTTTCTCTTGCCTTATTGTACTCGCTAGGACCTCCAATGTTATATTGAATAACAGAGGTGATAGTGGACAGCCTTGCCTAGTTCCTGATCTTAGAGGGAAGGCTTTTAGTTTTTCACCATTAAGTATAATGTTTGATGAGAACTTGCCATATATGGCCGTTATTATATTAAGGTATTTTCCTTCTATATTGACTTTGTTAAGTGTTTTGAT
>NW_006430233.1:0-718 GCF_000325575.1 Pteropus alecto
AAACCCAAAGAACTCATCCCTGTGTTTTTCTTCAGATTCTAATATGTCCAGCCAGAATGCCTTCTTTTTTCTTTTTTTTAATTTTTAAAATTTATTTTTTATTACTTTATGTTAGTTTCAGGTATATAGTACAATGGTTAGACATTTACATAATTTATGAAGTGATCCTTCCAATGACTCTAGCACCCATCTGCCTCTACAATAATACTGACCATATCCCCTATGCTGTACTCTACGTCCCTGTCACTACTAATTTGTACCTCTTCATCCCTTCACATTTTTCACCCAGCCAGTCTGCCGTCTTCTCTCCAACTTTTAATGTCTTCTTATATTTGTTTTACATATAATAGCGTTTTTAGTTATACTTAGAGGGAGAAATAATGAAAGATAAGTCCATTCTATTGTCCTGTAAATCTCAGACTGCTTTTTAAAAAATTAAAGATCCACCCTCTTCCACCTCCTCCCCCCATCATATGTATTAATGTGTAATTTAAAAAATAATAATATGGAATGGCAAGACTCAGCTATCCTTGCATCTAGAAAAAAAAAAACACATTTTAAATACAGACACAAATAAGTTAAAAGTAAAAGAGTGTCGATGTAAGAAATATCCCAACCTGTAGAGAATTTTTATGAGTTTATTTGAACCAAACTGACTAGATACGCTGGGCAGCAAGATCTCAAAGGCTCTAGAAAATAACAGTTTTACAGCTTCTTT
>NW_006430234.1:0-1109 GCF_000325575.1 Pteropus alecto
TTATGAGCAAGATAGGAAGCATCATATGTGTGCAACAATTTTAGAGGCCTTTGGAAGACCCTCCAACTTATGTAACATCTTCGTTCATAGCAAGTTTTTCTTCTCAGAATAACCTCGAACAAACAGTATAAAATAATGTAGTGTCTTCTAATAAGTGTTGAAGGTTTAGCAAAAAAAAAAAAAGAAAAGAAAGGAAGATAAGAAAAAATAAAGAAATAAAGTAGAAAAACACAAGACGATCTTTTTCTTATCAAAATAGACATTGGTATTGCTTTTCTATATAGTTCATTTTTTGGACATCTGCTTCCATTAGAACAGACTGCACTATCTTAAATGCTTTGAATTGACCACATGCTGCCCTGGTTTGTTTTCAAGGGCAAAATTCTTGCCTGCTAAAATACCACCTTTGCTATTAAAATTATCAATGAGTCTAGACTATGGATCTTAGAAAACTATGGTTTCAGAAATATCAAGCGGGTTAAATAATTTGGGAAATCAACAGGTAATTGCAAAACATTAACTTTAACCAATTAAGAGCTGGAAAAAAAAATTGGAAGATATCTAGCTCTTTGTTTTATAAATGAATTTATTGAGATTAGGATTTGTCCAGATTCTTCTTGGAATGAGTTCCACGCCTCCCACCCTACTCCCACTTCCAGACCACAAGAAGCTAGGCTCTCATCTCTGTCCTTCACTCTCTACCTCTCTTTCTTGCCGACACAATATTTATTTGCACTGCTTCCATCTGCTGACAAAGGTCTGAAAACCCTAGCAATTGGTCCATTCATTCTCATTTATTTTTTCCTAGAGTATATTATGTCATTAATTTCCAAATATTAAAGTAGCATTTTTGTCTTAAACTTTTTATTGGAAAATTTTTGTCTACACTTTCCTGTCTGGCTGATTATTTCACTATCACAAAGTACTGTCTTTCACCTTTATAATACTATTCCAATATGTATTCATATAACCATTTCACTGTGAACTTGTCTAAAGTTTTTTCTCCTCCTCAACATTAAGAGCTCCATAAGGCTAAGGATCAATCTCTTTGTTTAATTACTTTGCAACCAACTTCTGGCATTCAATCAATATGTATCAAATAGAAAAAT
>NW_006430235.1:0-2058 GCF_000325575.1 Pteropus alecto
TTCCTGAAGATGGCGCTGAAAGCAAAGAAGGAAACCCGTCTCTCCCCAAAACCGAAGCCAAAGCAAAGGCTTCGAAGGCAAAGAAACCAGTGCTGAAAGGCGTCCATGGCCACAAAATACAAGATACACAGGTCACCAACCTCCCGAAGGCCCAAGACTCTGTGACCATGAAGGCAACCCAAATACCCTAGGAAGGGCACACCCAGGAGAAACAAGTGACCACTATGCCACCACCAAGTTCCCCATGACTACCAAGTCAACCATGAAGCAGCTAGAAGACAACAGTGCACTTGCGCAGTTCTTTGTACATGTCAAGGCCAACGAGCACCCGATCAAACAGGCTGTGAGGAAGCTCTATAACGTTGACCATGGTCACTGTCAACAGCCTGGTCAGGCCTGGTGGAGAGAAGAAGGCACATGTTCGACTGGCTCCGACTACGATGCTTTGAATGTTGCCAAGAAAATTGGGATCATCTAAACGAGTCCAGCTGGCTCATTCTAAATATAAATGCTTTTACTGTAGAAAAAAAGAGTAAATTTAACCCAAAACAGAGTAAAAGAAGTCATAAGAATTTGAAAAGAAATCAAAGTAATCACAGGAAGTCAATATATAAAATTAAAATTAAAAAGTTGGTTGTTGACAAGATTAAATAAAATTGATAAACATCTAGTCAACATATCTGAGAGGGAGACAAATTACAACCTAAGACCATCATGGCTCACTCCAGGAGGTATGACGGTGGTAACTGACACCTCTACGGTGAAAGTGCCTCTGAGGACACTACCAGGTGTGCCCGCTGTATGGCAATTTAAACAACCTAGAGCCTTCTATGGTAGGGGGGCCCATTCAGGGTGGGCCAATTTGCAAATGACAGCAAAAATGGGCTCAAGTAAAATTTGTAAACATGAACTGTGTTGCATGCCAAACACCAAAAAAATCTAGACAATGTGGTGGGTGCTGAGAGGGACTTCTAATTCTTCATGGTGTCAAAAAGGAAGTGATCTTCTGTTTTTCAAACAATGTTTTAAAATGCAGCCAAGGCATCAGGCCCTTATACTGTGTCTTAGCAATGGCTCGTCCACTCTGTGCAAGGCCCATTTTCCCATATATGTATGTCCTGAATGTCAAATGAATGTCCACAAAGGAGAATGTCATGTCACATCTGTGCTCCTGGAGCAAGGTAAACGCACCTCAGATCTTCCCTGCAGAGACTGTGTGCGGCAATACTGTGTCTTAGCAATGGCTCGTCCACTCTGTAAGGGTGTGCCATGTCCCTTCAGAGATGAAGGCCAAGTGCAGCTATGAGGCTGTTGACACAGGCACTGAACAGACTAGACTTGACCAAACCTGTGATAGCAGAATGTGTACCAGTTGCTGAGTAGATAGGGTCAGTATTTCCCATTATGGTAGGGACTGGGACTAAGGGCTGATTGAGTGGGACCACAGCTTCCAGGTAGCAGTCATCCACTGTGAGGTGTCATTCATTCTTTCCACGGTTAAGAACATTCCAAATTTGGAAAGGACAGGCATTGGGGATGATCACTTCTTCCTCAAAGGTTTCTTATAACATTTTTCAATCCTGGAGGGTCCAGTTCAATGGACACTGGGCAATGCTAACTAATTTAATAAGGGATAGGGACCATGCAGCTGCATTTTTGTGAAGTCAGTGGGGAAGTGCTGGTGAAGACTTAATTTAAATTCATGAACTGTTGGTTCAGAGCTGTTCTACTCACTATGGGTTATTTTAGGACAATTGGTGCTAGGAATGAGAAAAGGCAAAGATTTCTGATGCTTCAGGCCAAGTACTCCACTTTGTCCTCTATATTGTTTCAGTAACTCCCCTGAGATCACATGCGACCTCACTTCAATGACTGAGATCCCAGGTATAACTGTAATGTAACGTAGCATTGAGTTATTGTGTGAGGGTTTGTCAATTACTACATTTCAAGAGATGGCAACGTTCATTCAAAACCTATGTTTTGGAGGCTCGAAAGCCAAAGAGTCTCCATTTATCTTTTTTGCTTTGAAATTCTTTTAGTATATTTTGGATTTCCAAC
>NW_006430236.1:0-454 GCF_000325575.1 Pteropus alecto
TATGAGTTTTCAAGTCTTTGGGGATAAATACCCAGCAGAGAGATTTCTAGATCATATGGTAGATCAATTATCAGTTTTTTGAGGAACCTCCATACTGTTTTCTATAGTGTAATAATACCAATTTGCAGTCTCACCAGCAGTATATGAGGGTTTTTTTTTCTCTGCATCCTCTCTAACCTTGTTATTACTTGTTATTACTTGTCTTGTTGATAACAGGTATGAGATGATATCTCATTGTGGTTTTGATTTGCATTACCCTAATAGCTAGCGATGTTAAGTATCTTTTCATGTTTGTTGGCCATTTGTATATCTACCCATTTTTTGATTGGATCATTTTTGCTGTTGTTGTTATTGAGTTATATGAATTCTTTGTATATTTTGCATATTAGGCCCTTATTGGAGGCATCGCTTGCAAACCATCTCATTTGGATGGTTGTCTCTTTACCTTGCTGAT
>NW_006430237.1:0-406 GCF_000325575.1 Pteropus alecto
AGTCCAAGGTCCTTGAATTTAGTTCCTATATTTTCCTCTATACATTTTATTGTTTCAGATCTTATATTTAGGGCTTTAATCCATTTTGACTTAATTTTGGTGTGTGGTAATAAACAACACTCTAGTTTCCTTCTTTTGCAGGTGGTTTTCCAATTTTCCCGCACCATTTATTGATGAGGCTTTCCTTTCTCCACTGTATGTTTTTGGCTCTTTTGTCAAAAATTATTTGCCCATATAATATAGGTTTATTTCTGGACTCTCGATTCTGTTCCACTGGTCCGTGTGTCTGTTTTGCTGCCAATACCATACCGTTTTGATTACTGTCACTTTGTAGTATAATTTGAAGTTGGGCAGAGTGATGCCTCCAGTATCATTCATTTTTCTCAGGATGGCTTTGGCAATTCGG
>NW_006430238.1:0-501 GCF_000325575.1 Pteropus alecto
CTAAGAAACTACTACAAGAAATTCTCCCTCGTTTGTTCTCCCTGGAACTTTAGTGTCGGATGACGGGACAGCCTCTGTAGCAAAGGTATCACAGCAATTGGCTAGCTACCTAAATTTGCGATGGAAACTCCACTGTGCCTACCGGCCCCAAAGTTTGGGCCAAGTAGAGCAAATGAATCAGACCCTAAAAGAGACATTGACAAGTTAGGATTAGAAACTGGTGGGACCTGGGTAGAACTTCTCCCCTTTGCTCTTCTCCAAGCCAGGTGTACTCCATATATTAATAGATTCAACCCATTTGAAATTTTCTTTGGAAAATCCCCACCTTTAGTACCTAAAATAGAAGATGAGAAAAAGGCAGAAGTGTGTATCCTTGTCTTACTTAAGTCTTTACAGGATTACAGGCCCTTCAAAGTGTACAGAAGGAGATTTGGGCCCAGGTTCGCGCTGTCCACTCAGCTCTAGTGGACAGACTTCCCCATCAATTTCAGCCTGGGGACT
>NW_006430239.1:0-399 GCF_000325575.1 Pteropus alecto
AGATGATAGATAGATAGGTAGATAGATGATAGATACATAGATAATAGATAGATAGATAGGTGATAGATAAATAGTTGATATAGTGGATGACAGTTACAAAGATAGATAGATAGGTAGATAGATAGATAGATAGATACACAGAAAGAGAGAAAGATAAATAGATAGATGATAGACAAAAAATGAACGTATGACTATTTGGAGAAATGAATACATTGATGGATGGATGTATAGAATGTATAATCTATTATTCTTAATAGATTAAAAGATAATACAAATTAAATGATAGATTTAAAATAAGAAATGTGGAAAGAAGATATTAAGATAGAGAAATAGATGATAGATGATAGATACACGATAGATAGATTAGATGGATAGATAGATGATAGATAGATAGATGAT
>NW_006430240.1:0-3819 GCF_000325575.1 Pteropus alecto
AGTTACAGTGTCCAGCTTTAGTAAAGACCCTGTGGGGCTCTCTGGGCTGTGGCTTCGATGGGCTCGACTCCACACGCCCCTAAGGTTTGAAGGAAATCTGCTAGGCGCTGGGGTGCTAACCACATCGAATCGGTTAGTTTTAGAGGTGCCTGGACTCGATTTCGCACGGGCGAAAGGAGGGGACAGAATCTCCTTTGGGCCATATACAGGAGGGATGTGGAATCTGTTCCAACTTCAGAAAGGAGGGATGCAGACCCGTTTGTTACTGCAGAAAGGAGAGATCAAGAAATCTTTCAGGCAGTAGAAAGAAGAGCAGAATCCAGTTGAGGTGGCAGATAGGCGATTTCAGGACTCCCTTAGGTCACTACCTGGGTTGAGCCACAGAAAATAGGAATCAGGACCTGGGGAAAGGATGAGTCTGAATCCCTTTTGAACAGCTGCAATGACCTGGCTCAGATGGGAGAATAGAGGGTCTAGTACCCGGTTGCTTTGGTTTGAAGAGGGAAGGGAAAGAACCTGGTAGGGTTCGGGATCATGGAATACTCAAACGCGTAATACTGTTGGATTTGTGGGTGGAGTATCTATGTCGCAGAAAGGGCGAGACTGGTCGCTTGCAGACATGGATGTGGGGGAGCGGTGTTGGGGAAGGGGCGGTGCAAGGACTTAGGAGAGCAGGGAGGGGGGAGTGTTAAAAGAAGGGGAGGTGTGGAGAAGTACTGCTGAACGGAGGGAGGGGGCGTATTGGGAAGGGGCAGTGAGTGGCTATACAGCAGAAGAGAGGTGGGCGGTGTTGGAGAAGGGGCGGCGCAAAGAGGTACTGCAGAGCGGAGGGAGGAGACAGGTGTGTGTGGGGGGAAGTGTTGGACTGAGATATGATGCAGTTGAAAAGAGTGGCTGAGGAGTGGGCCGAGGTGTTCTGCTCTGAGAGCAGGAGGCGTATTTAGGATTGAGGTGGTCATACTGTCTTGTCCACCAAAGCCGCTTGTGCGCTGAAGGCCTGAGACTGGGGTGCCCCCCCAATCTTGTTGGTGCGCATGTACACTATAAAGTTGCGGTAAGGGATGTGTGTAGGGTAAAGGGATGGGGTGGTAGATCTGGCTTGTGGTTTCTTGTAGGCAAAAGGATCTAGGGTTTGGAAACCACCTAGCCTGGGTTTCTAGGTATGAAAACCGAGTGGTTGAAGTTGGGGCTCAAGGTTATATGAGATTCCCCTTTCCTTTAGGATAGGTAGAAGGTCTGATGAATCTCACTTCCCTCTCATTCTCCCCTAACTCATAACCCTTCCCATCAGGTTCAGCTGTTACCTGGCCTCCCAGAAAAATGGATAGGAGAAATGATTACAGTTATAAGATGCCCCTATTCCAGGTGAGTCCTCTCTGTATACTCGCCAGGCCATCTGCCCCATCTGGGGTTCACTTCCTGCTCTTGAACCCCCTACCACTATGTAGTTGCATAATTTCCTGCCTTTCTCAGTCCTCCCCTGCATAATGGTGGAGGAGAAAAAAACCTACCTGACTTTTTTGTCCTTTTCTTCTTCCCTCACCCTCCTTTTCAATCACTGCTCAGAGGAAGGGGTGACTTCATGGAAAGGGTGGGCTGTAGGGAGGTCAGATGGATCAGCAGATCATAATCCTAAGTGTGTAGGGCCTTCTGCCTCCCCTTGGGAGCTTGGGGCTTCATTCCCTCCTGATGTACAGGCTGAGACTACTGAAGAGGACGGTGTCTTGCTGATGCATACTCTCTTGGTGGCAACAAAAGACCCCCTGGCCATGGACCCACCAGTTGTCAACTGGCCTAAGAAAAGCAAGACCAAGAAGGTCCCTATTAAGGCTATTACTAACACCATAACCGCTGCCTCTCCAGTCCCATCTGCCAATGTGATTACTATCAACAAGTCTAAAATACCTTCGCAAGCTTTAAAACTGCCAATCACCCCCCAGATCAACCAAGCTTCAGCTACCACTGAGAAAGCCAATACTCAGGCTTCTTCAGTCACCACTCAGCCTACGAAAGCCAATAGACAAAGAGAGACACTATTAAGGCAATCCAAGGCTCCCAATCTCCAGCTGGCAGTGAGAATGTCATTATACAGATCAAATCACCCTTGCAAGCCCTAAACCTACCAGTCATCTCACAGACTATCCAGGCTCCACTTGCCAGTGAGTCAGCCAATTCCCAGGCCTTGATAGCACCAACCAAGCCTAAGAAAGCTTCCAAGGTCAAAAAGGCTGCCGATAAGGCCATAGCCAGTGCCACTGAGATCTCGCTAGCTTTAACCACCACCCACACAGCTACTACCCAAGGCCAAATTACCAATGAGACAGCTAATACTCAGGCTACAGCAGCCTCTAGTCAAACTAAGAAAGAAGACAAGACAAGAAGGCATCTGTTAAAGGTACAGATACTGACGATACTGACACTGAGCTCCCAGAGGCCTCAAATGCCCTTGAGAGAGCTATCAGGCAGAATGAGAGCTCAGCAGCAGTTATCCAGCCCAGAAAATCCAAAGGCAAGAAGGCTGCCAATAAAAGCATAAATTCTGCCTATGAGATCTCTGAGGCCCCACCTGCCACTCAAATGGTCACAAACCAAGTCCTAACAGCCACCCTCCAGGTTAAGAGAGGGTCCAGGGCCCAAAAGACGGCCAAGTGCAGGGCAGCTGAAAGCCAGACTCAAATTGTTGACCAGGGGGCCCAGGCCAAGATGGCCAGCTCCCAGACCAACGTAAGTGCCCTTGAGACTCAGGTTGCTGCTGCTGTCCAGGCCCTGGCAGATGACTACCTGGCTCAGTTGAGTCTGGAGCCTACAACCAGGACCTGGGGCAAGAGGAACCAAAAGGTGAGATCTCTGACATCACCATCCTTAACTTTGCACCTTGTTTCCATTCCTATCCTCCAAGTTTGTTCATTTATTCTATGCAATATTACTGAGCCTTTTTACTCTGAGCCAGTCCCTGTGTTCAGATAGGCTATGAGAGATATTGAGGAGTATGCGATATAGTTCCTGCTCCCTGAAAGTTCACAGATTGGTGGGAAAATAAGATACCCATACACTTAGCTGCAACCTGAATATAATTTCAACTTGTATTTACATAGTAGTTACCATGTGCCAGGCTTTGTGATGGGTACAGTCACACAGGGTATGTCTTTATGTTTTGAAAATAACTCTTACCAGCTAGGGATCATAGATTCAAGTTTTATAAATAAGAATACTGAGTACCAGAGAGATGAAGTGACTTGTCTAAGAGGTACAGCTAGCAGAGTCAGTAGTGGCCAAAAGAGGAAGGGTAACCTCAGGCCCTGTCCTTTGGTTGCTCCTGTCCTGGCAGAGAAATGAAACTCCTGCCTGGAAGAGAGTGAAAGACAATTCTAGGACTCAAGTTGGCCAATGATAAGGTCAGGACCCAATACAGTGAGGGATTAGGGGACTTTCAGGAGGAGGCAGGGTAAGGAGACAGAGCCATCTCTTTCACCTGATGACTCTGGACCTTCCTTCTTTCTGATGATGCAGTCCAAGCATCTGAATGGGGAAGAGAGAGGTGGCAGTAATTACAGGTGGATCCCATGGGGCTGGAGGCCTCCGCTACTCTGAGATGTGGCCATTTTGCAAGAAAGGGTAAGAATCCTATGTTGCCCAGTCTCTTCTTGTCTTTGTCTGCCTTTTTCTCTGTCATCCTTCCAAGTTTTCTGAAAATATATTGAGATTTCTCCATGTATTCCTCCTCTCCCAGGCAAATAAGTTGGTGAAATACCTGTTGGTTAAAGACCAGACACAGATCCCCATCAAGCGCTCAGGTAGAGACAGTCATACGAACCCTCC
>NW_006430240.1:3842-35788 GCF_000325575.1 Pteropus alecto
CCCTCATGTCTGGGGGTAACTATTTATATTTATGCCCTCCTAATTATCTCTCGTCTTCTCCCTATCCTCCTCATACTTTGCCATGGCTGACATCTCCCATTAACACTGCACTGACCTCACAGGGCACAGACTGCACTGACCTCACAGGGCTGGCTAAAGGGCTGCAGCTCTGTGGCCCTTGCACAGTCCAGTTGCTCCCACTTCTCCCTTCCTGCAGACATGCTGAAGGTTGTCATCCAAGGATATGATGAATATTTCCCAGAGATCATTGAACGAGCAAGCTACACTCTGGAGAAGGTGAAGGGGCAGCCCTGGGAGAATGAATGCAATGGCAAAGCCTTGAATCAAACAAAGACATACGTGTCTCTTCTTGCGGGACCACAGAGACTTTCTAATCCAGCTCCATCACTGTGCAAATGGGCAGATGGTAGCCTAGGGAGGGTTATAGACTAGTCCAGCATCACACAGCGAGTCAGTGATAAAAGTACAGGTAGGACTCAAGCCAGCTAACTTAGTCTTGGCTTCTGTCTGCTGCTGAACAAGTCTTATAATGTATTTCACATGCTCACCTCTCCCTTCCATTCCTCAATCTCTGTCTCCCTGGATTCCCATTAATCACAAGGATGATGTTAATAATAATAGCACATCTGTTGCCTGTTTGCTGTGTGCTGGCCACTTAGCTAAGTGCTTTATGTGCATTATCTTACGGATTTCACAGACACACAGACACACATACACACACACCCCTAGGTAAACAGGGAGCTGTGGGATGCTCAGGAAGCTCATTGATGCGTAAGCTGAATTTTGTGATCTTACAGGTTATTCTTTTACTTGGCAGATGTTTCGAGTCAATCTGAAGGAAATTGATAAGCAGAGTAGCTTGTATATTCTCATCAGCACTCAGGAATCCTCTACAGGCATACCGGAACGTAAGCTGGGAAAGGGCTAGGGTGGGAGGGGGTCCAGGAAAGATAGAGCCTAAAAAGCCCCTGTTCCATCTCCTGCATGTAGTTGGAGCCCTGCACACAATAGTTGTGCCTGGTTATGATTGACTAAAGGGTGTGGAAGCCTGGGGCAGGGCATTCCTACTGTCACGTTTTCTATTTCTGCAGAAGCTTCCCAGAAAAGCAGACCTGTCATTGCTTCTCTTCCTACCGGCCTTGGTAGAGTGGTTCTCAAGGGCAGGCATCCTGGTGTGGGTAGATGATGATGCTTGAAGGGCAGGAGCTTCAGTGGAGCTGTGCCTAGAATTCTCTTGGGGTTGAGAGTTCTGGGAGAAAAAGAAGGGACTCATATTGACTGAGTACCTGGATCATACTTGGTTGACAGGATCTCTTCCATCCTCTCAGCAACCCGGGGAGGGGAGGATGTAATTTTCCCATTTTACTGAATAGGAGACTGAGGCTCAAGAGTCTAAGTGCCTTGCCCAGGGTCACATAGAGCTTGAAGTATAGACTGGGCAGAACTCTCCCATATCCGAGGAATCTGGGAGAGGCTAGCCTAGTGCACTGGCTGGTGTTTTTTGCAGATGGCTGCTGGACATAAATATTCTCTCTATCCTATTGTTCCCATAGGACCAAGGATACACCCAAACTAGATCTTCTCATGGTGATTCTGAGTGTCATTTTTATGAATGGCAACAAGGCCAATGAGGATGAGTGGCTGGGCATGCAGCTGAATGGGTGACTATGGTTGGAATTCCACGTGTTCATTTTCTGTCCCTGTCTCCCCTTGCCTCCCCTTGCAGCTGTCATCTGGGAGGTGCTGCACAAGTTGGGGCTCTGCCCTGGGTATGATTGAGCGCTCTCAGCACTTGCTGTCCATATTGTCCTTTGGCAAGAGAGGATGGTCCCAGGATTGCATCAGCTTGGTGGTCTGGTGGAGTGGGCGGGGGTGCCGGACTGGGTAGAGGGCCCAGGGCTCTGATCTGGGTAGATGGGGAAATGGTCCTGTATTCTCTGCTCCCTCTCTCCCTTATGTCCCCTGTTTGTTCTAAGATGAGATTTAAGAGACACCTTCAGGGCACCTCTGACAAAGAACCATTCATTTAGCCTCAGCTGCCTGCTTCTAGTGACCATGTATGTGTTCACTACTTTCCTGGCTTCATTGAGATGGCCTTATATGCTGGAGAGGTCTCTTCTCTTTTGGGAAATGCTTCTGCTCCCATCTGGAAAGTTTTGACCTCTGTTCATGGGTTATTTTTCCCATTGTTAGGATGAGGCATTCGCTCTTTGGGGAAGTGAGGAAACTCATCACAGATGAGTTTGTGAAGCAGAAGTAAGTGGTGTTTGTCAGGCCCTGAAGTGTTCTGGGCGTGCTAGTATGGTTCAGAAAGTGCTTGGGCAGCCCTTTTTTTTACATTAGCTTTAGAGGTATGGGCATCTTGTGCCCTAAACCAGTCCTGTCCATAATTCCCATGGGTGGACCATTCCAAGGCTGGGCCAGATCAAACACAAGGCCACCCTTGTTATGGGGTGTGCTCAGAGCAGGGTGCTGAATAATGGCTCCTTTGTTTACAACACACTAAACAGGAACTTGGGTTTAGGCCTCACAAATGGCAGGATACTTCAGCTTTCCTGTGACATCATTCTCTCTCTATACAGCACAAAGTGACTCCTTTGCACAGAGCCAGTGGTAAATGGCTCAATATTGGAGGCCAAGACCACGAACAGTTTTTGGGAGTGAGTCTGGGGAAGGAAGGTCTTGGAAATCCTTCTCCAGGAGCTAAGTTTAATATTTATTTGAAGGAGGTTGCCAGCTGGTGCCCAGTAGTTTGACAACAGATTTGCTTGGTTAGAAGCCAGTTTCATTTCCTTTCTCCAAGGTACCTGGAGTACGAGAGTCTCTAACAGCAGACCACCTGAATATGAGTTCTTCTGGGGCTTGCACTCCTACCATGAGACTAGCAAGATGAAAGTCCTCAAGTTTGCATGCAAGGTAAAAGGAAATCTGCCCTGACTTGGCATATGAAGGGTATGGGTTGCCCCTGATTGGAGCAGGCTATGTGAAGAGATGGGCAGGTATAGTGCATATACCTGCGGTTCATATATAAACATATGGAACTTCATGTATGTACCAGAATGCTGCTCAACATAAAGTTTACATTGTTTCATTCATTCTTCATACTTTGTATTAGTCTGCTCAGACTGCCATAAAAAAAAAAAAAAGACTAGGTGGCTTAAATGACAGAAATTTATTTTCTCAGTCCTGGAGGCTGGAAGTCCCATATTATTTTCTCATTGTTCTGGAGGCTGGAAGTCCATGTTTGAAGTGTGGAAAATTTGATTTTTCTATTGGCCTCTCTTCCTGGCTTGTAGATGGATACTTTCTTATATGTCCTCACGTGGTGGAGAGAGAGCCTCTTCTTATAAGGATACTAGTTCTCTTGGATCAGGGCCTCATCCTTATGACCTCATTTAATTTTCCTTCATAAAGATCCTATCTCTAAATACAGTCCCATTGGTGCCTGGTGCTTCAACATACGAATTTTGGGGGGACACAGACATTCAATTCATAATATTTCCCATATTACAGATGAAGACACTATGCTGAATATGGTTAAATCATGTATCCAAGGTCACACAGCACCTAAGTTATCAGAGCTGAAATTGGATCAAGACTGACCCATGATAGAGCCCCAATAACTAAGAACTTAAAAAAAAGTACTGCTGTTAGTTTTATACAGTGCCCATTGTAGGTACTTAATATATGATTATAAATGTTGTTTTCCTTATAATGATTATCATTCCCATTTCAGGTACAGAAGAAAGACCCCAAAGACTGGGCTGCTCAGTACTGGGAGGCAGTGGAGATGGAAGTCCAGGCTGCAGCTGTGGCTGCTGCTGAGGCTGAGGCCAGGGCGGAGGCAAGAGCCCAAATGGGAATTGGAGAGGAAGCTGTGGCTGGGTCCTGGAATTGGGATGACATGGATATCGACTGCCTAACAAGGGAAGAGTTAGGTGATGATGCTCAGGTCTGGAGCAGAATTTCATTTGAAATTGAGGCCAGAGCTCAAGAAAAGGCAGATGCCAGCACTAACATCGACTTCAGCAGAGGAGCTAGTGTGGGAGCTAGCTTCCATGATTGTGCTAGTATTAGCTTCAGTGATGTACCCAGCCCCAGTGGTGGCTTTAGTGGCAGAGCTGGCATTAGCTTTGGTGGCACACTCAGCACCAATGCCAGCTTCAGCAGCACAGCCAGTATTAGCTTTAGTGGCACACCCAGTACTTGCTCCAGTTTCAGTGGTGGAGCCAGCCTTAGCTTTGGTGGCACATCCAGCACCAGCTCTAGTTTCAGCAGTGAAGCCAGCATTAGCTTTGGCGGTGCCCTTTGTACCAGTGCCAGCTTCGGTGGTGGGGTCAGCTCTTGTTTCAGTGGTCCACTCATCACCAGTACCAGTTTCAGCAGTGGAGCCAGCTCTGGCTTTGGAGGCACACTCAGTACCACTGCTGACTTTAGTGGTACGCTCATTGCCAGCACCAGCTTTGGCAGTGCACACGGCACCAGTGCAGTCTTTAGTGGTGCACTTAGCACCAGCACTGGCTTTGGTGGCACACTCAGCACTAGTGTCTGCTTTGGTGGCTCTCCCAGCTCTAGTGCCAGCTTTGGTGGCACACTCAATACTAATATCTGCTTCAGTGGCTCTCCTAGCACTGGTTTTGATAGCATACTCAGCACCAGTGTCTCCTTTGGTGGTAATTCCAGCACCACTGCTGATTTTGGTGGTACACTAAGCACCAGCGTCTACTTCGGTGGCTCTCTTGGCACTAATGCCAGCTTTGGTGATGCACGCAGCACCAGTGTTGGCTTTAGTGGGGCACTCAACACCAGTGCTTGTTTTATCAGTGCTGTCAGCACTAGTGCCAGTTTCATTGGTGTACCCCCCATCAACTCTGGTTTTGGCAGTGTGTTCAGCACCAGCGCTGACTTCAGTGGGGCACTTAGCACCGCTACGGACTTTGGCAGTGCTCCCAGCACCAGCATTGGGTTTGGTGGAGCTCCCAGCACCAGCCTCTGCTTTGGCAATGTGTCTAATACCAATCTATGTTTTGGTGGCCCTCCTAGCACCAGCAACTGCTTTAGTGGAACTACCAGTGCCAGCTTTGGCAATGGACCCAACATCAGTGTGGGTTTTAGCTTTGGCAATGGTTTAAGTACCAGCACTGGATTTGGTGGTGGACTGAGCACCAGTGCTGGCTTCGGTGGTGGACTAGGCACCAGTGCTGACTTCGGTGGTGGACTGATCTCCAGCAATGGCTTTGGTGGTGGGCTGGGCACCAATGCTGGTATTGGCAGCACACTTGGCACTAGTGCTGGCTTTAGTGGTAGACTCAGCATCAGTGATGGCTTTGGCGGTGGGCCTAATACCAACTTTGATGGAGGACTGAGTGCCATCATAGGCTTTGGCAGTGGTTTCAACACCAGCATTGGCTTTACTGGTGAACCCAGCACCAGCACTGACTTCAATGGGGGACCCGGTTCTATCATTGGCTTCAGCGGTGGACTGTGCACCAGTGCTGGCTTCAGGGGTGGACTGAGCAGTGGTACTGGCTTTGGCGGTGGACCGAGAAGTGGTGCTGGCTTTGGCGGTGCACCGAGCAATGGTGCTGGCTTTGGTGGTGGAGCCACTAGCCTTGGTGCCTGTAGCTTCTATGGCTAGTGAGGTTTCAGGTAATTATAGCATTTCTACAGCCAAGGCCCATGGGTATGGATAAAGAGCTGGGAGATGTTATAAGAAACCCTGAGGTGGGAGGGCAGGGTGGGGAGATAAGGACAATGAAGTATGAAACAACAGTATAGTTAGTGCTAAAATATGTTCCTGTTTGGTAGTTTGTTTTCAGGTTTATTTCCCATGTTTACAGATACCACTAATGAGTTGCAGCAGTCCATCCCATGGAGCCAAGGTACATCCTTGGAATCTTTGTCCACACAGCAGTCTCAGCAGATACTACCAATCAGCTGAAAGTGGCGCACTATGAAAAATCTTGTTGCTGATTCTACTTTATTGTTTGCTTTTTGTGCACTGCCATATTTTGGTATCAGAGTTACATTAAATTTGCAAAATTAATTGGAGTTTTTTCTTTATTTTATTGCATGTAGGCTGTTGTGAGACATTTTGGGTTCACAGAAGAGCTAGAGATCAGCATAGCCATTTGGGGAAGGTGGGCTCCAGCTTTAGGCTAAAAGGCAAGTATGACTTCAGTAGGAGAGAGACCTGGGGAAAGCATGGTAGGCAAGGGGATAATAGCTTGAATAAAGATATGGAGGGGGAAAACCTAGAACAGAAGGCAGAGGGAGAGGTTTCGGGACAGTCTTATGGATTCTTTTTGAGGTATTTGTGAAAGAATAAAGGGATAGAGAGGGAGGTAGGTAGAGGTGGACAAGGGAAAAAGGGAGGGTTTTATTGGGACAGGAGAGAGACCTGAATATGTTGTATAGACTGTGGAGGCAAAAGTCAACAGAAAGGACAGGAGATAGATAAGGAATATTTAAAAATTGACTGAAGTAGCCCATCCCTGAGAAGGTGGGATAGGATAGAGTGCCAGAAAATAGAGGGTGACTCTGACTTTGAACAGGATTTAAGGGTGGCTGTGGAAGCAGATAAATGTAGATTTGCTTCAACAGCTACCCTGTAGTAGATTCCAACAACAACAAAAAAAGGCAATGTGGATTATACAAGGTTTGGGTCTTGCTGGTGGTGGTGATAGAAAGACAAAGGAACAAAGACAGTGAGTGTATAAGTCTGTCTTTTCATCACTGGGTTGCTGGTACCTGCTCAGAAATGCCTACTGTGTGGGAGGTAGGGTTCTAGGGATCCTGTGGATGACACAGAAAGTTGTAAAGACTAGGGGTCGGTGGTCAGATAGTAGGATGCCTGTCTTTAAGAAATCAGACTGGGGAGATGTCTAGATGATGCCAACATCCATGGAGTGAGTAGTCAGTGAAGTTGACAGGGTCAGGGGACTGGGAGATCAGGGTATTGTTTGCACAATTTATTTGGACAGTGATATCATTCAGGATGGCAGCAAGAATTGGAGATAAGAGCACTTTGGTCCAAGTATAGCTTCTCTGAGTATAGGGATGATGGTGTCATATTCCCAGGTACATTGCCCACCAAAGAACAAGGCCCATAGGCAGTCACACAGACTTACCCCAGAACCCTTTGCTCCAGGAAGCTCTCACCCATTCCACACCCCCACAGCACCAGAGCTACTTCACAGGGTCAGAATCTTGATCCTGTAGCAGAAGGTTCACGATGACTTACTCTCTCCTTTTGTAGGCAGTAAGAGAAGTTTTTATTGATCAGGGAATAAAAATCAAGACTTGTTTTGGAGCTCCTGAAGGCTTCTTCACTGGAAGCAGGGCTCTCAGTGAGGCGAAGTACAAAGTATTCTCAGAGTAAGAAAAAAGCAAGGATAGCAGTTCTTAAATGTGGAAGACAGTGAGGAAAGAGGAAGTTTGACCTCTTGGAAAGGGCTCAGTAGTGGGCAGGGACGGTGTCCAGGGCTTCCTCAGGTTCTCGGGTGATATCCACATTCTGAGTGGAGAGAACCCGGGATTAATAGGAAGGAGACAACGGTGTGGAGTCCCAGACCCTCCCTTGTTTGTTGTCCTCACTGTCAGGCTCACCTCCCTCAGATAGGCGTGGATCCTGACCTTTTTCTCAGGCAGGCCTGGGGGAATCTCAGCCTGAGGCCTTATTGGCCCTGCATCTCTATGGTACCTCCAAGTCTGGGCTGTGGTTCCAGCATTTCTGGGTGCTGGTTATTCTACTTGATGGTGTGAAATACCCAAGGTCTGTGGGACTGGGGTGGCCTTTCTGTGGGGAAGGGTACTTTCGTCATGTGCCAGCTTAGGTGTCGGAGTCCCTCACCTACCTCAGGCTTCTCCCGGTGTGTGTTTACAGCCTCCACATTCAGGTAGATGGACTCCACTTTGCAGCCTCAAAAAGAACAACCCGTCCATCCATAAACCCCCAAGAGCAGCACAGGTCTTCCCTAAAGTGCCATTCCTTTCCCAACCCATCACCACTCACACCCCCAGTTCCTTACTGTGTGCAGTTGTGACTGCCCCGTAGGGAGGGGAATTTAGACCAGCTCTGAGCTGTGTCAGGTGCTGAAGTGGTGGAAGAGTCCTGGGGCCACTGTCTTGGGGCCACCAGTCCCAGATAAAGTTTATTTAAAGGAGAATAGTTACCCATATACAAGGTCACAAGGGAGTTCTGGGGGTGATATCATTGGGGCCTGGGATGGCAGAGGAGGCCTGATGCCTGTGGAAGCCCCCTGAACTCCATGCCTGTGGATTGCACTCTACTCTGGGCTTCAGAACAGTCTCCCCTGTTCACACCCCAGAAGAGATTTGAGCTCTCTCTTACCTGCTCATAAACATTTTGCACCTAACTAATATCCCAAGAGAATCTAAATTGTCCAGGCTAGTCTTTGTGCCTTTTCTTCAATCTGGCCCCAACCTACACTTATTCTTCTGGTCCTCTTTGAGGACCCACCACCACCTGTATAACTTGGTGCTCTATGATCAGTGTTCTGGTAAAGATAGAGAAAGCTGGGGGCAGGCCCTATTTTAGAGATCATCCCAGTCCTCCATTCTCATCTTGCTACCACCAGTCCTGCCTCCACCAGGACATCTAACTACCCACCCAGTGAACCTCCCCCAGGACTCTGGTGGACAAATGGTAAGCACTGCAGGCATGCTCATGGCCTCTGTGTGCCTTTCCCCAGATGAAGATGGGGCGCTCACCATAAGCCACAGGTGTGAGTTTGAGCACTGTGTGCAAAGGACACTTGAGATATGGCAGCTCATCTGGAAAGGAGGAGAAAGCAGTGTCAGAGACAGGGTGCTAGGGGAGGGCACCAAGTCCCTGGGCCTGCAGATTACAATACTTTTCCCTGACCACTCCACCTTCCCCAGTGTCAACCTCCCAGGGGCCCACTCCCTCCCACCCTGCAGGGGGAAGTGCTGACAGCAGCCTGGTCAGGGAGCAAGAGAGCAGAGAGTAGTCAGGAGGGCCATGGGGAATGCAGCCAGACTGTCGGTCCCCTAGGAGGGTTAGGCTGGTCGCCTTGGAGGTGGCCTACCATGACACCAAGGCAGGGCTCCCTCCTGCCCCAGCCTGGGGCAACCATGACACCAAGGCAGGCCTCCCTCCTGCCCCAGCCTGGGGCCTTCCACAGGCTCCCCCCAGATGCATCTCAGCAAGGGTTTTCTGAGACCCTACTCATCGCCAGGGCCCTTGGATGAGGTGCGCGTGCACCTAGGTAGCTCCCACAGCTTTCTCCCCACCCAGGCCTGCGCCCTCTGACTCCTCTCACTCTTGTTGATGGACAAGCATTTCTCAATTCACTTGCTTCCAGTTATTGACTATTGTGCATAAAGTTTTCTGAACATTCACTTACCGTTTCTTGTTTGGGCCTAGGTTTTACTTACTAGACAGCCCTGAGTGGAGATGATCAGGCCCATTCCATGGATGAGAAAAGTGAGGCTCTGAGAGGGAAGACACTTGCCCTAAGGCATACAGCCAGGAAGTAGCAGCACTGGGCTTCAAATCCAGAACCCTCTGATTCAACTGTGTGCTCTGCCCACTGCAGTTTACTCCCAATGCCTTCGAGGGGCTCACAGTGTTGTTGGGGGAAATAGCACCACCTCTCAGCACTCTCTGATGACACCCACCCTCCCACCCACCCAGGCTGCCCCTACCTTTCCCTTCATTGAGCCAGAACCCCACCCCTCATGGCTTCCTACCACCGAAGTTCATCCTGCCAGTACCTTCCCAGCCCTCTGAGACGTCTGGTTTGACGATTGCCTGGGCATCCATCCTGCTCCTCCTCGTCATCTTCATCACCATCAGCACCAGGCCCTGGGCCCAGTACTTTGGTGCACTATCTCCTTCCGATCTCGCTGATACTCTGCAGGGGTTACTGTTCCTCATGGCACACATGGCAGAACAGACTCGGAGAAGGGAAGCGACTTGCCTGGGGTCTCTGAGCCAGCTCTGCCTCTATCTCCACAAGTGACCTTGGCCCCACCTTTTCTCTCTCTGACTCCTTAGAGTTTCTATCTCTCAAGGCACAGGATTGGACTAGATGTACTCTGAGGGTGCCCAAGCTCTGAGGTATGCTTTCTTAGTTACATCATCTCTCTGGGCCTTGGTTTACTCACCTGAGTCATAGGGGTGAGAACATGTGCTCAGCCCTGTCAGTAGCTGGTGTAGACTGTACATGAAAGCAGGTAGGAAGTGTGTAAAGCAATGTGCAAACAGGACATGCATGTATTGCCCACATACTCCATACATATCTGGGGGGGGGGCATCCGGAATGCATCTGGGATTGATGTCTCTCCCTGCCCCCCTGAGCTTCATGACCTTGGGCCAGTCACTTCACCTCTCAGAGCCTCCATTTCCTCATCTGCACAGTCAGTCAGGTTACATTGCCCACCTCACAGTCTCAAAAGACAACACTGAGCAGTAGATATGTGAATGGTGTCAGAAATCTAGCACCACAATGACCCCCATCCCAATCCCATCACCTTTTTCTAGTGAAGAGATTGAGAACTCAGCAGAGAAAATAACTTTTCCAATGCCAGGTTCTCAAGTTCCTTGGGTTCTAATTCTGGATGACTCCATATTACAAGTGCCCTTGATTTTGAATGTAACAACATAGAAATGATACATATCTGCAGGACATTGCACACTTCAAATATGACTTTGCACTGTCTTAACACACCCTCACAGTATCCTGGAGATGCCAGCACTTCAGCATGCACATCAGAAATGGACTCTAAAACCTGAAGGTGATACAACAGTCCCTTGAGAGGTCACTTGCCCTAATTTACGATTCAGTATATGCAGTCAGTGTGTAAACACTCTGTAAATTACAACGTCTGGATATTTAAAAATATTTTAAAATTTTAAAATGATGTTTTCATTTGAGGAAATCATCTCCACAGCAAAGAAAGAAACCTATATTCAGGATCACGGGGCCATGAAAGGTCCATTACCACCTGATGACAGAATGCTTCAGAGAAATACTGGCTTAGCTTTTTCAGGTTGAGGCATACTGTTAAAGTAGAAAAATGTTTGCTCAGAATGATATTAATATTAATAACAGCAGCTAACACTTATATAGCCCAATACTATGTGTCATATGTTGATTTACTTTACAGATGAGGAAACAGGCCAGAGAGATTAAAGTAATTTGCCAAAGCTAGTATATGACAGAGCAAGAACTTGAATTCAGGCATCTTGGTTCTAGATATTGTCCTCTTAACTACAAAGATATAAACCACAAATCGTTGGTGTCAGGTTTTCAAATAACATCGAGCTCCCCAGGCCAGGAACAGAGAGGAGAGTGGTACCTGAGCTCTTATCCAGGAAGTAGGCCAGGAGACATCGCATGACAGCCTGGTGGCAGATTACCAGTACATTTTCTTGCCGTTCTAGCTCCATTATAACTGGCTCCAGACGTTGAACCAAGTCCTCATAGGACTGAAAATAAGAGAAATACTAGGATAAGAAAGGGAGATAAGGTAAACTTACCCAGAGCAGAGGAACTCTAGTCTAGGAATCAGGAAAACTTGGTTGTTGTGCCAGTTCAGTTGTTGACTCAGCAATGTGACCTTAGGCAACTCATTTCCTTCTTAGAGTTTTAATTTCTCATCTATTAAATTGGAGGAGGCAATCAATATATTTGACTAGATATCAATAATAAAACTTCCCACTACAAAAATTCCTAGAAGAGCTAGATAAAATAAGTGCCTTTATTCAAGAAACTAAAGAAAACATAAATATTGAGATCCAAAATGAAGAAAAACTTGGAAAAAATAGTGATAAGCAGATGTAGAAGCCACGGCTGCCCTGGTGGCATCTGTCAGTCACATTATCCAAGAGGCTTGAATTTTTAAAACCTTATAGATACAGGAGACAAGGTCTTCGGTGTGCACAAGGTAGGGAGTTGGGACTGAAATTCTCAAATAAACCTGAGACCCTCAAAGGGCTACATCCTCAGTAAAAATATGAACTAGAAAAAAATATATATATAGGCAAAGGGAAACAATAAGAATATGTAACTGTTCTGGCTTGACTCTTAGAAAAAATTTAAAAATGCCTCCTATAAGAATGTATAACCACAAGTCTACCTTCAGGTGGGTTTGTGGTTCAGAATTACACTATCCATGTGTTATAGAAAATATTAAGCCGAGAGTTTAATAAAAAGTGATTTCAAATTGTTAGCTCCCAGAAGTGTCTGGAAGAAGCCAATGGAACATTTCTTTGGATTCTCCGAACTCCTACTGCACAGGATTCTCACAGATAAATCTTTGTCAAACTAAAGCTCACATAACACACAAGGAAAATAAGCTATCATGAGTGAAAATAAGCAGAAAAAACAAGAGGAGAAACTTTAAAACTTAAGATATAGGATCCAAAATATAAAACAAATATGTTAGAAATTTTTAAAGAAAAAGATGGCATAAAAAATGTAAAGAAGAAACAAGATACTACCAAATATATGAGGTAGATTTGGAAAACAACAACAACAACAACAACAACAACCAACCAAACGAACTAGAGTTTATGGAAACAAACATATTTATTAAAATTGAAAATTCGATAAATGGAGTAAACAGCAGTTTAGATACAACTTAAGAAATAGGGATTTGGAAGACGGAGTTGAAGAAATTACTCAAAATGCAGCAAAGAGATGAAAAATAAGAAGAAAAAGTTAAGAGACATAAAGGATAGTGACAAGACTAACAGAAATCTAATTATATTTCCAGAAGGAGATAATAGAATATGAGAGAGGAATAATTTAAGATATAATGTCTAAGAGTTTTTAAGATTGATGAAGAATCCTAATCATTAGATTCAGAAGTCCAACTAATCCCAAGCAAGATAAATGCAAAGAAATTAATATTTAATCATATCAGAGTGAAACTTAAAAGCAATAAAGATACAAGGACCTTAAAAACAGCCAGAGAGGAAAGACACATTGATTAGACTGATGGAAGAGTTTTTAGCCTCATTAGAAGTCAGAAGAGAGTGGGGTCAATATATTCAAAGTGCTGAGAGAAAAAACATCAACCTTGAGTTTTATACCCAAAGTATCATCTAGGACTGAACCTCCAAATACATTTATTTATTATTTTATATTAGTTTCAGATATACAGTACAATCATTAAACTTATGAAGTAATCCCCCTGATTACTCTAGCACCCATCTGGCACTGCTCCAAAGACATTTGAAAACAACAACAAGAACAAAAGGTGAGTTTACTACTAATAGGTCTTCCCTAAAGAAACTTCTAAAGGAAGATGGAAATTGAACCCAGAAAGAAAACTTGAGATGCAAGGAGAAAAGGTGATTAAAGGAATTGGTAAAGATCTGGTTAAATCTAAAAAAACACTGACTGTATAGAATAATAAGTTTAATAATAGCAATAAGAATTTCTTTGGGGAGTAAGACACAAGATTTGCAAAATACAAAATAATAATAAAGATGTAAATTAGGAGAGGGAGTGGCCAGAATTTTAAAGTTCTTATTTTGATTTATGGGGAAGATGGAAATATTGATTTTAGATTTTGTTAACCATGCATATTAAAATGTTAAAAGTAACCTCTAGAAGGATAGAAACAGATCATATAACTCAAATATAGATGTAAAAACGCAACCAATTCTGAAGGGAGGAAAAAGAGAAAAACATAAAGTAAGCATAGAGAACTCAAAACAAGAGAATAGAAATAAGCTGAAATAAATCAGTAATTACAATAAAAGTTAATGTACCAAAGCTATCATTCAAAAGACATATATTTTCAGTTTGTAAATGACAAAAGCCAACTATACACTGTTTACAAAAGACACAAAATAAAAATACAAAGATAAATTGAAAGTAAATGAGTAGATAAAGATGAACTAGGCAAACACTGACCAGAAATAAATCTTATATAGCTATATTAATATGAAATAAAATATACTTTTAGGCAAAAAGCATTATTAGAGGAAAAGAGGTTTGCTTACTACTTAATAATAAAATATACAACTCATTATGAAGATATAATGGCTTTAAATTTATATGCCTCTAGTAACATAGCCTGAAAATGTTTAAAGGAAAATGAGGGCAAACTCAGACTGACTTTGTAATGTCATTTCTGAGGATGAAGATAGAAATAAAAATGCTTTGTAACACAGGATATCTATGATTTTATCTTCCCTGATATCCAGGCTTTCTGATAATTGTTACCAGTAATTTGTATCAGCAACGGAGTATGACTAATATATACTCTAAAATGTAGAACTGGCTAAATTGAAAGCAATTTATATTCTAAATTGAAAGCAATTTATATTCAATTATAATTTATACTCTAAAATGTAGAACTGGCTAAATTGAAAGCAAATATGAGGATTCACCTCATATGGGGATAAGTAACTGATGATCTGGTTCGTGTGGTGGCAAAGAAGTTGGTTAAACTATTAGCTATTGTCTCCAACCCACTGCCCAGAGAGGATGGAACTTTAGGCAACTTGACAATAAAACATCAGGGAATTAGAGTATGTTGAATTATTTCAAGTGCCTTTAGTGAAAGGACATCAGACACAAAGTCTAGGATTAAGTGATTCCTGAAAGCAGAGAGAAAATAAGCAGGCAAGTATGTAGTTTTTTTAAAAAGAGAAATCTGTTGCCTATAGCCAAAAATCTGAGACAGCCAAAGTCCAGATAATTATGTGCCTCGTGGGATGGCAGTTGCTGCAAAATATGCTTTATCCTGTTTCTAAAGTTACTTAGGAAACTATGGCATCCTGACAGTTTGAGTGGAGATACTGGGGAGGAGTTCTAGGAATCAGTCCACCCTTCAAACCTTACCTCTCCCTTGGGATAGCGGTAGCGATATTTATCTTGATCCCGTAGTGCAAATTCTTCAGGGTAGTGTTCCTGGATTTCTTCATAGGTCATTTCCTCACAGACACCCTGAGAACAAATATTTGGTGACAAAACTATTTATAAGGAGAAATCCATACAGCCTTTACCATAGTTGTGAGGCCGAGGATTGTAGACCAGTATGCACCTGGGTTTCTGTGAACACAGCTCTAGGTTTGTGCCTGTTGCCTGAGTGTGTATGTGTGTGTGTACACAAGTTATGTGGCTGTGCAGATGTTAGGGTGAGTGCATGGGTATAGATGTGCTCAGGATGGTGGGTATCTGTGGTGTTTCTATGATTGCCTCAATAGGTTTGTAGGTGTACATTGTATATATACATATGTATTTCTATAAATGTATGGGTTTAAAGATTTGTGGTTGTTTGCATGTGTGTGTGCAGAATGCTTATCATGTATACCTACGGTATGTTTAGGGACCTATGCTTTGTGTTTGTGTATTTGTCTCATCATATGTACTGTGCTTGTGTGACTGTGTGTGTACAGGGTATCTGAGCATCTGAGAATGTACCTGTGTGGGTGTTTATGTGATCTGTCTTTCCATGTGTATCTCAGTGTGTCTGTGGCTTGTGTATCTGTGAGTATATACGTCCCTGACCATATCTCTGGTGTATAAGTGTGATCATCTATGTGCCTGTGTCTGAGGTCTTCATGAATTTGTGGTAATATGCTTGAAGGTATGTGTCTGTGTATGTGTATGTGTCCATGGTATGCCTCTGTGTCCATGTGATATAGATATATGTGAAAACTATATGTGTGTCTATGGTGATTGTGATTGTGTCCATATGTATCTCTAGGTATATCTGTACATGTGTGCATGTGTGTGTGTGTGTGTGTGTGTGTGTGTGTGTGTGTATGGTGCGGGTGTGACTGGTAGATGTGTCTGAAAGGGAGCCTGTGTCTGACTAGTGGGTCCACGTATCTGTGAAGTACATGTCTGTGACTGTAAGTTTACTTGTGGTGTCTGTGACTGTGTATGCAAGTGCATGTGTTTGTGTACATCCACAGCAGGGCTCTCACATTTTATAATATTTCTCATCCCTCCTGCCACTATCTTTGCTCCAGGACCTCTGGCAGGTAAATCAACAGGTATCCACAGACATTTCAGAAGGCAATAATTAGTAAATTCCTAATGGTTTCAGAGTGGGCCTCACCCAAAGAAAGAATCAAAGGCTCAGAGACTGTTCCTCAAGAGCATATAAGAGCGCCAAGTCCACTGAGAAATTCCCAGAAGTGAGGTGGCTGCTGGTAGGGAAGGGAAGCAGTGTTGTATTTATAGGGTTTCCTTCTGGTTGTGTGGATTCCAGTTAAACCCTCCTGTAGGGGAAACGGTGGGCTCTGGTTGTCTTTTGAGCCATCTACTAGGCTTGCCTTAGGGGTGAGGTTCATCTCTGCCTCAGCTCACAAACAGCTCTGTATTGTGAAACTTCTCTAGCTGATACTGTCCATGGGAGTGAGTGAGCTCTACTGGATACACAAGGTCCTTCCAGATTGGCTTCGACTTTCTATTCTGAGGCAAGTTGGGAACCTGTTGCCTGTTGTGGAAATGGTCTCTGACTCATTGATTTAAGGCAAATTGCCTAACTTCTCTGAATTTTATTTTCTTCTTCTGCAAAATTAGGAGAATTACAATTACTGCACACAAGTGTTTTGAATATTAGAGATAATATATGTAAAAGAGACTAGTACAAGATGTACAAGGTACATTTTAAAGACTCAACCAATAGAATTAATTATTAATATATTATTGATCATGGAAAACAAACTAGAAACTTAAGCATCATTCTAATTCTTGTTTCTTCCTCACCCATTCCCTCATAACTCATTGCTAAGATTCTACCTTCTAAATCTCTATCAATTCTATTCCTTTCTCCTCCCTCTTAGTCCCCACTGCTACAATCTTAGCAGTTCCACACACACACAATACCATCTTTGCTTATGCTGCTCTCTCTGCCTGACATACCATTCCTGATCCTCTCTACTGGGCTCATTATTAACCCTCCAGGTTAACACTGGCAACACTTCCTCCAGGCAGATCCTGGCTGGATCAGATGCCCTGCTCTGACATCTGCGTGCCCACAGTCCAGCTATCAGAACTTGTATCACACATGCTGTTTTTTATTCCTGTTTATTCCTCATGTACCCTGTTTAGCCTGAAAACTCAGTGAAGACAGGAACCAATCTCCACCTCCAACATAACCCCAGTAATGAAACAAAATAGATATCCAATAAATGTTTACTTCGTGTGTATGCCACAAACGAACCATAACTGAGCTCTTATAAACAGTTTACATATTTGCTTGCCTTTATTTTGTAGCAAATATATGGGATATGTAGAACAATGCTGTATATCTCTTTTCTGTATGCGTATCTCTGTATATCTATAGTTAAGTACAGATATATGTATGTATATACGCACATACTTGTCTGTATTTATAGAAGTATATCTAGTAGAAAAGTGAGTTAACCTTACCTAAATGCAAGTTATCTATATCTGTAGTGAAGCTTTTACTTTGAGGTCCAACAATTATAACCTGTATGTTGCTACCAGATATCAGTGTATCTATAGTGCAGGTGAGAAAATGGAGAGGAAACAATGCCTTCGCAAAGAGCTTATGGAAAAACCTGACCCTGAAGAGAGACTGCCATGTCACAAGGGTCAGATGAAAAATTCCCCAGGTCCTTCTTCTTTGTTCCATCTCCCATGCCACTACTCTGGTCCCTCACATCCTCATTTTTGCCTGGACTAATGTGGCCATCTTCATACTGGTCTACATGCTCATTTTGGCCCTCTTCCTCCGTAGTCTCCACACATAGCCAGAGTGGCCTTTTTTTTTTTTTTCAAATGTGAATCATATTCAAGCCACTCCTCCTTGCTGGTGGGGAAGGGAAGCAATGTTGCGTTTATAATGTTGTAGTTGACTTAGATCACATCAACGGTTTCCCATTTTTACAGTAGCATCCAAATCCCTCAACATGATATAAAGCCATATGAGCTGCCTTCCTTTCCAACCCTATCTCCTTTATCTCCAGACCTCATTATCACTGTCTCAGCCTCTGCTTTTCTTTCCTCAGTTCTCTGAACATACCATGTTCTCTTCTCACCTCCAGGCCTTCACATGAACTGTTCCCTATCCCTGAAATTAAGTTTATTCTCTCGCTCCCAGTCCATTTTGCCTGCTTTTTGTCTAACCTCTAGCTTCATCTAGGAAGCTTTCCTTGTAAATCTCCCACCAAGTCTTGTCAGTGCATCCTTACCTTCTGAGTTTTCATAATCCCTTGTACTTCCCATCTCACAATCTTTGTCACATGAGATGTGATGTCTTACTTACTGTCTACCTTTGGGCTCCACGAGGGCAGAGAACTTGTCTGTTCTGGCCTTCACTGGATTCCCAACACACAGAATAGTTTCTGGTACATGGCGGGTTGTTGAGAAATGTTTGTTGAATTAATTAGGTTACCCATAGGATCCAGAGCAGCGGCAATCCAGGAGATAAGCCCAAAGTTAAGCCCCACCACCCACCAGGAAATTCATCCCTCTACATCTCACCGCATCAATCTCATTCAGGGCCTTCCACTGCTCATAGGGGACGCCCAGGGCCTCAGCCGTCTGGATAGTCCTTTTCATGTGGCTGGTCCACACCTTCAGAGAGCTGATGCTTTGGGACTGAATGAAGTTGGCCAGGGCATAAGCATACTGGAAACCGGGGCAGGGTGCATAGGAGAAGAGGAGGGAAGAAAGAGAGAAATGAAAGAAGACAATGGTACCCATAAGAACAAGCTCAGATCTGTCAAAAATGGTGGAATGCTGATGAACATACAAGAGTAGAGAGTTTAAATATTTCCAATTTATAAAAAGTCATACTCTTGCCCATGTGACTAAGGACCAATAGAATAGAAAAGAATATGTGTATTTATGTGTATATGTGTGTGTTCGTTCATTGATGGCTGCTCACTGAAGCCCCTACTTGGTTATTCATTCATCAAACAGCCCACCTCTAACATTTGTGGAGACTGAGATAAGAGTACATATGGAGGCACTCCATCCCCAGTCCAGCTCCCTTCTCTTCCTGCCTTCATCCTGAACTCACAGACGCCTTGAGTATGTGTTTGTGGATACTCCAATTACATGACTAAGTTCTGTCCACACCACAGCTTCACCGATCCCCATAGACCACAAACAATGATCCTTTGGCTACCTCTTCACCTAGGAGTGAATACTCCTGTGTGCTGCGGCCAGCATTCAGGTGGACAGACACTGGGATTGGGCCATGTAGGCACTGGAAACAGACACTGGACCATAAGGGCAGGGGTTTCTAGGGTTCTGGATACTCAGAATATGGTCTGGAAGTGGTGGGGTAGGATTTTTGGGACATTCCTCTTTGACTCTTTGACTTGTCGTTGCTTGAGCAGGGGTCCTGGTATCCAGGTTCTAAGGGCATTTAAACATGTACTGGGTGTGTGTGGCCCTGTGCTGGGTAATGTGGTGTCCTGCTCTCAAGACAAGGCCAGTCAAGTAAGGGAAACAATGACAGCACTGAGAGGGACCACGAAGGGCTGTGGGAGCCCAGAAGAGCAAGTGATTCACTCTTCCACATTTAGGCATGTTATTAGTCCCAGATGGCGTGTGGGGAACATCCACAAAAATCCATCCATACAGGCATATTTATATGCACAAATACGGGCATTGAGTACACACATTCTAATTATGGATTATGAGTTAGCAGTCAGTATGCTCTGGTGGAAGGAGTTCTTGACTGGGAGGTAGGTGAAGGAGTTCTTGACTGGAAGGTAGGTGCTTCAGCTCCCTTACATAGTCCCTATGTGCCCTGGGATGCATCCCTGCCCCTCTCTGGCCTTGTATCGCCTGTCTGTAAGATGCAAACAGCATTAGCTCACTCAGCCTGGTCTTTGTGAGTGACAGGTTAGATAGTGGATGGGGAGCACCCAGAGTACTCCCTGGCACATAGTAGGAGAGCTACTGTAATTGATGTGGGTGACAGTCAATGAGAAAGTGCTTAGTAAACCCTGCACAGTGTGCTGTGCCCATGAGTGTGAAGGTTGGTGCCAGGCAGGTGTGTACATGCACATGTTTGTGTGGAGGGAGGCACACCATGTGGAGGTGGCCCATGTTCAAACTGGGAACTAAGCTGTACAGGCAGGGCTGTGGCTGGCCCCAACCAATAGCCTCTGGCTGCAGGTGGTACTATGGGGTGTAGGGGTGATGCCTCTGGTGGCCTCTGACCTCTGCTCTGAGGAGCAAGAGAGTTGGGAGTCACGTCAGAGTCCTCTGGTGGAAATCTTGAAATTAGGCTGCCTTTCTGAAGGCAACAGATAGGGAGCCACAAGGACGAGGACAGGATATCTGGTGAGGTGCCTTGTTTGGGACATTGCCACATCTGTAGGTGGGGACTGGATGCTGAGGGGCAGGTAGGAAGGCCAGATTTTGAGTCTTGGCTCTGTGCGACCTAAGGCCACTCTCTGCTCCTGTCTCGGCCTCAGCTTCCTCATCCATAAATTGGTGACAGTAATGCCCACCCCACAGAGCTGCTGCGAAGATTAAATGAGGCCATACATGTGGAAGCAGATGGTGCCATGCATGTACACTAGTGTCCAACGAATGAGGGTACTTCCTCTATCCTGCATTCTACTTCCTACTTGTCCCACCCCCAAGTGATCGCCCCAGCAAGAACCTGTACTAACAAGCCCAGGCACAAGGCCAAACATTGGAGAAAATGTGTCCTTTTATTGAGCCAGCACCCATAATATGCAGGTCACTGTGCTTAGCTGGAGAGAAAGGACTCATGCGTTAGAGTCAGAAATGGGCCAGTACTGGGAGAGATGAAGCTCAGGGCATGAGCATGTGACCTGCCTGAGGGAAGGAGGGGATAAGGGAGGGCTTCTTAGACCAGAGTATGGCATAGGAGCTGGACCCTGGATGAGAGTGGGGGAGGGAAGGTAGGAAAGAAGCAGTAACTGTGTGAGACAAGTGCTGACAGTGTGATGACCTGCAGTATGGTGTGTGTGGGGTGTAGCATCAGCGTCAGGTAAGGGAGGAGAAGATGGACACTTTAAGGCAGCTGTCTGTGCAAGTGGTGGTCACCAGCTGACAGAGGAGGGCAGCCTAGGTGGGGGAACTGCATAAGCAAAGACACAGAGTTGTGAGTAAGACGAGGGGACCAGCCAGGCAGTGGTGAAGGGTGCTCATTGTAATGGGGCTGGAGGAGCAGCCAGATCTGGGCAGGCTTGGAGTACCAGGATCAAGCTCAGAGTTGCAGATGCTGTGGGCACATTGGAGCCATTCAAGGATAGGTCAAGACTGAGTGGCTGACAGGGCAAAAGAGTGAGAGTAACCAGAACCTGCTTCTACCCCATCACAGAGTCTTCTCATTCTCAGGACCCAGGCAGTGGCCACCCCACTCATCCATGGTCAACTGGTCCAGCTCAGCCAATGCCTATAGGTGCATAGGGCCCTTCCTACCTGCTTGCCCCGAGCTGAGAGGCCAGAGTCACCTCCAATGCGGCCTCTTAGGTTGAGTTCACTCTCACCATGCCGGCATAGGTAAATGGAGCGGGGTGTGACGTGGATGTTCATGAGATAATAGACTGTGCGGCTCTGGATATGGTCCTGCACTCGGTTCACCATGTAGCGTGTTCCCACGTCGAAGATCTTGATGTAGGACAGGTGGCTGGGCCAGCCCGAACAAGAGCAAGGGCAGCTTAGGGGCTGATGGTAGAGAGGCTAATCCCAAGAGAAAGCACCAACCACACTCGCTGCCTTCAAGCCTCCTCCACAACCCAGCTCTCTAACAAGACAGTATGCCTTGCCCTGTTCTGGGTACCTGTTCTAGAAACTTGGCTCCTGGTCACCTTTAGGAGCTCACTGCCTGTTACCATTTCTGTCTGTCTCCTTTCCTCAGTCTCAGCTTGAGCCAGGTTGTCTTTTCACCTTTATTTATCACATTCCAGGCATCTCGGGTTCTCTCCTCTGTGGTGCACACTCCTGACATACTCAGAGAGAAGCAGTAATCCTCTGTCCCTGGGTACCTCCAACATGTCACTGGTCGCTCCTAACTTGTTCACTTCCTTATTCTTTCAAATCATGAGCTGAGCTCTGCCTGTCTATTCTTTGAAGCTCTGCTATGATATATTGTACTTGACACCCTACAGGCAGCTGCCAGATGATGTCTCTGTGTGCTTGTGCCTCGGTATGTGTATGTCTCTTTTCCTATCTGTCATGCAGTCAACGAACACACCTTTGTCTGTTCTAAGCATTGTGCTTGGAGTGGAGACTCAGTATTTGCCCTTTGGGAGCTCTTATGCCAGTCAGGAATATATGCTTAGAAATGTAAGATCAATGCTCAGCGCCCATTCCATGGTCACTCACTATAAGGTGTGCCAAGTACTGGGGTGTGAGGATACAGAGGTGGTTCATAACATCAGTTGGGAAGTTGTGGTCCCTACTTCAAGTCCCTTTTTCATCCCCTCAATTCTGTGCTCTGTCATGAACTAATAACTATTTACAGAGTGCTAATCAAATTATTCAACAACCTGTCTGCAAAAGAGCTTGATATGGGGGACACTGATTAATCAGAAGACTAGAATCCTGGAGCACCTGCCTGACACTGCTGAGGTACCTGCTGTGTCAGGCATTAATTCTTTAGTTGTTTGTAAGGAGTTCAGGGTGATCCTGGAAAAAGGCAGGGGAGGCTTGGGCAATGGGGTGACACACCAGCAACCCTATGTGCACGGTAACAAAACCAAGGGAATGGAAATAGCTGTACTAACCCAAGGCAGGTAAGGCAGTGGCTGATGGATTTGATTTCAGAAAGCCTCTCTGATCTTCCTAAAGAAGGCTTTTCTATATGTACTGAGCTTATCATGCTCATCCCTGTCATTCATGTCCAACTGTCCTCACTTATAAGGGCACTTATATTTGCACTTATATATTAATATTTGGGTGGCTTCTGGCAAGGAGTGGAGACTTCAAAGTGCATGAATCCTCATAACCATCCTAGGAAGCAAAGATTATTATCTCTGTTTTATAGGTGAGGAAACTGAAACAGAGAGAGGCAGTGATTTGCCTGAGGTCAAACTCTCCCAGCATTCTCAGAGCTTAGGGGTAGAAAATATCTGATCTAGCTTTGTTCACTGGTTACTGGTTCTTGGTGGCTCTAAGAGAACCTCAGGTTAGTCTGACATTCCAGGTGCCTTCACACACTGGCCCTACTTGGCTTCACCTCATTGTCCCATGCCTATGCTCATAACTTCTCTGTTTCACTCTAGCTTTCATGTCTTTGCTGGAACATTCTCTGTACTCTTCTAGTCTTATTCAGATTTAACTAGATCATTACAAAGTGCTGTTCTCTTTGCCTGAAAAAGTGTTCTTTGCCTGATTTCCAAAGTTGATCTCTTATGCATCCATCTTTCAAGAGTCAGTATGTTCATTCTCTCTAGGAAGACTTCTTTGAGTCCAGGATCATGTGAAGTCATTTAGAGGTACTTAACATCAAAAGTATTATAGTAGCCTACCACACAATGTATAATTTAAAATAAAAATTATAAACTATATAATAATATGAGGAAGTTCTATCAAGTTCTGGTTTTATTTTTTTCCATTATGACTACCTTGATGCTGGAAATATAAAATATTAAAAGCTTTAAAGATTATTTTCTTCTTATTTTTGGTAGCCTCTGCCTTGCTGGTACCCTAAACACATGTCTAGTCTACCTACTCAGTAAACCTGCTCTTCTAGACCTCTTCCTGCAAGCTGGGCTGGGTCCCCTTCCTCTAGTCCACTTGTTTTATCATCTCCACAATTCTGATCAACTCATTGTCTTTCACAATCAAGTGGTCATTCTATCAAAGCAGGGACAGCCCTTCTCTCTTTCTTAGGGCACAGTTTAGGGCTGGGTCCTGATACATGGACTGTAAATGTCTACTGATAGAAAAATAATTAAATAAAGCTAACCTTCATAATCAGTTATCTTCAGGCCCAAACTGATACATCGAACACTAACTGAACGCCTGCAGGAAGCGAGATCAAAGGCTAGTTTTCTAAATGTCATTCTTTCACCTCAGCTCCCCTCCTTCAAACTTCTTTCATGGTATGCTGCTAGCCCCTATGGTGTCTTTGTGGAAATTTGAAAAAGTTATACTTTCTGCAAGGTAGAAACAGCCTTGCTCCAGTATACATGCCTTGGTGAGAAAAGCAAGTGTACCCTTGACCTGAATGTCCTTGCACAGTGAACAGTCTTTACAATTGTATGTAAAGTCCTGCCCCTTGCACTGAGTGTCTAAGCCTCATGTGATGCTTTCTATGATATAGGAATGTGGGAGGGGAAGAACCAGGCTGGAAGTTTGAAGATAAGGGTTTGAGTATATATTCTGCTACTGATTCATTGTGTGGCTTCAGGTAAGCCCTTGCATTGCTCACGATCTCTGTTTCTCTAGTTTCCTTATCTAAGGAGTAAGGCAGTAACAATATTCACCTCTTAGGACTTCAGTTGGACAAAGTTGGAATGATGTTCTTAGGGTGGTAATGACTATTTGAAACCTAATCTTTTTACCTGGATTCCTAAGAGTCTGAGTGATTCTGAGAGTCTCTTCTCAGCACAATCCATTTTGAAAGAGAGTAGGGCCCTGGGAACACTCTATGTCTAAAACTTATGTCTTCCCTGTACTGCCAGCTAACACCTGTCCTGTCTTTAGCTGGTATTAATAATGAAAGTTTCAATTTTTTTTCACGTCTTCCCATATTTCAAGACACTATGGGAGCTACCTGAGGATAGAACTCACCTCTTTTGCCCTTATTCACATCACCTATGTATACCACAGCCCAAAGGAGCCAAATGCCTATTGATTGAAGAGGTATATGAGCATTGTGAGAAGAAACATGACTAGGAGACAAAATATGTGGTCAGAATCTTAGCTTTATCACTGGGAGGTTGGGCAAGTGGCTTTAGCTCTCTAAGACCCAATTTCCCCTTCTTGAAAATTTATGATCATAAGACATATTTTAGCCTCCTTTACATGGGTTCTGAGGGGATTCCATGAAACAAAGAAGGTGAGCATGTTTGGAAACTAATGTGCCATCCATATATGAAGAATACTTTTGAAAAATATAATAGCAACAACCACAGGAGGGATGCATTTTTTTCCCCCAGAGATCAGGTCCCCCATCTGTTCATATTGCCCAGGAAAACACTACTTCATGAGAACGTCTCTTGTGAACACCTTACACGTCAAGGAATCACCACCTCATTGATAATTAGAGCTAGGAAGGCCCTTGAAGACAGATTATCAAATCTGGCCCCCTGATATTATAGATAGAGAAACTGAGATCCAGAGAGGGAAGAAATTTCCCAAGGTCCTACAGGATATCAAAACAGGAGTAAGGATCAAGACCTGGACTGTAGGGTTCTGGGCTCTTACCTGTCCAGTTCGTCATCCAAGGGTTGATAGTTGACTTCATAGCATTCAATTCTTTTTAGAAAGTCTTCCAGGACCTTTTCCCGGTCACAATCTATGTAATCAGGGCTGCCGAGTTTCACTTGCTAGAATAAGGGAGAAGGACACAGGGACCATAGAAGATAGATACTCTGACAGTGCCCTTGGTAAGGGCCTTTAGAGATCATTGAGTATAGTATCCCACATAATTAAGATGGTGAAATTGAGACTTGGAGAAAGGGTCTTGCCCAAGAAAGGGTCTGGACTGTGTGGTTCCTTATTACTTACTTCTGTGTAGTCAAACAAAGTATGTTACATTATATTCAGTTCTAGAGCATGTACTGTTTAAGAATAACATTTATAATAGGACTAGAAATTGTGATGTGATAAATGGTTGAAGAGAACAGGAGATCTTGTCTAGGGGCCATAATGGCTTAAATGTATTGTTTACTGGGAGAACATGGCATATGTTGGCTTTAGATTTCTGAAGTTCTGGCATCTCCAGTTTCCCCAATACTCACTTTCTCCACCCACATTCCCCATCTCAGTGAATGGCACTTTCATCCACTGTTACCTGAGCCTAAAAGGAATCTGAGAGTCATCCTGGATTTATCTCTTTCTATCATTCCCCACTTCTCAGCATGCACTAAAATTCTCTCCACTGAATCTTCTAAATATCTCTCCAATTGGCCTTCATTTTCTCTTGCCTGGATACTCACTATTGCTTTGTGACTGATTACTCTGTTTATGATCTTGTTACTTCTGGTGTATTACACATACTAGTAGCCAGAAGGATATTTCTAACATGCACTTCTGAATGTGGAATTCCTTTGCTTAAAGCTTTTCACCATTTCCTCACATCCTTTAGGACAAAGTATGAAATATTTTAGCGGATGACTCATGGCTTGTCATGATTGGGCTCTGAATGATTTCTTCATTCTCATCTCCCATTGCTCTCCTATTCCTTCACACACTCTGCTTTAGCCAACCTAAGCTATTTATAGATTCCTGGAGATGCCATACTTAGTATATGCTATTCCCTTATTTCCCATTCTTCACCTGCCAAATTCCTATGCATTCTTCAAGATGCAAGTCAGCTATTATTTTCAATGAAAAGCCTTCCTTGATACACTCTATCCCTTCCATGCAAGGTTAGGTCCTTAACACTGTACTCCCACATCCTCCTCTGTTCCCACATATTAGTACTGATCTCACAGAGATATGACTATAAACTTGTCAGCCTCTCTCACTAGACTGTGAGCTCAAGGCAAGACTCTCCCCCATCCATTTCTATGTCTTTAAGACCCAGAGTGTCCTGGTGCAGGTGTATGGATTCATTTCCTGTTGAATCAATAAATAAATGGGAAGATGGATGGATGAAGAAGAAAGAGAGGGATTGGACGTGCTCTGTGCCCCAAGAGGTAAAAAGAGGACCAATGAGTGGAAATTACAAGGAGACATATTTCAGCTTGATTGGGCTGCATTTGATGAAGGCAATGAGCCTCTTGTCATTGGAGGTATGAAGAAAAAATCCAGAGAAAGATTTAGTTGAGATTTCAAGTACCTGATGGAAGGTTGGAGGAGGTGACTTTTAGGATCTCTTCTGTCCCTGAGCTCCAGTAATTTGAAGAAATAAGAAACAACAAAATGTGGTAAGTGATCTAGTTCTAGACCACATGCCTAGAGTCTAAGAGCAGGGATAGCTCTGACATGAATTGTGGAGCAGGATAAAGAACTTTTGAGGTAGATAGCCAAGCCTGAGGTCTACTCCCAGTTCTACCTTTTCTTGACTATACGAACCCTTAACAACTCACTTCTCTTGGAACCTTAGTTTCCTCTCTCCAACATGATTCCTAACATGCAAGTTTGTTGGGAAAAATCAATGAGTTAAACTTCGTGCCTGGTGCATGTTAAAGACTCTATATATGTTGCCTTCATTTAATTTCATAAGATCATTGTAGGCCACAGTGGTCAAGGAATGCTACCTATGGGAAGGGGAAGGAAAATGGGGAAGAACACCTCCTTTAATCTAACAGATGTATTTTTAGGCATGATTCAAGCCTGAGGCAAAGTAAGGAGAAAAGGTAACTGATGCTCCTTACCCTGATGTTTTCTGCAATGATGCCAGGGTCATTACAGATGGACTCAATGAAAAACACCTATAAAAGAAACAGAAGAGAGATTTCTGGCAGGGAATTATATTTGATAGAAGTCAAACATAGCTTTACCCCTTCTCAATGAGTCAACCCTAGAGGCATCTCTGACAACATAATTTCATACAGTGGTGCTTTTAGGATTCTGAGTTTTATGAGGCAGATTGGCTCTAAATTGAATAGCTCCAGAATGTTTTGTGTTTTTTCTTTTTTTCTTTTTTTTTAATTTTTAAGTAGGACCCTGTAAGTAATGTTTACAAAATGAATTAGGTTCTTAGAAGGGCATAATGCACTGAGAGAGGGACATTTTGCAAGTAGCATGCTAAGGTTGTGATGGGGATTCAGCTCACCTGAAGTCAATTCTCCTGATGCCAATTTACCTAATTAATTCAGCTAAAATTACCATTTTCTAGAACAGTGGTTCTTTCTCATTTTTTTTTGCAAATAAAACTTAAAAAAAAAATTCTCCTTCACCTTTTATACCCATCCCCTCAATCTCTCCTTCTCCTCTGGCAATCATCAGTTTGTCCTCTATATCTATGGGTCTGTTTCTATTTTCTTTTGTTCATTTATTTGTTTTGTTCGATTCCACAAATAAGTGAAATCATTTGGTATTTGTCTTTTTCTGTGTGACTTATTTCACTTAGCATAATACCCTCTAGGTCCTCCATGTTGACGTAAATGGCAAGACTTCATTCTTTTCATTGCTGAGTAATATTCTATTGTGTGTGAATAGCATATCTTCTTATAGCGATCTGAAGATATATATACCATATCTTCTTTATCTATTTATTTATTGATGGACACCTAGGTTGCTTCCACATCTTGGCTATTGTAAGTAATGATGCAATGAATATAGGGGTGCATATAACTTTTCAAATTAGTGTTTTGGATATCTTTGGATAAATACACAGAAGTGGTATTGCTGGGTCATATGGCAATTTCGTTTTTAATTTTTTGTGGAATCTCTATATTGTTTGCCATAGTGGTGGCACCAATTTACAATCCCACCAACAGTGCATAAGGGTTTCCTTTTCTCTACATCCTCACCAGCACTTGTTATTTTTTTTAAATTTTTTTGATGATAGCTATTCTGGCTGGTGTTAGCTGGTTTCTCAATGTGGTTTTGATTTGCATTTCCCTGTTGGTTAGTGATGGTAAGTATCTTTTCATATGTCTGTTGGCCATCTGTATGTCTACTATGAAGAAATATCCATTCTTTAATTGGATTGTTTGTTTTCTGGATGTTGGGCTGTATGAATTCCTTATATTTTTAGATATTAACTCCTTATTGGATATATCACAAATATCTTCTCCTATTCAGTAGTTGTCTTTTCATTATGTTAATGGCTTCCTTTGCTGTATTTACCGGTTTTTAGTTCTTATTTATGCTTTTTGAAGTGGTTCTCTCTCCTCTTTCCTCGTCTGCACCCCATCCTCACAGTGTCAGCCTGTTAGCAACAATCTTTCATTGCCTAATGCGGCACCTCTCCTTTTCTGTTCTGTTGTTTTGCTGCTTCTAACTGTGATCTGGAAGGCCATCTCAACCAAATCAAAATGTTGAGTCTATGGTAGCTGATTTGCCATCTATGAGTCCTCTGGTTAGCCTTTTCTTGGGATTTGTCCTGGGTATGCAGGCTTTAGATAAGGATAGGAGTGTTACTGTACCTTGTAACCATGTTCTTTAGCAAACTGCAAAATCAGTGACCGTCGTTCTCTAGTAGTGTTAGTGGCATCAAAAACCTAGAGGCAGATGATGAGATTGGTTTACTGTGAGTCTGGTGCTGATAGAACACCTACTCTTTGACCATTTCTGTGGTCAGCTAAGTGGAGTGCTACTAGGAGAGGATAAAACTTGAACAGGGTGGTAAAGGATAGGAAAAATTTGGAATTGTCTTGTGTCAATTTCTCAAGCACTCACTAAACCCTGCTGTCTACCCAGAAATGTATCAGACTCTGTAGGTATAAGGCAAGAGGAGAATTGTGGTATTAGGGTCATTTTACAAGTGAAGTAGCTTAGCCTTAAGGGAAGGATTTGCCTTAACCAAAGCCACTGAGAGTTGCTTACAGAGTAGAGCTAGAACTGATTTCCCAACTCCTAGGTGAGGCTTCTTCCTTCCCTATGACTTTAAAGTTCTTTAAGGACACAAAACAACTGCATATCCTCAACACTTCTGATGGGACAATTTGCATATTTGAGATTCCACCTCCCCTTTTAGAATTTGCAAATCCTACCACAATGGTCTATGAGATTTCGATTGACTAAGATGTTTAGGTAAATCCCAGAACTCAAAAATATTTGTACTGCAGTTTTAAATTCTAATGTAGTCCTGCTGCATTCTTGGAGGGTGAGTGTGGTATATAGTGGCCAAAAGTGTAGGTTCTGGAGCTATACAATCTGGATTTCAGTTCTGGTCTGCCACAAACATACTGTGCCAGTTTGGGACGATTTTTACTCTCTGTGTGACATTCTTCTGGGATATAAAAAGGGGTATAATAATAATACCTGTCTCATAGGGGAAGGTGAAATTAAATCGATGTATGCAAAGTACTTAGAATAATATGTGAAACATAGTATATACTCAATACATATTAGCTTTTCTCTTTACCGCAACATGACCTTCCTCATGGCTGAGATAGGCATGAACATCCTTCAGGGCTGCCAGGGCACACTGCCTGAAAACAATGGAGAAAGAAACAAACAAGACATATCCCCAAGATAGGTTCCTTTCTATTTTTCTACATTATCTTTTGCACCATCTCTCAGATGTCAAGCACAGAGAGGTCTCACAATTGAAAGTGACTGTGTGTACTTCATTGGGAGAGGTATAAAGTGGCATACCCGAGAAAAATTTAATAATGACAGAAGTCATAAAATTAAAGGCTCCAACTCTTTAGCTAATAGAACCCAAGCTGAACTGGTTCTTGAACCCAGTTCGAGCCTAAGTATATGGTCTGCGAAGTAGAAGGCATTCTTGGCATGGGTAACAGTACAAGGATAGGTATGATACTGGAAATGTTATTTATGGTTTTGGCAAATATCTACTTAGTGATTACTCTATGCAGGGCTTTATTATGAGGGCAAGGATCAATTAATGAGAAACAAGCTCTGTTCTGGAAGTGTTCAGTCTTGTAGAGAGAGACCTTGAAAGCTGAATGGATGAGACTGAAGAGACTGGAGTGGGCCAAGCTATTGAGATTCTTGTCTCAAATGCTAGGCTGAGAAGTTTCTATTTTTAACTGTCAGAAGGAGGAGACTGTTTAAAGTTCTTGAGCAGGGGATGGCTATGACCAGGAACGAGCTTTGAGTAAAATAGTAGAAGGGCTGTCCAAACCCTCTGAGAGTCTAGAGGGCCTTCTTGCTAAACCAAGTGGCTCTGCTTCACTCCCCCATTATCTGAACAAAGCCCTCCATTAGCTAAGGGACAGCACAGATCTCTAAAATGTTACGTACTTACTTTCTGATAACTAGGGCCTCCATGTTGTCTGGGAGAAAGAATTCGTAGTTCTTGTAGCTAACTGCCTCTCGTCGATACTGGCCTAAATTAAACACTGAAAGCAGGGAACACTGGTAAAGAGGTTAGGAAGATTACACTGGCAAAGAACATGGCCCCGCTGGCAGGGATTTTAGAGGTAGAAGAAAGTATAATTAGTAGCTATATAATATGCTTATAAACTTCAAATTATGGCTACCAGCTCATTTATTATTCACAGCGATCCTAAAATGTAGGAATCACCATTCCCATTTTACAAATAGAAAACCTAAGTTCAGAGATAATAAATTAACTTCCATAGTTAATTACTGGGGAACTGGGATTCAAACCCGGGTCTGTTTGGCTCCAGAGCTGGTGGTCTTTCCATTACTATATTTTATCATAAACTCTAACCCTTTTCAAGCCCTATTCCATTGGAAATATATACAAACTGAGGAAAAAGGAGTAAAATCAATCATCAAAGTTCAAACAGTGAGTCAGAACTGGACTGGGCTTTCTGAATCCTGGTCCAATGTTATTAGATTTTTCTATAGCATGACAGAAAATCTAAATATATGCCCCCTATAGGCCACACTTTCTCATTTGTAGTGGTGAAAAACCAGAGAGGAAGAAAGGAAGGAAATAATAGGCAAAAAAGTAATATAATATTTCATTCTTTCATTCAATAAATATGTTCTGATGCCTACCCTGTGAAGCAGGACATTAATTCTGGAGTTTCAGAGATAAACCAGATCTGCATGTTTGGGCCCTCAAACAGCTCAGAATCCAGCAGATAGGATAGAGAGCAAATGAGTAAACAGAGAGCTCTTATCCAGTTTTAGTACTCTCACAGAATTATGCAAAAGAATAAGGGGGAAGAAAAGATTAATTAACTTGGAGTGATTTGAGAAAGTTTCTTGGAGAAAGCAGCA
>NW_006430241.1:0-390 GCF_000325575.1 Pteropus alecto
TTTTTCCTCTTTAGCCCAGGCATACAGAAACATACGCCAGCCTAGAATATAGGAGCTTATAGTACCAAGACCGGTAAAATCATTGCCCAGAACATCACCAGCCACAGTACTCCAGAAATCCGAGTAAACTTGTGCCGGCTTGCCAGAGATCCCCTCACCATTGCACCAGCTGGACACCACCTTGGATCGGGATCCTTCCTAGGTGGAAGAGCATACTTAGACTACAAGGGGGGGGGGCGGATCCGGCTGTGGCATATTATAAGCTGAGAAAAGCCTCTTAGAGATAGGACTCTATATTTGTCCTCAAGGACATTACCCAGGGATATCTAGCTGCACAATATGGGACTTGGATGTAAGGGCCAAGGCCAATTTTCTTGTGCTAACTAGGGT
>NW_006430242.1:0-1285 GCF_000325575.1 Pteropus alecto
AAGATCCAAATTCACAAAGAGGAATGGAGATAAGCCAGACACAGAAGAAAATGGATGACTGTTTATATATAACTATTTTTTTTTCAAATTTGTAATGGTAATCACACACCAAAGATCCAGAACTGAAGTATAGAACATAAAACAAGAAAAATCAGAGGGAAAATCTACAAAAGCCAACAAAATAAAGACACAAGGACAAGAAAGCAATGGAAATACTGAGCTACCAGAAAGCAAAAGATAAAATGGCTATAAGACCTCATATTTCAATAATCACTTTAAATGTAAATTTACTGAACTCACCAATAAAAAGGCACAGAGGTGCAGAATGGAGCAAAACCAAAATCCAACCATATGCTGCCTCCAGGAGACACATCTCAGTTCCAAAGACAAATATAGAGTCAAAGAAAAAAGGTGGAAAATGATATTACAGGCAAATGGCATTCTGAGAAAGCAGGAGTAGCAGCAATAATCTTAGATGAAATAGCCTTCAAACTAAAAAAAAGTTAAGGAAAGATACTGAGGGACACTTCATAATGATAAAGGGAATCATGCACCAACAAGACATAACACTTATTAATAACTATGCTTCCAATCAGGAGCCCCGAAAAATGTAAAGCAGTTACTAACAGAACTAAAGGAAGAAACAGACCTTCAAAACCCTATCATAGTAGAGACCTAAATATCCCACTGTTGGATATGGTCAGATCATCCAAACAGAAAATTAATAAGGAAATCACAACCTTAAATGACACATTAGACCAACTGGACATAATTGATATATACAGAGCCTTCCATCCCAAAATAGATGTTTATACATTTTTCTCTAGTGCACATGAAACATTCTCAAGAATCAACTACATACTTGGACACAGAGATATCCTCAAAAATATAAAAAGATTGAAATTATACCAACCATATTCTCTGATCATAATGCTTTGAAACTAGAGATCAACTGCAAAAAGAAAGCAGGAAGAAGCACAAATACATGGAGATTAAACAACATCTACTGAAGAATAACTGGATCACAAGAAATAAAAATAGCGATCAAGAGATACATAGAAATGAATGATAATGGTAGTACAACATATTAAAACTTTTGGGACAGGGCAAAAATGGTCATAAGAGGAAAGTTCATATCATTACAGGCCTATCTCCCAAAACAAGAATGAGCCCAAGTAAACAACTTAATGCTTCATCTTAAAAATCTAGAAAAAGAAGAACAAATGAAGCCTATAGTCAGGAAAAGGAAAGAAATAATAAAAATTAGAGCAGAAATCAATGAAAT
>NW_006430243.1:0-280 GCF_000325575.1 Pteropus alecto
TGAAGAGGTTTTCCTTTCTCCACTGTATGTTTTGGTCTTTTTGTTGAAAATTATTCGCCTATATAAATATGAGTTTACTTCTGGACTCTTGACTCTATTCCACTGGTCCGTGTGTGCATTTTGTTGCCAATACCAGTTTTGATTACTGTCGCTTTGTAGTATAATTTGAAGTTGGGCAGTGTGATGCCTCCAATCTCGTTCTTTACTCTCGGGATGGCTTTGGCAATTCGGGGTCTTTTATGATTCAAATCTGGTGATTTTTTGTTCTATTTCTTTAAAA
>NW_006430244.1:0-493 GCF_000325575.1 Pteropus alecto
AACAAAAAATACATAATTAGGAGTAAGGTGACTATAAGGCAAAAAAAATTAGAGCAGTGCAACCCTCACTAAGATAAGGGCATTATAAGCTTAAATAATAAGAAAAGAATTGTTATAGCAAGATAGTAATGAACGTTCAGCATACATAGGGACATATTGAGACAACAATGACTAAAAAGGTGAGGATTCAAAGATCCAAATTCACAAAGGGGAATGGAGACAAGGCACGCGCAGAAGAAAATGGACTCTGTGTGTGTGTGTGTGTGTGTGTGTGTGTGTGTGTATATATATACGTATATATACACACATACACACACACACACACATACATATATACATAACTATCCTTTATATATTCTTAATGGTAACCACACACCAAAGATTCAAAACTGAAGTATATAACAGAAAACAAGAAGAACCAGAGGGAAAACTCACAGAAGCCAACCAAAATTTTAAAAAAAAACAGAAATACAAGGACAAGGAAGCAATGGAA
>NW_006430245.1:0-720 GCF_000325575.1 Pteropus alecto
TGAAGTCTAGTTGAACCTATCACCTAAAACCGAAGGCATAACGAAGAGGCCACATCCAGGAGAGGTGTTGACGAGAAGCTTGGCATCTTGCTGCCCCGACATCACTAAGGTTCTGTTACTAAGTAAAAGGATATTGGGTAAGCAATTTGCGATTTCTCTCACACTGGTTTTCCATCTGTAAATTGGGGATTATAATAATACCTACCTCATACGGGTGTTGCATTCCCTGGTCCCCAGTAAGGACGCAGTATATGTTAGCTAAATTATCGTCCTTCAAGAGAGAACGAAGTAGAGAAGGAAAATAATGTCGGCATCTCTATAAAAATAGTTCTGACCTCACAGACCCCAGGCAAAGGTCTCAGGGACTCCCAGAGTCCCCAGACTACACTTTGAGAACTTCTTCCTTAAAGAATCAGATTGTTCTTGGGTGAACTTGCTAACCAAGCCCCAGTGGGACGCTGGAGGACACACAGCATATCATCCTGTCACCTTTATGAAGTTTGGATAGTTTTTATTAACAGACATGACTTGGTTTTGATTTTTCGAAGATCTGGCATAATCTGTTATGCTCTTTTCCGTATGTGGCTTTGTTTTTGCCCATCTTCCCCCTAGAAATGTAAGCCCCTTGCAGGATGGCCATCTTTTGACCACTGTGGCCCGGGGCTTGACACACGGAAGGAGATCCACGGACATATGCTTGACCATGTTGAACGTGACCCA
>NW_006430246.1:0-402 GCF_000325575.1 Pteropus alecto
TCTTCTGCACGTGCCTTATCTCCATTCCTGTTTGCAAATTTGCATCTTTAAATCTTCACCTTTTCATTCATTGTTATCTCAATTTGTCCTTATATATGCTGAACGTTCATTACTATCTTGCTATAGCAAATCTCTTATTGTTTAAGCTTATAATGCCCTGTTCTTAGTAAGGGTTGCACTCTTCTGCTTCTATTTGCCTGATAGTCACCTTACTCCTAATTATGTTCTCTTTTTTTTGTCATTTTGTTTTAGTTGAGCTGACCCCTTGCAGTATTGTCTGAAATGCAGCCCTCATAGTGGTGAACTCCTTCAATTTTCATATGTCTCAAAAGGTTTTAATTTCTCCTTCCTATTTAAGGGAGAGCTTAGTGAAAGGATGGAAAATGATATTTCAAGCAAATG
>NW_006430247.1:0-456 GCF_000325575.1 Pteropus alecto
TCTCAGGATGGCTTAGGCAATTCAGGGTCTTTTGTTCTTCCATACAAATAATTTTTTTCTATTTTTTAAAAAAAGCCAAGGGGATTTTGATGGAGAATCCATTAAATCTGTACAATGCTTGAGGTAATAAGGTCATTTTAACTATGATGATTCTTCCAATCCAACATGGAATATCTTTCCATTTCTTTGTATCTATTTTTTTTATTTTAATAGGGTCTTGAAGTTTACATTATATAAGTACTTCACATGTTTCATTAAATTTATTCCCAGGTATTTTATTCTTTTTGGTGCAATTGCAAAAGGAATTATAATTTCCACTTCTTTTTATGACACTTCATTATTAGAGTATGGGAACGATATGGATTTTTGAACATTAATTTTGTATCCAGAAACTTTACTATATTTGTCTATTGTTTCTAGAAGTATTCTTGAGGAGTCTTTAGGGTTTTCTATATA
>NW_006430248.1:0-1228 GCF_000325575.1 Pteropus alecto
AGTAGAGAAAAGACTGTTTTTTGCCAAGGACACTGAAATGGCAGGTCTCAGTAGGTGAGAAACAGAACCTGAGTAACGAAGACTTGATTTTTTTCCAGGCTTTGAGTTTGGGGGATCAGGATTTCTCTGACAGTAATTATTCACAAAACAATTCCTAAAGCTTCATTCTTACATGTTTTTAGACAGCTACACCCCAATTATCTCAAGACAGATAGAAAATTAAAGCAAAACTCAATTCTTGGACAATAATGGGGTGTGTGTGTGTGTGTGTGTGTGTGTGTGCGTGTGTGTGTGTTTCTAAAACTAATAGAGTAGATTTGTGGACAAAGGGAACTGAATCAAATTGCTATGTTTTGAAATCTTGTAATTGCAAGACCATGTCCTCATAAATAAGGAAAGATGAAAATTCTTAAGATGATGATAAGATAATAAAGTGCATCTAGAAATGCCTATGAGATAGGGTAGCATGATTGTGAATAAGAAAATACCAATAATTTCAAGGAAAGTGAGGCTTTACCACCTGTGAACAGCTCAGAGAAATGAGGAAGGAATTTCTTGAGTTGCCCTTGATTCAAGGAGAAACTAAAATTCTTCTACGACTTGATAGTTTGGACATTGGGAGCACAATTTCTAAGCTTGTGTTTAAATACCCAGTTTCTTTTAGATGGTAACTAAGTAATATAATTCAGAGTTATCAAAAACTGCTGTAATTTAAACTTTCTTAGACTGAATGGCACACTCTCGATGGAAAACTGTCTTTTTTTTTAAATTCAGAAAGAAAAATCAAAGGAGAATGAACATGTAAAAGCAAGGGATGTGGTAGAGTCTGAATTTGAATTGTTAGTATTATTATCATATTATTATCATGCTTTGCACTGTATAAGAGAAGGTGTACCTACTAAGACTTCTCTGTCAATCTAATATACAGACCCAAAGAAATACAGCTCTATAGTTTCACAAAAGCTGGACATGCCAGGCACAATATCGCTACAAGGAGTGAGCTGAGAGCACTGAGTTCAGTAGGAGTTGTAAGCTCTGGATTTGACAGATCGTGGGGAGATGTGGCCTCAGATGAACAAAATTTCTAATGAATACCTAAGATACTATGTAATCTTTTCCTAACTATAACTGAAGGGACCATTTACATCTGTGACATGATTTGATAACTACTAGTAATCCCTTTTAATCAAAATTATTCTGCATACCCCTTTCACACATATGTTCCAGG
>NW_006430249.1:0-706 GCF_000325575.1 Pteropus alecto
CTATTATCAAATGTATAGAACTCATCCCTATTTTTAAAAGTAATAACAACTTTTTTTTTCAGTTATAGTTGGCATAGAATACTGTATTAGTTTCATGTGTACACCGTAGTGATCAGTCATCAATGTGACTCATAAAGTGATCACCCCAACAACTCTAGGGACCCTCTAACACCAATGTTATCGAATGTATTCCTTCTATCTCCACGATTATTTTCAACTACCAACTTCTACTTCTTGATTCCTTCCCCCTTTTCTCCAGTCCCCCCAACTCCCCTTTCATTTGGTAACCCTCAAAATGTTCTCTTTATCTGTGAGTTTGTTTCTGTTTGTTTGGTCTTTAGATTCCACACATACATGCAATCATATGACATTTGTCTTCTTCTATCTGACTTAGTTCATTCAGCACAATACCATCTAGGTCGATCATGAAATATCTTTTTCCATTTCCTTTTTTTAGTTGGTGTGTGTGTTTTAATCTGAAGTGAGTCTCTTGTAGGCAGCCTATGTAAAGGTCTTGTTTTCTTATCCTTTCAGCCACCCTATCTTTCGATTATTTCTCATTTGAAGTGCTCATTGATAGATATGTAGTTATTGCCATTCTTTCTTTATATATATATTTTTATAGGTGAGGCAGCCCTTGGTTGACCTCGCAGATTGCAAAGACATTGTCGGCTTACAATCCCCCTTATTTTTGAATTTTTTAATG
>NW_006430250.1:0-728 GCF_000325575.1 Pteropus alecto
AGCTCGGTGTTTCCATTGCTTCCTTGTCCTCGTGTGTCTTTTTTCTTCATTTTGGTTGGCATTTGTGGATTTTGCCTCTGGTTCTTCTTGTTTTATGTTATATACTTCAGCTCTGAATCTTCTGCGTGTGGTTACCATTGCGAATATGTAAAGGATAGTTATATATATACAGTCATCCATTTTCCTCAGCACGTACCTTATCTCCATTCTACTTTGCAAATTTGGATCATTGAATCCTCCCCTTTTCAGACACTCTTGTCTCAATTTGTCCCTATGTGTGCTGAACATTCATTAGTATTTTGCTATAGCAATTCTCTTATTATTCAAGCTTATAAAGCCTTGTTCTTAGTAAAGGTTGCACTGCTCTGCTTCTATTTTCCTGATAGTCACCTTACTACTAATTATGTATTTTTTTGTCATTTTATTTTAGGTGGGCTTACCACTTTCAATATTTCCTGTAGTGCAAGCCTCGTACTGGAGAATTCCCTCAATTTTTTCATATGGGGAAAGGTCTTAATTTCTCCTTCATATCTAAAGGAGAGCTTAGCTGGATACATGATTCTAGGCTGGTAGTTCTTTTCACTTCATATTTTGAATATTTGATTCTATTCCTTTCTGGCTTGTAAGATTTGTGCTGAGAAGTCCGAGGATAATCTAATGGGTTTTCCTTTATAAATTACCGTTTTATTCTCTCTGGCTGCCCTGAGAATTCTGCCTTTGTCATTGAT
>NW_006430251.1:0-1084 GCF_000325575.1 Pteropus alecto
ATTTTTTCCACTTCTTTTTTGACACTTCATTATTAAAGTACAGGGATTTTTGAACATTGATTTTGTATCCAGAAACTTTACTATATTTGCTTATTGTTTCTAGTAGTGTTCTTGTGGAGTCTTCAGGGTTTCCTATGTAGAGAATCATGTCAACTGCAAATAGTGACAATTTGACTTTTTAATTTTCTATTTGGATGCCTTTTATATCTTTCTCCTGTCTCTCTAGGACCTCCAATGTTACATTGAATAACAGTGGCGATAGTGGACAGCCTTGCCTTGTTCCTGATTTAGAGGGGAGGTTTTAATTTTTCACCATTAAGTATAATGTTGGCAGAGGGTTTGTCATACATGGCCTTTATAATGCTGAGGTACTTTCCTTCTATATCAATACTGTCAAGTGTTTTGATCATAAATGGATGCTGTGTCTTGTTGAAAGCTTTTTCTGCATCTATTGATATGATCATATGATAATTATTTTTTAATTTGTTTATGTGGTGTATCACATTAATCGATTTGCATATGTTGAAACATCCCCGTGCTCCTGGGATGAAGCCCACTTGATCGTGGTATATAATCTTTTTACTATCTTGCTGTATTTGGTTTGTTAGTATCTTATTTAGGATATTTCCATCTATGTTCATGAGAGATATTGGTCTGTAGTTTTATTTTTTTGTGTTATCCTTCCCAGGTTTTGGTATCAGGGTAATATTGGCCTCATAAAATGAGTTGGGAAGTATTGCCTCCTCTTCAATTTTTTGAAAGAGTTTGAGGAGAATACGTCTTAAATCTTTGAATATTTGGTAGAATTCACTGGTGGAGCCATGTGGTTCTGGACTTTTACTTTTTGGTAGGTTTTTGATGTTTGTTTTAATTTCCATACTGCTGATTGGTCTATTTAGATTGTCCAGTTCTTCTTGATTCAGTCTAGGAAGGTTGTATTTTTCAAAGTACTTGTCCATTTCTTCTAGGTTATTAAATTTGGTGTTATATTCTTTTTCACTGTATTCTTGTATGATCCTTTTTATTTCTGCAATGTCTGTCATAATTTGTCCCCTTTCATCCCTGATTTTGCTTATTTGTGTCC
>NW_006430252.1:0-1849 GCF_000325575.1 Pteropus alecto
TAAGGATCTTTGTTGCAGTTTTTCTCTTTATTATAGCCTCTGTACAGGAGATAGTTGACGGAACAATAAGAGGCATTAGGCAAGGGAGAAGGAGGCAGGCCCTGAGGAGGAGGAGTACTGCTCTAAGGTTTTAAAGCCTCCGAAAGTAAAGAACCAACCCCCAAAGAGGTTATTAGGGTCTCACCCTTTTTAACTCTGAACGGGTACATGAGCTATTTTCCTAATATTAGTAGCTATATTAGTTACAGCCTGACCATTGTCATCTATTTGGAGACAACAATTCGATCGGTTAAACTTTTTACATACTCCTTCCTCCGCTAGCAAGTAATCTAGAGCTAACTGGTTTTGATATATTGCCGCACGTATTTGAGACTGTTGTTTGATAAGATCTTTAACTGCTCGCAGTCAGATAATTCGGATTAACATGTAAACGGGTGTACAGTATCCCTAAGATCTATCTTTTCTTACGTGGCAGGCCCATAGTATTGGATTCCTCGTTCTGGGGGCTATTTATTCATATATGTATCTGTAATATTGTGGGGCCACCCCGTTTTAGGCCTTGCCTGGGTGAGAATCAATTCAACGGCTTCCTAATCTTTTCCCAGGTTTAACTATTTACAGTTCTTTTCTCTGGGAACTAGGGACAAATTCCCTATATGAGGTCTAAAATTGCTGAATCTGGTGAGTGTGCACACTATATTCCCTAGCCCTAAGTATAGTTTTAAGCATCTGTACAAAAACATTGACGGTCCTTTGACCCTTGTTGTCCCAAGTTTTACTCCTAATTATGACAGCCTATTCATTAAATTTATTTAACATGCATGTTTTCTTAAATTCTACCATGCTATGATCTGTATGTTTTTTCCTCCTACTCTTTTGTGTATACTTTTCTGAGGGAGTCTCCTCACCTTACTTTATTTACATGTTTTCTCATACTCAGGTCCCTGTCAGGGTGTCACTTGTTGCATCCAGCAAGTGGTAAATCCTGCCATGTCCAGTGCAGCTCTGGAAAATATATCTGAAAAGCACTGCCATTTACAGTAGCTATAGAAAACTAAAGTAGTGGACATTCTCTGACCTCCTTTGGTAATATGGATACATAGCTCACAGTTCTTTGTACTAATTTCCTCCCCAAAGTCCAATTATAAGGAGCCCTACAATGAAATTCCTCAAGCTTCTGCTGTGCGTAGATTGGCCAGCTTCCGGGGGCGGCCAGAGCAGGGCCAACAATCTCAGGTGGATTTTTTTGCTGCCTCCAGAACGTGATCTGGAGCAGCTGATCAGGAAGATGTTCTGTAGTCTAAGTTTCCTGGTTCTCTGGAAACACTGCTTTCTTTACCCAGGTGTGGTGGATTGACGGAGTAATACCTGTAACTTTAATGGTAGTGAGAGTCACTAATATAACAATGTGAGAGCCTGTTTAGTTTGCTGGAATGGCTCCTTTTTCTAATCCTTAACCTATATTTCTTCTCCTGACTAAAAGGGGTGGACCTAATTCCCTAGAAGGATAGGGGCTCTTTCTAAAATTTAATTTATCTTTTAAATGAGAATTATATTACAATAATTAGGAAAACAAGGCAATTATGATCTGAGTCTTCCAACTATGACTCTAAATTTATTACAAATACCTGTATATAAACCTTTTTTTTTTGAAAAAGTTAATTCTGCTAGCCAGATCCTAACACAGAACTTATTAAATTTCTTTCTCTACTGACTGAATACCCTTAAATCTCTATTTTTTCTAAATTTCTGCTAACATAGTTGCAGTTACTTCCTTTCCCCCTTTTGCTGTGGGGCAGAGGGGAGAGTGTCCCGTAAAGGATTTTGTAAGGGGAGAAGCCTAAAGGCC
>NW_006430253.1:0-430 GCF_000325575.1 Pteropus alecto
CTTTAATTTTGATTGGGGTTCGCCCACCATTTTGGAGTGGGTAGAAGGGAGTTCCATGTGGTCCTGTTTCCTCAAGCCCGTCTTAGGTGTCAAAGACTTTATTTTCATTTTTAACTCAGCGGGTCCGAGTTTCCATGCCCACTTGAGATATTTCAGGGCAGTGGGCACTATGGCTGTGGAATATTGAAGCGAAGACAAAATTCCAATGTTTAGGCTGAGTGACACTCATGTACTCTCTATTTTATGTTTGGTAACTGCCCTCAGAGAATAGGGGAGTTTCTTTATATTTAGCAGGATCCCCAAAGTACAGGCGCAACGGGACTTTGACCCCAGTACCAATTAGGTGATGAGGGTACCAAGTGGTGCATTTTAGCGGATGCAACAGTTATCCCAAACTCAGAGGCATAATTGCCAATCGACATCTTTAGAC
>NW_006430254.1:0-680 GCF_000325575.1 Pteropus alecto
TGTTGACTTCTTGAGTTCCAAACTCCAGCTCATTCTTTAGATTGGGGAAATTCTCATCACACACTTGACTGAAAATTCTTTCTAATCCCTGCTTCTTTTACTCCCCTTTGAGAATGCTCATTATTCCTATGTTTCCTCTCCTGATGGTACCAGCTAGTTCTTGTATTTCCCTTTCACGATTTTTCTTTCTCCGGTTTCTCTCTTCTTGCTTCTGATTTATTTCTAGATTCCTGTCTTCAATATCACTGATCCAATCCGCCATTTGGTCAAGTCTATTTCCTAAGCTTCTACTTCATTTTTCACCTCTTACAGTTCTTCATCTAGTTCTTCATGTCCAGAAGTTCTAATTAGTTTTTTTTTTTTGAGGGTTTCAGTCTCCTTGCTTAAGAACTCTTTCTGCTCATCTAGTTGTTTTTTCAATTCCTGAAATTTTTGATATGAATTGTTTTGGATCCCATTGAGTTTTTTTCAGAACTACCATCCTGAATTATCTGTCATTCAAGTCTCATATTTCTATGTCAATAAGCTTATTTTCTTGAGATTTTTCTCTTTCTTTCTGAGATGCCTCATCACCTTTTGTGTTCATAATGTTTAATGGACTATTTCTCCTCCTGGGCTTTAATGAAAGTGGATGCTGCTTTTTTTCAGAAAGAAGATTTATTATGTAAAGATCTCTCTTT
>NW_006430255.1:0-826 GCF_000325575.1 Pteropus alecto
AGTTAAAATGACCTTATTAACTAAAGCATTATACATTTTTAATGTAATTCCCACCAAAATCCCATCAGCGTTGTTTCAAAAAAATAGAACAAAAAAATCATCAGATTTGTATGGAAGCACTAAAGACCCCAAATTGCCAAAGCCATCCTGAGAAAAAAGAACGAGGCTGGAGGCATCACTACGACCGACTTCAAATTGTACTACAAAGCGACAGTAATCAAACCATCATGGTATTGAAAGAAAAACAGACACACGGACCAGTGGAACAGAATCAAGAGTTCAGAAGTAAACCCATATTTATATGGGCAAATAATTTTCCACAAAAGAGCCAAAAACATGTTGTGGAGAAAAGAAAACCTCTTCAATAAATGGTGCTGAGAAAACTGGAAAGCCACCTGCAAAAGAAGGAAACTAGAATGAACAATCACCACACACCAAACTTAACACAAAACAGATTAAGGAGCTGAATATAGGACTTGAAACAATAAAATGCATAGAATAAAACATAGGAACTAAACTAAAGGACCTTGGATTTAAAGAGGATCTTATGAATTTGACCTCAGAGGCAAGGGAAGTAAAAGCTAAAATAAATGAATGGCACTACATCAAACTAAAAATCTGCTCAGCAAAAGAAACCATCAACAAGGTAAAAGACAGCCATCCAAATGGGAAAATATATTTGCAAGCAACACCTCCGATAAGGGCCTAATATCCAAAATATAGAAAGAACTCATGCACTCAGTAACAACAACAACAAAAATGGTCTGATCAAAAAATGGACAGAGGACTTGACAGACACTTCTCCATAGAGGACATACAAATGGCC
>NW_006430256.1:0-326 GCF_000325575.1 Pteropus alecto
GTCCTGTAATTTCTTAAACCTCCAGTTAATTTTGTATTCTACTGAACTGACAGTATTACACAAATCTAAGTGAAAATGATTAAAATGAGCCTTTTAAAAATTTTTATTCATACTTCTGTCTCTAAATATATTTTTACTTTGAAATGTCTATTTTTATCTCATATAAGAAGAATAAAGAGTTAGATTTATTTAAAGCATATGAAAGAAAATTAATTCCAAATATATCATAAAGAATGGGAGAATAGTAGTTCTAATTAAAGAAGATGTAAAACTTGGGAAAAAAAAGAAAAATATGTATGTGTGTGTGTGTATATATATATATGTAT
>NW_006430257.1:0-584 GCF_000325575.1 Pteropus alecto
AACTGCAAATTGGCACAGCCACTATGGAAAACAGTTTCCTCAAACAACTAAGAATTTACCGACCTACCACGTGATCTAGCAATCCCTCTATGGGGTATTTACCCCAAAGACTTGAAAACCCATATCCGAAAAGATATCTGCACATCGATGTTCATAGCAGAATTACTCACGGTGGCCAGGACGTGAAAGCCACTGAAGAGTATTAGATAGAGTATTAGATAAAGAAGGTGTGGTACATATATATGATGGAATATTACTCAGCCAAAGAAGAGATGAAATACTGCCACACGACAATGTGGATGGACCTTAACATATAACTATGCTAAGTGAAATAAGCCAGATAGGAAATATTGAAGACCACATGATATCACTTATATGTGGGATTTAAATTAAAAGCAACAAGCAAACAGGACAAACAAATACTCATGGACATGGTCAATAGACTAGTGGTTATCAATGGGGAGAGAAGAGGGGGAAGGAAGTTGGGGTCAAATAGGTGGTGACAGAAAGAAATCGAACTATGAGCAGTGAACACACTGCCCATATGCCTATATATACGCCTTACTGTTGAATTGTACACCTGA
>NW_006430258.1:0-1207 GCF_000325575.1 Pteropus alecto
AATAAATAATTTTAATGAATGTGGGCAGAATAAATAAATTCTGTGGAAATATTTTTTGAGACTAAGAATTTTTTAATGAGTTAGTATTTTGTTTGTACTTATTACTTTTTAGTAAACATACTCATTCACATATTATGTACATACAGAGACTCAGCAATCCCATCTATTATGTTAAAGGAAATTTGAGAGAACTTTGGAGAGAACAGAAATAAAAATGATGACAGGTTGAATTAACTTAAAAATTTTAGAAACGTAGAAACTTAGATACAAAGATTTAGTGTAGAATGGTTGTCTTTAATTTTAATAATGAACCATTTTTCTATCTAAATGTCCAGACCTCAAAGTCAGAACCATATTTTCTTTTATGCAATGCAGAATTCTCTATACTAGCTAATGAGGCAGAATCTCCAAGTTGACTATATTTCTTCTACTTGGAGGTGGAGTTGGGGTTGTGTGTAAGACAAAATGAATAAGATGAGATGCTTAAATTCAGCTTCCTCCAAAAAACCCTACTGCATAAATGTCTACATAAATTGCTATTTCTGCTGTAGCAAAGCACTGCACTCAGGGTTTAAAAGAAACAAATTTATTCACCTACAGTTCTGGAGGTCAAAAGCCTGATATGGGTCTCAATGGACTAAAATCGAGATGTCTGCAAGGCCAGTTATCTTCTGGAGGCTTCAGACGAGAATTTGTTTCATCTCTGATTTTAATTTCTCATGGCCACAAGCATTCCTTGACTCAAGAGCTTTCTCCACCTTCAAATCCGGCAATGTAGCATCTTCCAATCTCCCTCTGATTTCAGCTATTATTTCTTTCTGTTCCACATTCTGAGACCACGGTGATTATATTAGTCCCACCTGCATAATCACAGCCAATCTCCTTAAAGGCAGCTGATTAGCAAACTTATTTAATCTGCTACCTTATTCTTACCTTGCTATGAAAAATAACATATTACAAGTTTCTAGGAATTATAATTTAGATATCTTTTAGAGGCTCATACTCAACCTACTATAATTTTTTTTCATTAGTATATTACATGGTGTCATACAAGAAACCTTATGTAAAAGAATCGAACAAGGTATATTTCAGAAATATGTCATGTGACGTCATTCATGAAACTTTATATAAAATAGCTGAACAATGAATGTATAATAGTCTCTGGGATGAGCGAATACACTATTTCTTCAAAATTACATGCAGAAAT
>NW_006430259.1:0-1491 GCF_000325575.1 Pteropus alecto
AATGAAAAATAATGACAGAGAAATATAAGAACTAGATGATACCATCAGAAGAGGAAACAAGAATAATGGCCATTCTCAAAGGGGAGGAAAAGTAGCAGGGATTAGAAGGCACTTTCAGACAAATAGTGGATGAGAATTGCCCAAATCTAAGAAATGAGCTGGAGCTTGGAATTCAAGAGGTCAACAGAACACACAATTATCTCAACCCAAAAAAGCCTTCACCAAGACCCATTTTACCAAAATTATCAAAAATCAATGACAAAGACAAAATTCTCAGGGCAACCAGGGAAAAGAAGATGGTAACTTATAAAGGAAAACCCATTAGATTATTGTCAGACTTCTCAGCCCAAACCTTGCAAGTCAGAAAGGTGTGGAATCAAATAGTCAAACTATTAAGTGAAAGGAACTACCAGCCAAGAATAACGTAACAAGCAAAGCTCTCCTTTAGATATGAAGGTGAAATAAAGACCTTTCCAGACATATAAAAATGGAGAGAATTCTCCACTACAAGGCCGGCATTACAAGAAGTACTGAAAGGGGTCAGCTCACCTAAAACAAAATGACAAAAAAATATACATAATTAGGAGTAAGTTGACTAGCAGACAAATAGAAGCAGAGGAGTGCAACCTTACTAAGAACAGGGTATTATAAGTTTAAACAATAAGAAAAGATTTACTATAGGAAGATAGTAATGAATGTTCAGCATACATATGGACAAATTGAGATAACAGTGACTGAAAGGGGGAGGATTCGAAGATCCAAATTCACAAAGGGGAAAGGAGATAAGGGAGAGAGAGAGAGAGAGAGAGAGAGAGAGAGAGAGAGAGGGAAAGCTCATATGTGTGTGTGTGTCTGTGTGTGTATGTGTGTGTGTATATATATATACACACACACATACACACACAGACACACACACACACACACATATGCTCTACATACTCATAATAAAACCTCACACCAAAGATTCAGAATTGAAATATATAACACCAGAAAAACCAGAGGGAAAACCCACAAAACCCAACCAAAATTAAGAAAACAGAAACACAAGGACAAGGAAGCAATGGAAACACTGAACTATCAGAAAGCAAAAGATAAAATGGCTATAAAAAGACCTCATATTTCAATAATCACCCTAAATGTAAATGGACTAAACTTACAATAAAAAGGCACAGGGTTGCAGAATCGATCAGAAAACAAAACCCAACCATATAAACCCAACCAGGAAACACATCTCAGTTACAATGACAAATATAGACTCGGGGAAATGGTGAAAAATGATATTTCAAAAATGGCATTCTGAGAAAAGCTGGAGTAGCAGTACTAATATTGGATTAAATAGACTTCAAGATAAAAAAGATAAAGAAAGATACTGAGAGACACTTCATAATGATAAATGGAATCATATATCAAGAAGACATAACACTATTAATATCTATGCTCCTAAACAGGGAGCCCCGAAAAATATAAAGCAATTACTAACAGAACTAAAGG
>NW_006430260.1:0-1156 GCF_000325575.1 Pteropus alecto
ACCTTTGGCTTTGCAAAACCAGCCACTTCATTCTCTTTTCAGTCGATCCACGTGGAATCAGTTCTGAAGTGAGAAGGGAGGAGTCACACCAACCCACTCCCGAGAGAATGGTGACCTGAACCCAGGTGCCAGAACACTAACAACCCTCTCTGATGTGATCCTGAATAGTAACCTTTGCCTGCAGTCTATCTAGTTAAGAAATCCTCTCAGGCACTTTAAAGATTGCCTTGAGAAATCTAGAATTAAAGAGAAAGTACTAAAAAAAGCATCTACTCTTAATGATGAAAGTATTGATGATGATATTTTAAAAAATTAATTAATTACATGCTAAACACAGACCAGTTAATGTCCTAAGATCTTTGAAGTTATTAACTCAATCTTTTCAAGAACTTCACTTGGACTGTTGGGAAAGAAACACAAATCTGGAAGGATGGATTATTCTGAAGGTACTAAAATCCAAGGTCAAAAAGGTACTAAAATCCAAGGTCAAAACCTTCAGGACATTTGAGATAATGACTTGTCTGGAAGGGCCTATTAAAAGAAAGGAAGGATTGAAATGGACCTGGTATTTATGACCCATGGAGAGGCCGTGGCATGGAATCAGAAGATCAGGGGCAGTCCAAAGACAAAGGATTTCAAGTGTCACTTCAAATGCCAAAGGAATATTGTCTACTGTTTTGTATGGTAGCAGGGGTCTGGTGTGATTCACTCACTTACTGACTTTAAATGCTAAGGAAAGTAAACACACTTCCTTTGAAATAGTTATGAGGGAGTACATTTTTCTGCCAATGGAAACTGAAGTTTGCAGCTGGCACTGGAGAACGTTTGTTCCTTCCAACACTCAGCAGGTGCTGTGGTATTAGGGTCATGGCCCGAGGACACTGCTATTGGCCACCTCTCAGTGGGAGAAATTTGTGCTCAGGGAATCCACTTGGATCTCCTCTCTGTCTGAACAGGAATGATCTGGAGAAACGTCTGACTCTGTGCTGCCCATTGGAATCCCTCCACCCTCTAGGGACTGCCTGTTGCAGTCCACACAATAAACATCTCTGTATTCCTTCCAAGTCCTCAATCTGCTTCTGACTTTCATCTTCTTCCAGTGTCTAGATGTGCCCTGTTGCCTTGGAGAAAACGTGAGTCCTGCAGCATCTTCCTC
>NW_006430261.1:0-492 GCF_000325575.1 Pteropus alecto
AACTGGAAAGACACCTGCAAAAGAATGAAACTAGAAAATTGTCTATCACCACACACCAAAAGTAACTCAAAATGGATTAAGGATCTGAATATAAGACCTGAAACAATAAAATGCATAGAAGAAAATATAGGAATGAAACTCAAGGACCTTGGACTTAAAGAGGATTTTAGAAATTTGACCTCAAAAGCAAAGGAAGTAAAAGCAAAAATAAATGAATGGGACTACATCAAACCCAAAAGCTACTGCAGAGCAAAAGAAACCATCAACAAGGTAAAGAGACAACCATCTGAATGGGAAAATATATTTGCAAGCAATGCCTACAATAAGAGCCTAATACCCAAAATATACAAATAATTCATACAACTCAATCACAACAACAAAAAATCCAAATGATCCAATCAAAAAATGGGCAGAGGATCTGACCAGACACTTCACCCCAGAGGACATACAAATGGACAAAAACATATGAAAAGATGCTCAACATCACTAGCT
>NW_006430262.1:0-695 GCF_000325575.1 Pteropus alecto
TAAAATCAGAAATGAAAGAGGAGAAATAACCATGGTCTCCACAGAAATGCAGTGGATCATAAGAAAATACTATGAGCAATTATACACCAACAAATTGGACACTGGAAGAAATGAACACATTCCTAGAAACATACAATCTCTGAAGACTGAGTCAAGAAGAAAGAGAAAATCTGAACTGACCGATTACCAGCAATGAAATCAAATAAGTAATCAAAAACCTCCCAAAAAACAGAAGTCTTGGACCAGATGGCTTCAGAGACAAATTTTACCAAACATTCAAGAAGAATTATCACCTATTTTTCTTAAACTATTCCAAAAAAATCAAGAAGAGGAAAGGCTCCCTAACTCCTTTTATGAGGCCACTATTACCTTGATTTCAAAACCAGAAACAAAAAAAGAAAACTATAGGCCAATATCACTTATGAACATTGATGCAAAAATCCTCACAAAATATTAGCAAACTGCATTCAGCAATATGTTAAAAATATCATACGCCATGATCAACTTGGATCTATTCCTGGGATGCAGGTTGGTACAATATCAGCAAATCAATTAATGTGATATACCACATTAACAAATCGAAAGATAAAAACCACATGATCATATCAATAGATGCAGAAAAAGCATTCGACAAAATCTAGCATTCATTTATAATAAAAGCTCTCAGCAAAATGGGAATAGAGGGAACATACCTC
>NW_006430263.1:0-750 GCF_000325575.1 Pteropus alecto
GCTTGGCAAAAAGTATTCGACAGGATGAAGAACCAGGATCAACAACCAAGAAAACTTTATCCAGCAAAGCTATCATTTAGAGTTGAAGGACAGATAAAGAGCTTCCCAGATAAAAATAAGCTAAAGGAATTTATCACCACCAAGGCAGTAATACAGGAAATGTTGGAGAGACTTCTTTAAGAAGAAAAAAACATGTATCAAAAATTGGAATAAAGGATGGTAACAACTACATTGAATGGAAAGGAAAACAAGACCCCTACATATTGCCTATAAGAGACTCACTTTAGATTAAAAGACACAGACTAAAAGGAAGCAGATAGAAAAACATATTGCTTTGATGGACCTAGGAAGTATTTAAGTCATACAGAGAAAGATAAACACTAAATGATTTCACTTATATGCAGAATCTGCGGAATAAACTAATCAAAAACAGACTCACAAATATCGTGGACAATTTGGTGACAGACAGAGGGCAGAGGGGTTTGGGGAGCTGAGAGAATGGGATGAAGGGTTAAAGAAGTACAAATTAGTAGGTGATAGATAGTCACAGGGATGGGGAGCATGGCATAAGTTAGCATTCATACGTTGTCTAGGTGGGGGGGTCAGGGGATGGAGGGAGTATTGGGGGGATTGTTTTATGAACTATATAAATGTCTAACCAATGTACCGTATACTTGAAACTAATTAAAATAACTAAATTTTAAAAATACAATTACAAAAAATTTTAAAAACTAAACTAAAACAAACAAA
>NW_006430264.1:0-703 GCF_000325575.1 Pteropus alecto
AATGAACGTTCAGCATACATAGGGACAAACTGAAAAAAACAATGACTGAATAGGGAAGGATTTAAAGATCCAAATTCTCAAAAAGGAATGGAGATAAGGCACATGCAGAAGAAAATGGATGACTGTATATATATATATAACTATCCTTTACATATTTGTAATGGTAACCATACCCCAAATATTCAAAACTGAAGTATATAACATAAAACAGGGACCAGAGGCAAAAACCACTAAAGCAAACCAAAATAAAGAAAATAGAAACCCAAGGACAAAGAAGCAATGGAAACACCAAGCTACCAGAAAGCAAAAGATAAAACGGCTACAAGAAGACCTCATATCTCAATAATCACCCTAAATGTAAATGGAATGAACTCACCAATAGAAAGGCACAGAGTTGCAGATTGGATGAAAAAAAAAAAAAAACCCCCAACCATATGCTCCCTCCAGGAGATGTATCCCACCTCCAAAGACAAATATAGACTCAAAGTGAAAGGGTGGTAACTGATCATTCAAACAAATGGCATTCAGAGTAAAAAGGGAGTAGTGGTACTAATATCAGATGAAAGAGACTTCAAAATAAAAAAGGTAAAGAAAGATACTGAGAGACACTTCCTAATGATGAAGGAAATCATGCACCAAGAGGAGTATAGATATTAATAAGTGTTGTGTTTGAAACTAGAGATCAACTGCAAAAAGAAAGCGG
>NW_006430265.1:0-479 GCF_000325575.1 Pteropus alecto
ACATTAGACCAACTGCACATAATTGACATTTCCAGCGCCTTCCATCCCGAAACAGCTGCTTGTACATTCTTCTCTGCTGCACGTGGTACATTCTCAAGATAGACCACATACTGGGACACAGAGAAGGCCTCAAGAAATATAAGAGGGTTGAAATCATTCCAACCATATTCTCTGATCATAATGCTTTGAAACTAGAGATCGACAGCAGAAAGAAATCTGGAAGAACCCAAAATACGTGCTACTGAGGAATAACTGAGTCAGAGAAGAAATAAAAAGAGAGGTCAAAAGATACATAGAAATGAATGATAATGATAGTACCACTTTTGGGAAACGGCAGGAGCGGTCATACGAGGAAAGTTCATATCATTAGTCCAATCTCCAAAAACAAGAACAAGCCCGAAGAAACAACCTAACGCGTCATTTTTAAAAACTAGGAAAGGAAGGACAAATGAAGCCTAAAGTCAGTAGAAGGAAATAAT
>NW_006430266.1:0-853 GCF_000325575.1 Pteropus alecto
ATCATAAAAAAGAACAAAATGAAGATTTGGGAGCTGAAAAAATAATAGATGAAAATTTTTAAACACAAGAGAAAATCAAAAACAGACTCTATGAAGCAGAGTAAAAGAATCTGTGGTTAAGGTCAAGATCCTTGAAATAACCCAGCTAGATGAAAATAATGAAAAATTAAAGAAACCATTTGTGATCCACATGATACCAGTCAGAGAAACATCTTTCATATCTCTGGAGTCCAGTGAAAAGAAGGTCTGAGATGGAGACGTAAAACAGAAATCTAATTTTGAAAAGGAATGGCTGAAAACTTTGCAAACCCAGGAAGTGATTTGGACATAGGAGATAATGAAACAAATAGGTCAGTTCAAACTTTCTATTTAAAACATCATCCCCAAGATACATTGAAATAAAACTGTGTAAAATCAAAGGCAATGATAAAATTAAAAGCAGCAACAAAACAAAACAAAAACAAAAAAACAAAACAAACAAATAGACCTTCTCTCTCACAAAGAAACCCAGAAGGCTTTCAGCAGCTTTCTCACCAGAAACTTTTTTTCAGATAGGTGGATAGTCAATGATATTGCAAAGTGCTGGGGAAAAAAAAAAAAAAAACAGAACCTGCCAACTAACAACTCTGTCGCTGGCAAAGTTGTTCTTTACAATGGGCGGGATAAAGAATTTCCAAGACAGACAAAGTGAGGGAATAGTGTGCCCACCTTACAGAATACTGAATCTGCCTTACAAAAAATGCTGAGAGGAGTTCTTCAAGATAGAATGAAAAACAGGTAAGTGCTAACTGGAAAACACACTGGTAACTGGAGAACTGGAGAACACACTGGTAAAGGTAAGTACCTAGTAAGA
>NW_006430267.1:0-286 GCF_000325575.1 Pteropus alecto
CACAAACATGCACCATGCACACACAAACATGCACACGCACACACAAACATGCACATGCACACATCCATGCATAAACGTGAACACATGCACACCCACATGTACATGTGCGCATGTACACATACACGCATGTACACATGCACGTGCACACACAGAGACATGTGTGTGCACACATCCATGCACAAACATGCACACATGCACACCCACGTACACACGCACATGCACACATGTACACACATGCACACATGCACGTATGCACACGCATACACGTGTGCACGTGCACACACGC
>NW_006430268.1:0-1322 GCF_000325575.1 Pteropus alecto
ACCAGCGGGGGCCACGTCTGAGACTTTGCTGGTCGCAGGCTGCACCGGGCGAAGCTCCCTACAGGCGGGCACACGTGTGACTGTCACGTAGGGACCTAGGGTACACAGAGCGCCTCGGCCGGCCACAGGCAGCTTCCTGAGCCAGGGGCCTGGGACTGGGGCAGGGGGGACCCAGCGGTGATTCTCACTCTTGGAAACACAGGCGCCGGCAGGGGGCAGGGCGTGGGCGTGAACCCCGCCCCGTGCAAACTGACGGTTCCTTTCTGAGACACGCCAGGGTGCACCCCAAACACGAGGCCTGTGGACAGACGGCAGACACAGAACCACACGTGACGTGCAATTCCATTCACGCCAGACGGCCACGGATGGGACAGGGTGCGGGGCCAGCGGACGGCTCTGCTTTTGGGGGGATGAGAAGGAGCTGGAACTAGTTAGAGGTGGGGTGACACGACACAGCGCATGTGCTGAAATGACGCTGGGCCGTGCCCCGGACGTGGCCGAACCGTGCGCCCTGCAAACTGTATCCCAGGAAAAGAGATGACATTGTACCAGGTAAATGGTACAATGGTACAAATGGTACCCGCGGGGCGCAGGTTTTCCGCTCCATTTCGGTGCCGGGGTCAGCGGAGGCCGTGCGGGGGCCGGAAGCATCAGGCCCGGCAGGAGCGCGGGTTGGTCCAGCCCCCGCCCCCCGCCCCGCGGCTCGATAAAAACACGTTTGTAATGCACCGAGATAAAAGCCCCACGCACGGAGGTCAGCACGGTCGGCGTTTTAAAATGAGCAGAGCAGGGCGCTTCCGCTGCGTGCGCGAGGCCTCTGTCCCAGCAGAGCGCTTGGTCCGCAGCACCGTCCCTGTCAGGGGCCCCGCCCGACCCCTGACCCATCCGTCCGACCCCTGAGCCATCCGTCCAGACCCTGAGCCACCTGCCCGGCCCCTGAGCCACCCGCGCGACCCCTGACCAAATCTGCGTGGTCCCTGAGCCATCCGCGCGGCCCCTGAGCCATCCGCGCGGCCCCTGAGCCATCCGTCCAGACCCTGAGCCACCTGCCCGGCCCCTGAGCCACCCGCGCGACCCCTGACCAAATCTGCACGGACTCTGACCCATCCGTCCGGCCTCTGACCCATCTGCCCGGCCCTTGAGCCATCCGCCGGGCCCCTGAGCCATCCGCCCAACCCCTGACCCTTCCGTCCGACCCCTGACCCATCCGCGCGGCCCCTGACCCATTGGTCTGGCCCGATCCGCGCTGGTAGAGAGGCCTGAGCCTGCTGCCCGCGTCTCTGCACAATGCGGGCTTCCGTTTCTTACGTTCAAGTCAGAAG
>NW_006430269.1:0-699 GCF_000325575.1 Pteropus alecto
GTCCATATCCGACAGTGGGGTATTTAGGTCCCCTAATCCAATAGTGTTTTAGTCTGCTTCTCCCTTTAGTTCTGTTAGTAATTGCTTTACATATTTCGGGGCTCCCTGATTGGGAGCATAGATATTAAGAAGTATTATGTCTTCTTGGTGCATGATTCCCTTTATCATTATGAAGTGCCCCTCAGTATATTTCTTTACCTTCTATATTTTGAAGTTTATTTCGTCTGACATTAGTACCGCTACACCCACTTTTCTCGGAATGCCATTTGCTTGAAATATCATTTTCCACCCTTTCACGTTGAGTCTAGGTTTGTCTTTGGAGCTGAGATGTGTCTCCTGGAGGCAACATATGGTTGGGTTTTGTTTTTTGACCCATTCTGGAACTCTGTTCCTTTTCATTGGTGAGTTCAGTCTATTTACATTTAGGGTGATTATTGAAATATGAGGTCTTCTTATAGCCATTTTATCCTTTGCTTTCTGGTAGCTCGGTGTTTCCATTGCTCCCTTGTCCTTGTGTTTCTGTTTTCTTTATTTTGGTTGGCTTTTGTGGGTTTTCCCTCTGATTCTTCTTGTTTTATGTCATATACTTCAGCTTTGAATCTTGGTGTGTGGTTACCATTATGAATATCTAAAAGACAGTTATATACATACAGTCATCCATTTACTTCTGCACATGCCTTATCTCCATTCTCCTTTGTG
>NW_006430270.1:0-728 GCF_000325575.1 Pteropus alecto
AGAATACATTATCTGAGATAAAGAGCATATTAGAGAGAATTAACGGAGTGAAGAAGAGAATTGAACCACCAATATAGAGGATGGAGAAGCCAAGGGCATCAATCAGAACAGCAAGAAAAAATTAACCAAGAATATAACAATAATTTAAGGAGCCTATGGAACAAAATTAAGGGTAACAACATTTGTGTCATAGGGGTACCTGAAGAGGGAGAATGAGAAATAGAATATATATTTGAAGAAATAATGATGGAAAATTTCCCTCACCTCGTGTAGGAAGTAGACATGCAACCCCAGGAAGCTCAGAAAGTTTCCCCAAAAATAAACCCAAAGAGACCCACACTAAGACACATCATAATTAAAATGTCAAAGGTTTAATACAAAGAAAGAATCTTTAAAGCAGCAAGAGAAAAACAATTAGTTACCTACAAGAGATCTCCTATAAAACTGATCTCTCAAAAGAAACTTTGCAGGGCAGAAGAGCTTGGCACAAAATATTCAAAGCATTGAAAACCCAGGATCTACAACCGGGAATACTTTATCCAACAAAGCTATCATTTAGAGTCAAAGGACAGGTAAAGAGCTTCCCAGCCACCCTGAACACGCCTGATCTCATCTGATCTTGGAAGCTAAGCAGAGTCGGGCCCGGTTAGTACTTGGATGGGAGACCACCTAGGGAGACTGGGTGCTGTAGGCGTAAAATAATAATAATAATAATAATAATAATAATA
>NW_006430271.1:0-455 GCF_000325575.1 Pteropus alecto
CAGAAAAAGCCTTCGACAAGATACAGCATCTATTTTTGATCAAAATACTAAATAAAATTTGTATAGAAGGAAAGTACGTTAACATAATAAAGACCATATATGACAAACCCTCAGCCAACATTATACTTAATAGTGGAAAACGAAAAACCTTCCCTCTAAGATCAGGAAGAAGTCAAGGCTGTCCACTATCATGACTGTTATTCAATATAACATTGGAGGTCCTAGAAAGAGCAATCAGACAAGAGAAAGATATAAAAGGCATCCAAATAGGAAACAAAGAAGTCAAACTGTCACTACTATTTGCAGATGACATGATTCCCTATATAGAAAACCCTAGACTCCACAAGAACACTACTAGAAACAATAAGTCAATACAGTAAAGTCTCTGGATACAAAATCAACGTTCAAAAATCCACAGCATTCCTATACTCTGATAATGAAGTGTCAGAAAAAGA
>NW_006430272.1:0-435 GCF_000325575.1 Pteropus alecto
TAATATTTTTTTCTGATATATCTCCTTGGGCAAAGAAAAAGAAATGAGACTACATCACACTAAAAAAGTTTTTGCAAGGCAAAGGAAACCATCGACAAAAAGAAAAGACAACCTACTAAATGGGAGAAGATATTTGCCAATGATACATCTGATAAGGGGTTAATATCCAAAATTTATAAAGAATTCATACAACTCAACAACAAAAAACAAACGATCTAATTAAAAAATGGATAGAGGACCTATTCAGACATTTCTCCAAAGAGGACATACAGATGGCCAGACATATGAAGAGATACTCAACATCTTTAATCATTAGAGAAATGCAAATTAAAATCACAATGAGATATCACCTCACACCTATCACAATGGACATCATCGATACATCAAAAAACAAGAAATCTTGGTGAGGATGTGGAGAAAAGGGAACCCTTGTGC
>NW_006430273.1:0-698 GCF_000325575.1 Pteropus alecto
TCCTTTTGCAATTGCAACAAGAAGAATAAAATACTTAGGAATAAAAAAAGAAATAAAATACCTAGGAATAAATCTAACAAAACATGTGAAGGACCTGTATCATGAAAACTATAAGACTCTATGAAAAGAAATTGAAGAAGATACAAATAAATGGAAAGATATCCCCTGTTCTTGGATTGGAAGAATCAACTTTGTTAAAGTGACCTTATTACCTAAAGCATTATACAGATTTAACACAATCCTCATCAAAATTCCATCCACATTTTTAAAGAAATAGAACAAAAAATCATCAGATTTGTATGGAAGCACAAAAGATCTCAAATTGTCAAAACCATCCTGAGAAAAATGAACGAGGCTGGAGGCATCACTCTGCCTAACTTAAATTATATAGCAAAGTGACAATATTCAAAATGGCATTGTATTGGCAGAAAAACAGGCACACCGACCAGTGGAACAGAATCGAGAGTCTAGAAATAAGCCCATGTTTATATGGGCAAATAATTTTTGACAAAAAAGCCAAAAACATACAGTGGATAAAAGAAAGCCACCTTCAAAAGAATGAAACTAGACTGTTGTCTATCACCATACACCAAAATTAACTCAGAATGGATATTCTGAATAATATTCTATTGATATATTCTAATATTCTAATATTCATCTCTCCTTATGGCTGAATAATATTCTAATATTCTCTCTAT
>NW_006430274.1:0-2221 GCF_000325575.1 Pteropus alecto
TGTTTGTCGTACCCTCTGCTTTCGATGCCTGTGAGATATGGCCGATCCTAATTTCTAATTTCTAATCTCTAATCTCTAATTTCCCCACGACCCTCATATCGATGCCGTTTTTTCCAGCACTATTTTGTCTTCCCTTCACTAGTTTGTTCTTTTTCGCTTAACAGTACATCCTAAAATTCATTCTATACAAAGATAACTTCTCATTGTCTTTTACCACTGAAAATTACCCCGTTTTGAGTATGAACTTGAGTTTATTGGGCACTGAGGGCTTCGTTCCCAATATTTCACAAGTACAAATAATGCTCCACTTAGTAACCTTGGGATATATCATTTCATATTTTTGGAGACATTTCCTGGGGCAAAGGCATATTTGCTTCTGTAGTTTCGGTAGATAATGACAATTTTCCCTTGATATGAGCACTTCTGTTTATTCACAGATTTGTAAAAGGGTAATTTGATAAGCTTCTGGTTTTTGCCAAATAGGTAAAATTGCATTTCACTTTAGTTTAAACTTGCATTTCTTTTTATATAAATAAATCTAAACAGCTTTTCATTCGTCAAAGTGTGATTTTTATCTTTTTTATTAATTTCCTATTCGAATAATGTTCTATTTGTCTATCTTACTTTTTCTTCAATAATTGATGTCCATATATATGTATATGTATATATAATCCATGTTAGTGCATGTACACAATGTTTGATATGTCACAAATATCTACGAGATTTTTATTTGTGTTTCGATCTTTCTTATATTTTGTGCCATGTGAAGATATATTTATTTTTACGTAGCCCAGTTTCTAATATTTTCTTGCTACTGCATCTGGATTTTGAATTACATATTATTTTTTAAGTGAAAACATTTATTTTATTTTTTTCCATTTTTATGGAGATAGAATGGACATAAACTTGAATTATATTTTAAAAGTCATGTTTATTTCACATGTTTCTGTGGGTCATTGATTTATCTATTTTATCTTTAGAGGTATAGTTCTAATTTCATCCCTTTTCCCCCAAAATGCATCTTTGCCCAGTGATTTAATATACCTTCTTTGTAACACACTACATTTCTGCACTTGAACCTATGCCTGAACTTTATATTACATTGCTGTTTTTTATCATTATGTCCACATCGAGTTGTTTTAATTACAGAGGCTTGATAGTATATCTTAATTTCTGGTTGCGCTAATCTCTCCCACCCCCATAGCTATACTCTTTTGGTGTTTTCCTAACTATTCTTAGATTTTTGTTTTTCAATATAGACTTTAGTTCCGACTTGTTTAGTTCAAGAAAAAACGTTTCTTGGTCTATTTTGGAGTCTAAAGTATATTTATAAATTAACGTGTGAAGAACTGACATCTTTATGATGCTGAGTCATTCTGACAAAACACATCTCTCCAACTGTACAAGTCTATTTTCTTGTGTGTTCCATTTAGAAACGTTTAAACGGTTGGTATTCATGTGTATGACTTTTGCACATTTCTTATTACATTTATTCCTTAGAACTTTTCTTTTTTGTTGTGGTGGACATTCAAGGTGAGGTTGGGATTTATTTGTGCATATGAAAGCTGTTAGTTCACATAGATTAATTGTATAACAATTACTTATTTGATTTCATTTTTACTATTGAGTGACCGTTATTACTGAATCTGTAGGCTTTTCAGCCTACTTCTCTTCTTGCCTCTCCATTCTCACTGCATGGCACACTCGTCCTTACCCACAGCCCCTGTTTGCTCGACACCCTAAGATCTACACATTCAAATTCTCCCTGTGATTCAGGTCTTCAAAGAACTGGCTCGTGCTGCCTTTCTAGCCCTGTTTTCCACTCAATACCCCTGCCAGAGCAGAACAACTACAAACCTTACATTGCCAAAAACTCAGTGAAAAAAAAAATGGCTATAGTCCATTCTAAGTCTTATAATATCGCCGCCCCCCTCCATCCCCGTTTTTTTCCCCTGGTAACTGGCCTAGTTTCTCAAAACACAGAGAACAATGAAAACTTTGTGAAAATGCAGGAATTGTAATGATGTGTGTAATTTGCAGAGCCTGCAATACCACGAAATAAAAATCCAAAAGTCCAAGACAATAAGAATAAACAAACACTTCCTCCAGGCCAAGTTTCTGTAAGAGTTGATGAAATCTGATGACACATTTGGGCAAGTGGCCCTTTGTTTACGACCCTTGGCCTTCCAGAAAATTCTCACTTGCTTCTTTCTATATCAGA
>NW_006430274.1:10379-11384 GCF_000325575.1 Pteropus alecto
CAGGTGCAGGACATAGGGATTAGACTTTTATATACTTTCCACGTGATCACCCGATAATTTTAGTATCAATCTTTTAAAAAAAAATATTTCTTTTTTAACAATGCAGGTTTGATCTGCGTTTTCTTCTCTGGATTTTTGAGACATCGCGGGGACCGAGAGAGGACTGATGGAGGAGGGCAGTGACCACTCCCAGATGAGAACTGGGATGCGTGGAGGCCCAGGGCAGGTGCAATTCACGCCCCTGGGTAAGGAAGGTGACAGGTGACTGGTACAGCATCGGCCTTGAGTGGCGTTTTGGGCGCCAGAGAGCAGCTGGGAGCCGGGCTCCAGAGGTGGAGGCGGGAGGCGGGGAACCCACGTGGGCGTCGTGCTCTCAGACCCGGGGGAGCCCTGACCGGGAGACAGCGGAGCGAGAAGCCAAGAGCAGAGAAAAGGGGCTGAGCCCCGGAGCCCCTGAGACAGGAGGGGGAAAGGAGAGGTGAGGCGCGGCGGAGGGGGCTGTCAGAACCCAGAGAGGAGGGACACCCAGGAAGGGGCGGGGCGGGCCACGGTCGTCGTGTCAGACCTGGAGACAGACCCTGGGGAGGGGAGACTGACCACCCAGGAAAGGCGGGGACGCCACTGCTGCTCCCGCTGCGCTTCCGAGGACGGAATCGGTCCGCAGAGCCTCCGTTCCCGCGGGCAGGCACACGACGGGCAGCCCCGTGTCCCCTCAGGCTCCAGCGTCAGTCCCAAGACTGGAGGAGGTCCCTCCTGACGGCCTGGAGTCTGATCTCTCTGTTGGACGCCCTCTGTCCTCCATCCCTGCGGTAAGTGCGGGGACCTGCGCTGGCTGTGCCCAGCTTCTGCCAGGATCGCCACCAGGATCAGCAAGACCGCGCGGGCCGGGCCAATGCGGACACAGTTCCCAGCCGTGTAATTGCGGGAGGCGGGGGCTGGAAGTGGAGGACAGGAGCCACTGACAAGTGGACGAGACCAGGCCCAGCCCTCTTCCTATGACTGGGG
>NW_006430275.1:0-1213 GCF_000325575.1 Pteropus alecto
TGGTTATTGTAGGCTAAAATTTAGGATTAGGGTTACAATTTTTTTAGATTTAGCTTTAGTTTTAAGGTTAAGATCAGGTTTAGGGTTAGTGTTAGGGTTAGGGTTACTATTAGCATTTGGGTTACCATTAGTTTTAGGGTTAGAGTTAGAGTAAGGATTAGGATTAGAGTTATCGTTAGGGTTAGGGTTAGCGTTAGGATTAGATTAGGGATAGGGTTATTATTAAGTTTCATTTGAGGTGTAGAATTATGGTTTGGGTTAGGATTAAGGTTATTTTTATGTTAGGGTTAGGCTTAGATTTAGGTTTAGGTTTATGGTTAGGTTAAAGGGTTAGAGTTAGGGTTATTGTTAGTGTAAAATTTCTAGTTCAGGTTAGAAATATCTTTAGGTTTAGTGATAGGATCAATGTTAGGTTTAATGTTAGTGTTAGGGTTAGGGTTAGGGTTAAGGTTCGTTTTAGAGTTACAATTAAGGTTAAGATTAGGTTAGGGAAGGAGGTTAGGGTTAGGGTTATTGTAAGTGTAAAATTATGGGTTAGGGATAGTGTAAGAGATAGGGTTAAAATTAGGTTTAGGATTACCTTTAGTTTTAGGCTTAAAGTTAGGGGTAGCATTAAGGTTAGGGTTACTCCTAGGGTTTGGGTTAGGTTTAGTAGTAGGGTTACAGTTAGAGTAAAGTTTAGGTTTAGAGTTAGGGTTACGGTGTGAGTTAGGGTTAGGATTAGGTTAAGTATATGGTTAACGTAAGGGTTCTAGTAAGGTTCTTTTGAGGGGTAGGATTATGGCTTTGGTTAGGATTAAGATTATATTTACTTAGGGTTATCGTTAGGGCTGGGCTTTTATTTAGTTTTAGGTTTTTGGTTAGGATAAGGGGTTTAGGTTAGGGTTATTGTTAGTGTAAAATTTCTGGTTGGGTTTAGATGTATGGTGAGGAATAGCTTTAGTTTTATTGTTAGGATTAGTGTTATAGTTATGTTAGGGTTAGCGTTAGGGTTAGGGTTCTTTTAGAGTTAAAGTTCAGGTTAGGGTTAGTTAGGGTAAGAAGTTACGGTTAGGGTTATTGTAAGTGTAAAATTTTGGGTTAGAGTTAGTTTAACATAGTGTTAATATTACATTTAGGATTACCTTTAGTTTTAGACTTAAAATTATGGGTAGTGTTAGGGTTAGGGTTAGGTTTAGGATTTCGGGTTAGGGTTAGGGATAGGGTTAGGTTT
>NW_006430275.1:1245-3747 GCF_000325575.1 Pteropus alecto
CTGTTACTGTATAATTTAGGTTTATGTTTGGAATTAAATTTAGGATTAGCTTTAATATTATGATTATTGTTAGTGTTAGGTGTAGAGTTAGAATTAGGATTATGATTACCTTTTGTTTAGGGTTAGATTCAAGGTTAGCATTAATGTTAGGGTTAAGGTTAGGGTTAAGTTTAGTTTTAGAGTTAAAATGAGGATTAGGTTATTTATAGGTTAAGGGGTTATAGTTAGGGTTATTGTCAGTTTAAAATTTAGGGTAAGGTTTATTTTTAGAGTTAGGGTTAGAATTTGGTTTAGGATTAGCATTAGTTTTAAGATTAGGATCAGGGTTATGGTTAGGGTTAGGTTTACGGTTAGGATTTAGTGTTAGATTTAGGGTTATGGTGAAGTTTAGTGTAAGGGGTCCAGGTTAAGTTTAGAGTTAGTGTTAGGGTTACGGTTAGAGTTAGGTTAAGAGGTTGACTTAGGATAAGTGTTAGTGTTAGAGGTAGTTTTAGGGTTAGGGTTAGCATTAGCTTTAAGTTTGGGTTAGAGTAATGGTTAGTTTTAGGTTTAGGGTTATGTATAGAGTTAGTTTTAGAGTTAATTTAGGTTTAGGGTTATGTTTATGGGAAGGGCTTAGGGTTATGATTATTATTTTGTAAAATTTAGATTTAGGGTTAATTTGGGTTAGCTTTAGCTTTATTTTTAGGGTTAAGATCAGGGTCAGTGTTAGTGTTAGGGCTAGGGTGACTGTAGGGTTTTGGTTAACTTTGGTTTTAGGGTTAGGGTTAGATGAAAGTTTTAGGGGTAGGGTTATTGTTAGTGTAAAATTTATGATTAGGGTTTGAGTTAGGATTAGCTTTAGTTTTAGTAATAGGATCAAGGTTAGGGTTAGTGATAGGGTTATGGTTACAGTTAAGGTTTAGGATTAGGGTTAGGGTTAGGGTTAGGTTTAGGGTTAGGGTAAGGATTAGGTTAGCGTTAGGGTTACCTTTAGGGTTCAGGTAAGGTTTTTTTTTTAGGTGTAGGTTTATGGTTAGGGTTAGGATTTGGGTTGGGTTTAGGTTAAGTTTACAGTTATGGTCAGGGTTAGGATTAGCTTTTCCTTTAAATTTATGGTTCATTTTAGGGTAAGGAGTTTGGTTTAGTGTTATTGTTTGTGTAAAATTTAGGGTTACATTTAGATTCATGGTTAGGATTTGCTTTAGTATTTGGGTTAGGAACAAGGTAAGGGTTCATGTTAGAGTTGGGTTTAGAATTAGGTTTATTATAATCTTTAGTTTAAAGGTTAAGATCAGGGTTAGGATTAGGAGTTAGGTTTAGAGTTATTGTTAGTGTAAAATTTAGGGTTATGTTTAGAATTAGGGTTTGGATAAGCTTTAGTGCTAGGGTTAGTATCAGAGTTTGGTTTAGTTTTATTGTTCGCATTAGCTTTATTTTTAGGGTGAGGTTCTGGTTTCGGGTTAATTTCTGAGTTAGGGTTAGGGTTAGGGTTAGTTTTTGACTTAAAGTTATATTAGCGTTAGGTTTAGGATAAGGCATTAGGGTTAAATTTATTGTTTGTTTAAAATTTAGGGTTAGGGTTAATGTTATGGTCAGCGTTAGAATTATGTTTAGTATTAGCTTTAGTTTTAGGGGTAGGATCATTGTTAGGTTTAGGGTTACGGTTACGTTTTGGAATTAAGTTTAGGGTTAGGGTTAGAATAATGGGTTAGGTTTACAGTTACGGTTAGGATTAGGGTTAGGTTAAGAGGATAGTTAGGATTAGTATTAGGGTTAGGGTTAGGGTGTGGATTGGTTATGGTTAGGGTTATCCTTAGGTTTTGTGTTAGTTTAGGTTAGGTGTAGGTTTAGGATTAGGGTTAGGGTAAGTTTTTAGGGTTAGGTTACAGTTGGGTAAATTTAAGGTTAGGATTAGAATTAGGGGAAGTTTTAGCTTTAGTTTTAGGATAGGTTCAGATTTAGGGTTAGGGTTAGGCTTAGGCTTAGAATTAGGGTTAGATTCAGCTTTACTATTAGGGTTAGAATCAGGATTAGGGTTAATGTTAAGATTAGTGTTATGGCTAGGGTTAGTTTTACATTTAAAGTAGGGTTAGGATTATGTTTATCATAAGATATTAGTGTTAGCATTAGGGATAGCTGTAGGGTTAGGTTTAGGGTCAAGGTTAGGGATAGGGTTAGTTTTAAGGCAAGAGGTTAGATTTAGGATTAGTGTTAGGGTTAGAGTTAGGATTAGGATTAGGTTAGGGGTGGATTTACCATTAGAGTTTGCTTTAGGTTTATTTTAGGGTTAGGTATATGTTTACGATTACAGTTAGGGTTAGGTTTCGTGTAAGTAGTCAGGTTTAGGTTTATTGTTAGTGCAAAATTTAAGGTGAGGGTTAGTGTTAGTTTTCGAGTTAGAATTAAGGTTATGATTAGCTTTAGTTTTAGTGTTAGGATCATTGTGCAGGTTAATATTAGGGTTAGGATTAGAGTTAGGGTTACTTTTAGAGTCAAAGTTCGGTTTAGGGTTAGGTTTAG
>NW_006430276.1:0-367 GCF_000325575.1 Pteropus alecto
CCTTTGTTCTTTGCTCCTCAACTAAATTGTAAGCTTCCCAAATGGCAGGAAGTGCTTTACACTTCTCTGTGCCCACCTCCTATACCATTAGCCTATTCAAATGCTTCAAACATGGCAGACACCTTGACCATCATGGCCTATCAAGTGATGAAGCTTTCTGGGCAAAATTAATTCATTCAGAAAAAATCTCAGTGTGTCTACAGTCATGCCACCCTCAACAAGCCCGATCCCATCTGATCTCGGAAGCTAAGCAGGGTCGGGCCTGGTTAGTACTTGGATAGGAGACCACTTAGGAAGACCAGGTGTTATAGGCATAAAAAAGAAAAAAAAACAAGGGATTGTAAGCTGACATGGTCCTTGCAATCTG
>NW_006430277.1:0-1336 GCF_000325575.1 Pteropus alecto
GAGAAATCATTGAAATGTGTGAAAACAAAGGTGGCCGAGATAGACTTCCTAATGACCTCTCATTAAATGTCATGTCCACATTACAAATCTTATGTGAGGTCAATGGTATATGCGGGCAGTCACAAGAGAAGATGATGTGGTGCTTTTTTTGAAGTGACAAGTGCATATAACTGAGAAAATTCACATCAACACTGAGAAATCATTAGTATGCGTGAATCAGAAGGTGGGTGAGATAGTTTTTGTACTGGCATCCAATCGAATGTCATGTCCACATTCAAATCTAATTTGAGGTCAATGGTATATGTGGGCAGCCAATGATCTTTAACCTGCCTTTACTTTGGTCTGTTTGTCAGGAAAACTGCCTTGTCAGTGGAGGCAGAAGTTGCACATTGGCTGTGTTCGTAATTGAGCCTGAGTGTTCTATGAGGCAGTGAATGGATAGAAGTTGAAACCATATCTGCCATATTGCTGTATTGTAGAAAAAATATTGAGTCATTGTGAGGATATTTCTTCATTGCAAAAAGAACGGCTGCTTAAGGATTACTCTATATCAAACCGCAGAGTAAAAGTCTGCGAGAGACTGCTTAACTAAAATGGAAAAAAAAGCTGAGATACTGACATTAAGGCAGTTTCTTCAACGTGTTCTGAAAAGGCTTGTATTAGACTAGCAGAGTTAATGAGTTGGAAGTCACCTGTAAATCTTTTAAGAAGTATTAGGTAGTCTCGTAATACTTATAAAGCTATACCGTGAGATTCACATGACCAGAAAGGGACTGGCCTGAGGGTAACATACGAAAAACACGTGGATTGCGAGGAGAGTCTGGTACTCACTTTTGTGTTACCCTTCTACCTTCCTTGGTAAAATTCACCTAAGCACTGAGAAAATAGGATTATCTGTGGAACATAGCCACCTAACAGCCCTTCAATCAAAAAGTCATGCCCACATGAGAAGACTTGCTTGAGGAGAGTGGCTTAGGCTAACACACACTTGCTTTTAGGTAAACTGCTCTGAGGTTTCATGTCTGGTCAGGCAACTCGTTTGTATACAGTGGGAGCAGCGGTCACACATTAACCACGTTGAAATTTAAAGGCTGAGTCTGAATGACAAAGCTACCTTAAAGTGGTGGAGACTCTAAGTGGCATTATGCTGCATTGTAGCAAAAATACTGAGTCATTGTGAGCAAGAGCCTCAACGGTTTTGGTAAGACATCCATGCTACTCTTGAACCTTAGACTACTAGTGTCGAGAATAAATTGCTGAAAGGCCAATGATTCAATGCTTAAATATTAAAAATAAGAGACTATGAGATGTATTTTTAAAATGCTTGTGTGAGGAT
>NW_006430278.1:0-379 GCF_000325575.1 Pteropus alecto
AAATAGCTCTTCAACGTCTTGTTTTCCTTCTGGTAAAAATATCTGATACGATATTTTTACATTTAATTGTGTCCCATAGACTCCTTAAGTTATTATTATATTCTTGGATTTTTTTCCTTCTGCCATTCTGATTGAGTGTCCTTTGCTTCCCCATTCTCTATATCAGTCATCTGATCCTCTTCTTTATTCCCTCTGTTTATGCCATTTAATATACTTTTCATCTCAGATAATGTGTTCTTCATTTCTAGCTGGCTCTCTTTTATAATTTCCATTTCCATTTTTATGTTTTTTATCTCTTTATTATAGTTCTCACTGAATTAATATACACTTCCTCTAAATTCATGGAGCATCTTTATAATCAGTGCTTTGAACTCTGCAT
>NW_006430279.1:0-428 GCF_000325575.1 Pteropus alecto
GTAAGGTTTGCACTGAGAAGTCAGAGGATAATCTAGTGGTTTTATCTTTATAAATTACTATTTTTTCTCCCTGGCTATCTTGAGAATTCTGTTTTTGTCGTTGATTTTTGATCATTTTAATACAATGTGTCTTGGTGAAAGCCTTTCTGGGTTGAGATAGTTGGGTGTTCTGTTGATTTCTTGAATTCTAAGTTCCAGCACATTCCTTAGATTTGGGAAATTCACATCAACTGTTTGAAAATGCTTTCTAATCCTTGTTCCTTTTCCTCGCCTTTGATAATGCCCATTATTCTTATGTTTTCTCTCATGATAGTATCGGCTAGTTGTTGTATTTCTCTTTCATTATTTTTCATTCTTTGGTTTCTCTCTTCTTCCTTCTGATTCTTTTCTAAATCGATATCACTGATCCTTTCCTCCATTTGGTTGAC
>NW_006430280.1:0-1263 GCF_000325575.1 Pteropus alecto
GACAAGTGTGAGGTGATATCTCATTGTGGTTTTAAAAAGCATTTATCTGATGATTAGCAACCTTGAGCATCTTTTCATATGTCTAATGGCCATCTGTATTTCTTCTTTGGAGAAATATCCGTTTTCTGCCAATTTTTAAATTGGATTGTTTGATTTTTTGTTGTTGAATTTCCATTTGTACTTCTTAATCCCTTTTCTCTTATTCCCCATCCCCCTAACTCCCCTCCCATCTAGTATCCCTCAAAAAAGTCTCTGTATCTATGAGTTTATTTCCACTTTTGTCGTTGTTGTTTATTTTGTTATTTGTAGTCCACATGTATGTGAAATCATGCAATATTTGTCTTTCTCTATCTGACCCATTTCATTCAGTACAATACCCTTTAGGTCCATCAAGGCAATATCTTTTCCCAGCCCTTTCCTTTTAGTCTGTGTGTGCCTTTTAATCTGAAGTGAATTTCTTATAAGCAGCATATGTAGGGGTCTTGTTTTCTTATCCATTCAGCCACTCTATCATTTGTTGGAGCGCTTAATTCTTTTCCATTTGAGATACCTGTTGATAAACATGTAGTTATTACCATTCTTTATTCATGTTTTTGATACATGTTTTTTCTTCTTAATGAAGACCCACCATTTCTTGTGATACTGGCTTGGTGTTGATAAATTCCTTTAGCTTATTTTTGTCTGGGAAGGTCTTTATCTGTCCTTTGATTCTAAATGATAGCTTTGCTGGATAAAATATTCTTGGTTGTAGATCCTGAGTTTTCATCACATCGGATATTTCGTGCTAAGCCTTTCTGCCCTGCAAAGTTTCTTTTGAGAAATCAGCTGCCAGTCTATGGGCGCTCCCTTGTAGGTAACTAACTGCTTTTCTCTTGCTGCTTTTAAGATGCTGTCTTTGTATTTAGCCTTTGGCATTTTAATTATGATGTGTCTTGGTGTGGGCCTCTTTGTGTTCATCTTTTTTGGGACTCTCTGAGCGTCCTAAGGTTGTATGTCTATTTCTTTCATTAGGTTAGATAACTTTTTCATCATTTCTTCAAATAGCTCTTCAACTTCTTGTTCCCCTTCAGGTACCCCTATGACCTGGATGTTTTACATTTAATTTTGTCCCATAAGCTCCTTAAATTATTATTATAGTCTTGGTTTATTTTTTCTTGCCATTTTGTTTGAGTGTCTTTGGTTTCCCCATCCTCTATATTGGATGGTTTGATCTTCTTTCTTTATTTATACTGTTGATTCCCTCTAATATACTCTTCATCTCAG
>NW_006430281.1:0-1546 GCF_000325575.1 Pteropus alecto
TTCCTGATTACGGAGATCTCTGGGAAGGCGCTCCTGTCTCTGGACCAGCTGATAAGTCTGGGTCTTGGTGAAGGAGCATAGCAGCTGAACTTTTACTGGCGCAGCAGTCCTGGCTTGCCCGGGCTTGCCATTATACCAAGCCACTGGATTAACTTGTTGGTCAATGTTTTCTGGTATATTAGCTGATTCTTGAAGCATTAAAAGTCTGGGGGGTCTACACCCGAGTTGTAATATTGCTCCTAATTTAGTTAAAATATCTCGTCATAACAAGGGAGTGGGGCAGCTTGGAAACACCTGCTGAAAGATTTGATCTTCAAATTGGCAGGTCAGCGGTGGTGTAAAATGGTTGACCTTGCCTTGCCCTTGTACTTCTATGATAATCGCAGTTCGTGAGGAGGGTTTTCCTGCAAATGCAGGGAGAACAGAATAAGTTGCCACTGTATCTAAAAGAAATTGAATTCGTTTATCCATTACATCCAGAGTTACCCGGGGTTCCTCGGTAATGATGACCACGTTCCTAGATGGGGCAGCGAGGATGGCCCTGGGCCCCTTCAGTCACACAGTTCCCAGTCCTGGGCTACTAGGGTGTTGGCTGGCCACCCTCCTCTCTGGGAACATGGACAGTCAACTCTCCAATGCCAGGGATTAGTACCAGTTTCTTTGCATGTGCAGCAGGAGCTTGAAGGCTTTTCGGTACAGTCCTTTGCCCAAAGTCTTACTTTCTTGCATTTGAAGCAAGAACTCAATGTCTCCTCATTCCCCAGTCTCTTAACGGACGCTTGTCAGGTACTAAGGGCCTGGCTAATTGTGACAGCCATAATCCTGGCTTGTCGTTGTTCTTTATTCTGTTCTCTTTTTCCCTCTTCAAGATCTCAAGTGTTATAGACCATGAAGGCCATATATAGTAATTGATTTTGGTTAGTCTGTGGCCCCATTTGCAGCTTTTGGAGCTTGTGTCTGATATCAGGGGCTGACAGGCTAATAAAATGCTGGCCTAACAAAGCTAACCCCGCAGGGAAAGTGGGGTCTACATTAGTATACCTCCTAAAGGATTCTTCCAGCCAGCTACAAAGCTAGCTGGGTTCTCATCTTTTTCTTGAGTAATGGTTCTAAGCTTCTCATAGTTCACGACTTTTGTAATCCTTTTTCTTTCATTCTCCCCATGAGGGCCTCTAGAAATTTGGCACATCTAGCCATTCCCTCTTTGGGTATTATAACTCTAATCAGGATCAGCTAAAGGTACTATCTCTGTTCCAGGGGCATGGCCCTGGGAGTTCCTAACAAAGGCCTCATCTGCCTCCTGACGGGCCACTGCTAGGATGCTGCTGTTAGAATGCAGTCCTTTTCAGTGATTGTATAGCAGGTGGCTAAAATAAATTGGATATCTTTGGCTGGCTCTTCCTTGTTCTTTCTCGAGTTAGTCGGGCCACTCAAGCTCACAAAGAGTATATGAAGTTTTCCTGGGGTCAACTTGACCCTGTAATCCCATGAGAAGATTTTTTTTTATATATATATTTTTCAACATACAATTTAAGACAGTTGGCTT
>NW_006430282.1:0-800 GCF_000325575.1 Pteropus alecto
CTTTTCTCAGCCGATAATATGCCACAGCCAGGTCCTCCTTTGTAGCCTCCACCCCCTACAAAAGCTCTTCCTATGAAAGATCCCGATCCAAGTTGGCTTCCGGCCATTGCAATGGTGAGGGGATCTCTGGCAAGCCAGCATGGGTCCACTCAGATCTCTGGAGTACTGCGGCTGGTGATGTTCTGGGCAACAATCTCACCGGTTTCGGTTACTAAAAGTTCCCACACTCTAGGCTGGTGTATGTTTCTGTATGCCTGGGCCAAAGAGGAAAAAAAGAAGAGACAAAGGATTAGACCTATGTACGCTTGAGTCTTAGTCTTAAGGGTCCGTCTTCCTGAGCTATCCATTCTCATTCTGCCTTCACGTGGGAGTGATGGATCCATGATGGGATGCCATCTACTTCAACTGCGGTGGGTGTCGTCAGGTAGACAGTGAAGGGTCCTTTCCACTTGGGTTCTAGTCTTTTGAAAGTGAACTTCCAGATCCACACAGAGTCCCCAGGCTGAAACTGATGGGGAAGTCCGTCCTCCAGAGCTGAGTGGGCAGCATGAACCCGGGACCAAATTTCCTCCTGTACACTTTGACGGGCCTGTAAAGACTTAAGTAAGACAAGGTTACGTAACTCTGCTTTTTTCTCATCTTTTATTCTAGGTACTAAAGGAGGAGGTTTTCCAAAGAAAATCTCAAATGGGGTAAATCCATTAATATATGGAGTACACCTGGCTCGGAGAAGAGCAAAGGGGAGAAGTTCTACCTAGGAATCAGCAGTTTCTAATCCTAACTTGACTAATGTCTCTTTT
>NW_006430283.1:0-817 GCF_000325575.1 Pteropus alecto
CACTGCTGCCAACATGAACTTGGGCAGATATTGGGAACCTGTTGGCCAGTCTCAGACAGCAGCTGGTCTTCCTGTGATCTGTGTCTTCTGTGGGAACTCACAACAGTTACCAAATTTGCAGCAAGACAGAAGCTGCATTGATCTGACTGCCATTGTCTCTCTGAGACCCTGCCCCACCCTACCCACAAATTGCCCCAGGTGGCCTATTGACAATGAATAGACACAGCCCTGCCTTTCCCCTCCCCTGATCGCCTTATCCACACAGACAACAAACTTTGGCTAGCACAGGGTGGTCACTGCACAGATATCAATGGCAGGCAGACCTTTGCTGCCTGCAAGAGTTGCAATATTGTGTCCAGGGAGCATAGGTGTCTGTGGGAACACCCCTGACAGCGATTGGTCTCACTGTGATCTGGGTCTACAGCGGGAATGCCCAGGCATAGAAGTTGCAGCAAAACTGAGTGTGTTTTAACCAAACGAACCTTGTTGCCTTGAGATCCCACTTCTCCCAAGCCACAAAGTGCCTGAAGCCCATTGACATGCTCTGGGGTTGAGCAGTTAACGCAGGCAACAGAACTTGGCTAACTCAATGAGTGCATTTCAAAGAAAACAGTTGTGAACAGACCACTGCTGCCTGTACGAGCTGCAATATCTCTTAAGGAAATTGCAAGAATCTGTATTGGCATGATGGTCCTTGACTCCCTGAGCTCCTAACTGATCCAGTACACAAACTGCCCACTGCACATTGATAAGCAGCTGCTCTAGTGTAGCACATTTAGGCCCAGCAGTTGACCTTGCTACGAGTGGAAATTTGTCC
>NW_006430284.1:0-476 GCF_000325575.1 Pteropus alecto
TACCTCCTTTGTCATATATTAAGTGAGTGCATAGGCATAGATTTAATTCCGGGCTCTCTATTCTGTTCCATTGAGCAATATATCTTTTTTTATGCCAGTACCATGCTGTTTTGATTACTGTAGCCTTGTAGTATAGTTTGATATCAGGTAGCACGATACCTCCAATTTTGTTCTTCTTTCTCAAGATTGCCATGGTTATTCAAGGTTTTTTATGGCTCCATTAAATTTTATGCTTATTTGTTCTAATTCTCTGAAAAATATCATTGGTATTTTGACAGGGATTGCATTGAATCTATAGATTGCTTTGGGTAGTATGGCCATTTTTAACAATATTGATTCTTCCTACCCATTAACAGGGTATATGCTTCCATTTATTTGTATCTTCTTCAATTTCTTTTTTCAATGACTTATAATTTTCTGAAAACAGGTCTACTACCTTCTTGGTTAATTTGATTCCCTATTTTATAGTTTTCAAC
>NW_006430285.1:0-287 GCF_000325575.1 Pteropus alecto
AGTCTTGGCATCTTATCTCTTGCCATTATGATTGAGTGTCCTTGGCTTTCACATCTTCTAGATAGGGCATTCGATCCTTTTCTTATTCACTCTGTTTCTTCCTTTGTTTATTCCATTTGATATACTTCTCATCTCAGATAATATGTTCTTCATTTCAGACTGGTTCCTTTTTATAATTTCCATTTTTGTTTTTTTATCCCTTTGTTGGAGTTCTCACTGAATTTATCTACACTTCCCAGAAGTTCATGGAGGATCTTTATAACCAGTACTTTGAACTCTGCATCTGT
>NW_006430286.1:0-395 GCF_000325575.1 Pteropus alecto
CTGCTCCCCGCCCCCGGCTCGGCCACGTCGGCAGACGGGCCGTGCTCGCGGAACCGGCAGCCACCTCGTGCCCTCCCAACTCCGCCATGAGAAGGCCACCCCGGGACCAGGAGGATGAGACGCACAGCAGAGTGGCCCCAGAGAGATGCGGGCGCGCTCGGCCCAGCCTCACGAGGGGACCAGGGGAGGCCGGAGCCTGCCCACGCTCGCCAACGGGACAGAGCGAGAGCGGGCTGCCCGGGTGTCCGTGTGCCTGGGGGTAGAGCTGGGCAGGACCGGCCTCTCACAGACTCCGCCAGGCTCATTCCCAAACGAACACAAAGCGAAGGACCGCCTGCGGTCACCGGCGGTCGCCACGCCGGCCACGCCTCCACGGGGCACTGACCGGCTGCGCC
>NW_006430287.1:0-875 GCF_000325575.1 Pteropus alecto
TAATGGGAAGGAGCCATCTCTTCTTAGATTTAACACCTGAATTTACCACACCACCCTTTTCACACTTTACTTTCTTGTTTTCATTCTGGAGAAGCCTAAAATTTAACCAAAGGGATAGTGTGGTTTGATCTTAATACCTGCCAACAGTATGAGTGGATGGATGAAAAGATGAATGGGTGGATGGGTGGATGGACAGATGGATGGATGGATGGATGGATGCATACACGCACGCACGCACAGACGCAGGATGTGTCAAATATGTGCTGGGAATACAGATTTTTGTGCCCCAGGGCAGAGCTCTTCGTGCAGATGATTGAACCCGTGGTGTTGGGTAGCTGAGAGGATGCAGTTTCTCAAGATTCTGCAAGTGATGGCTGCAAGTTGAAGGCCCTCAACTTCACTATTCAGAAGCAGATTTAGGGAACTGCTACACCTTAAGTCCTGGAGGGGTCCAACTCTGACTTGAGCAGGTGAGTTTACAGACAGGCTTGCTTTCCATAGATGGGGCGGGATGCAGATGGGATTCTGGTCTGCTTAGAAGTATGTTGTGGTCCAGCTCTTGTGCTATTCAAAAAGTCTTAAGAAATTATAGATCCGGCTCCTCTTTAAACTTGAACCTAACGTATGTCACAGAGAGATATTTGTAATCTCCTAGGTATACACACTGTCATTAGGAGCTCCCAGAAGACAGACAGGCAGACAGACACACACACACGCACATGCTCAACCTGGAATGTACCTGTGGGCAGAGCAGTAGGAGACTCTGCAAACTCATGTGCCTGTTGCTCAATATTTGTTAGTCTGCATATGTAACTCAATATTTGTTAGTCTGCATATGTAACTCTGCAAACTCATGTGCCTGTTGCTCAATATTT
>NW_006430288.1:0-805 GCF_000325575.1 Pteropus alecto
AAATGAAGAATACCTTAGGAGAAATCAACAGTAGAATGAATCAGAGGATTGAATCAGCATAGCAGAAGACATTTAATCAGAAGAGTAACAAGAAAAAAGAATCCAAAAAAATGAGAATAGTTTAAGGGGCCTCTGGGACAACATCAAGTGTAACAACATTTGCATCATAGGGGTACCAGAAGGAGAAGAGAGAGAGCAAGGAATTGAAAACCTATTTCAAGAAATAATGATGGAAAATGTCCCTAACTTGGTGAAGGAAATAGCGCAGGAAGCTCAGAGAGTCTCAAGCAAGATGAATCCAAAGAGGCCCAAAATAGCTAAGATGAATCTAAGGAAACCCCAAACACTACTTTGAAGGCACCTGAGAATCCATATGTTCATTGCAGCATTATTTATAATCATCAAGATATAGAGGCTACCTGGGTGTCTATCAATGGATAAATGGATAAAAAAGAGTTGGCATATATATAGAATGGAATATTACTCGGCCATAAAAAAAAAAAAAAAAGAAGAAATCTTGCCATCTGAAACAACATGGATGGACCTGGAGGGTATTGTGCTGAGTGGAGCAAGTCAGAGAAGGACAAATGCATATGAATTTATTTCTATGTGGGAACTAAAGAACAAAATAAATGGACAATCAAAACAGAAACTCATAGATACAAAGAAAAAACTGATGGTTGCCAGATGATGGGAGGTGGTTTGGGAGGTTGGTGAAAAAGTTGAAGGGATTTAGAAGTACAAATTGATAGTTAGAAAATAGTTAGGAAGTGAAGTATAGCATAAGGAATATAGTCAATAATAT
>NW_006430289.1:0-354 GCF_000325575.1 Pteropus alecto
TAGTCTTTGTCCTCAGTGAACAGTATTCACAAATGCTTGACTTATATAGTAACGTTTTTGAAGGATTGCATGCAAAAAGAAATGAGTGAATGAAGGAAGGAATACCATGGAATGTGATTTTAAGTGAGGGGAAGGACTTATAGATAAGAAAGTATAGGCATTTGGGAGAAGGAATAAAAATAGATATTAAACGTCAGTCAAGGCTAATATGGTGCCACAGGTTTGCGATTGTAATGGACTGCTTTGGTGGGCATTAGAGTTCATTTGAGTTCTTAGAGTTTTTGTTGATTTCTTTTTAATGATAGCCATTCCGACAGGTAAGTGTGAGGTGATATCTCACTGTGGTTTTGATTT
>NW_006430290.1:0-783 GCF_000325575.1 Pteropus alecto
CAGACCAAAATATTATCGTAGTAGGGGACTTAAATGCGTCACTGTTGGATATGGACAGATCATCCAAGCAGAAAATCAATAAGGAAATAACATCCTTAAATGACACATTAGACCAACTGGACATAATTGACATTTACTGAGCCTTTCATCCCAAAACAGCTGCTTATATATTCTTCTTTAGTGCACATGGACCATGCTCAAGGATTGACTATATACTGGGACACAGAGATAGTCCCAATAAATATAAGAGCGTTGAAATCATACCAACTATGTTCTCTGATCATAATGCTTTGAAACTAGAGACCATCTGTAAAAAGAAAGCAGAAAGAACCACAAATACGTGGAGATTAAACATCATACTACTGAAGAATGACTGGGTCAGAGAAGAAATAAAAAGAGAGATCAAGAAATACATAGAAATGAATGATAATAGTACAGTATATCAAACTTTTGGGACACTGCAAAAGCGGTAATAGAGAAAAGTTCATATTACAGGTCTATCTCAAACAAACAAACAAAACACCAATAACAGAAAAACAAAAACCAGTCCAAATAAGCAAACTAATGCTTCGTCTTAAAAAACTAGGAAAAGAAAAACGAAGCCTAAAATCTGCAGAAAAGAAATAATCAAAATTAGAGCAGAATTAAATAAAATTAAAAACAAACAAACAAATAAAAAACAGTAGAAAAAATGAACGCAGCAAAGAGCTGGTTCTTTGAGAAGGTTAATAAAATTAACAAACTCCCAGCTAGACTCGCTAAAGAAAAAAGAGAAAGGACACA
>NW_006430291.1:0-669 GCF_000325575.1 Pteropus alecto
TCTTTCTTTCTTTCTTTCTTTCTTTCTTTCCTTATGACTGGGTAATATTCTATTGTATATAAGTACCACCTCTTCTTTATCCATTCATCCATTGATGGACACTCAGGTTGCCTCCATATCCTGGCCACTGTAAACAATGCCACAATGAACATATGGATGCAGAGGTCCCTTCAAAGTAGTATTTGGTTTTCTTTGGGTTAAGGCTCCGAATTGGAATTACGGGGTCCTTCTGTGTCTCTTCTTATAGACATTGTTTTAAAGTCTATTTTATCTGGTATAAGTATTGCTACCCCAGGTTTTTTTGAATTTCTATTTTCATGAAATACCTTCGTTAAGACAGTGAAGTGAGTCTCTTGTAGGCAGCAATTCAGCCACACTGCTTTGTAATTGGAACATTTAATCCATTTACATTAAGGTAATCATTGGTAGATATGTAGTTATTGCCAATTTATTATTCATATTTTGATTTTTAAACATTTCTGCTTCTTCCTCTTCTTAAAGAAGTCCTTCTAACATTTCCTGCAATACTGGCTTGGTGTTGATGAACTCTGTTAGCTTTTTCTTGTCTGGGAAGCTCTTTATTGGTCTTTTGATTCTAAATAATAGCTTTGCTTGGTAGAGTAATCTTGGTTACTGTAGGTCTTTGCTTTTGATCACTTTAAATATTGT
>NW_006430292.1:0-675 GCF_000325575.1 Pteropus alecto
TGTATTCTGATAAAGCCCAAACATCTAAATATGGTGCCTGGCATAAAGCAAGGCACAATAAATATTTATTGAATGAATAAATTATATCACTCCTTATTGTATACTGCTGAGAAAAATCCAGTAAATGGGGTCAGATCAAAATGATACTATGAAGGGTTCTTGAAGAAAAGCAATTCTTTGGGAAAGGTATTGTACGTATACAATACTAAACTGGTATTAATTATTTCAGAATCAGAATAATGCAAAGCAATCAAGCTGGTTACCTTGAATAAACAATTTAGGCAAAACTATCTAATTGCTGTCCTTCATTATTCACCCAAAAAAATCACACATGAAATAACTTAGGACCAAATTGAACTGATCATAGAACTTTAAAGGTTATTTCTTGAAGATATGTTTCTACAATTTACTAGAAATGCTGTTTATCAGCTCATGCTACCAACTGGCTTCTATCTTCACATAATCTACAGACCCTGTTTTCACCAAGGCAAAAATGACCTCTTTGTTGCCATGTCCAATGGATACTTTTCAGTCTTTATCTTACTTGATCTCTCTATAACATCTGATTCTGTTGACTTCCTTAGATCATGTGACATGATTCTCTCCTAGTCTTCATTCTGTGTCCCTTGTGGGTTCTTCCTCTTTTTTCCATCCATCCATCCATCCATCCATCCA
>NW_006430293.1:0-1286 GCF_000325575.1 Pteropus alecto
AAAGAAATGATTTAATTTCCCCCCCACATATACCTCCTGCCACCCCTTGCCCCTACCCTCTGGTAACCACTAGACCGTTGTCTATGTCCATGAGTCTCTGTTTATTTGTACTGTTCATTTGTTGATTTTAGGTATATATCCCACATATAAGTGATATGTGATTTTCAACTTTGTCTGTCTGGCTTATTTCACTTAGTATGATTATTTCAAGGTCCAGCCATGTTGTTGCAAATGGCAGTATTTCCTCTCTTCTTATGGCTGAGTAATATTCCACTGTAAGAAGTTCTTAATTTTAACACAGACCGTTTAGCTCTCTTGGTTCATTAGTTCTTTCTGTGTCTTGCTTAAGAAATTTTTGCACAGTCCAGGGCCACAAAGACGTTCATGTGTTTCTCTCAGAAAGCTATATTGTTTGAACTCTCATATTTACCTCTGTAGTTCACCTGGAATTAATTTTTGTTTTTGGTACTAGATAGGGGTCAAGGTCCTTTCTTTTCCTAGATGGCTCTCCAGTTGATCCAATTCCATTATTGAAAATACACCCTTGCCCCGTGCCGCCGAAGGGTTCATCTTTGTCATAAATCGGTTGACTGCATTCGTGTGGGTCTGTTTCTGGATGCTCTAATCTGTGTCCCCTTCCCGGCCCCCAGGATCTCTCTCCTTCGTTTCAATGTTTATTGGCCATTTGTATGTCCTCTTGGGAGAAGTGTCTGTTCAGGTTCTCTGCCCATTTTTTGATTGGATTGTTTGTATTTTTATTTTTATTCAGTTGTATGAGTTCTTTGTATATTTTGGATAGGCCCTTATCAGAGGCATTGCATGCAAGTATATTTTCTCATTCGGAAAGTTGTCTCTTTATCTTCTAGATGGTTTCTTTCACTGGGCAGAAGCTTTTTAGTTTGATGTAGTCCCATTCATTTATTTTAGCTTTTACTTCCCATGCTTTTGAGGTCTAATTCATAAAATCCTCTTTAAGTCCAAGGTCCTTGAGTTTCGTTCTTATGTTTTTTTTCTACGCATTTTGTTCTTTCAGGTCTTATATTCAGGTCCTTAACCTATTTTGAGTTAATTTTGGTATGTGGTGATAGACAACAGTCTAGCTTCATTCTTTTGCAGGTGGCTTTCCAGTTTTCCCAGCACCATTTACTGAAGAGGCTTTCCTTTCTCCACTGTTTGTTTTTGGCTTTTTGTCTCAAATTATTTTGTCGAAAATTATTTGCCCATATAAATATGGATTTACTTCTGGGATCCCGATTCTGTTCCACTGGTCTGTGTGTCCATTTTGC
>NW_006430294.1:0-852 GCF_000325575.1 Pteropus alecto
GACAAGAAAGCAATGGAAACACCAAGCTATCAGAAGGCAAATGATAAAATGGCTATAAGAAGACTTCATATTTCAATAATCACCCTAAATGTAAATGGACTGAACTCACTAATAAAAAAGCACAGAGCTGCACAATAGATCAAAATACAAAACCCAATCATATGCTGCTTCCAGGAGACACATCTCAGCTCAAAAGACAAATATAGACTCAAACTGAAAGGGTGGAAAATGGTATTTCAAGGAAATGGCATTCGAAGAAAACTGGGAGTAGCAGTACTAATATCAGACGAAATAGACCTCGAAATAAAAATGGTAATGAAAGATACTGAGGAACACTTCATAATGATAAAGTGAATCATGAATCAATAAGAAATAATACTAATATCTACACTCCCAATTAGGGAGACATGAAATATGTAAGGCAATTACTAACAGAACTAAAGGGTGAAACACTATTGTAGTAGGGAACCTAAATACCCCACTGTCGGATATGGACAGATCATTGAAACAGAAAATCAATAAAGAAATAATATCCTTAAATGAAACATTAGACCAACTGGACATAATTGATATATACAGAGCCTTTCATCCCAAAACAGTTGCTTATATATTCTTCTCTAGTGTGCATGGAATATTCTCAAGAATTGACCACAAGCTATAGAAATAGCCTCTACAAATATAAGAGGTTTGAAATCATATCAAACATATTATCTGAGCATAATGCTTTGGAATTACAGATCAAGTGCAAAAGGAATCAGGAAGAACCACAAATATATGGAGATTAATCAACATGCTACTGAAGAATAATTGTGTCAGGGAAGAAATAAAAAAGGAGATCAAGAGATACATAGA
>NW_006430295.1:0-1674 GCF_000325575.1 Pteropus alecto
CACTTGTAATCACCTCCACTATCAAGGTATGGCATATTTCTAACACCTCAACAATTTTATCTGAGCCCTTTTGCAGTCAACCTCTTCCCACATTTCCCTTCTTCTGTTCTGGGCAATCACTGGTACCCATTCTATCTCTAGAGAGTAATTCCCTTGGTTTGAAAATCTCATCTAAATAGCATCATACACTACATATGCTTCTGTGACAAGCTGCTTCCTCTCAGCTCAGTGTCCGTGGCATTTATTAAGTATATTAGCAGTTCATTCCTTATTATTGTTGAAATGTATTCCATCATATTAAAATATCACAATTATTTTATCCATGTGCCTGTTGATGGACTTCTGGATTTGTGTTCAGTTTAGGGCTTTTATTAAAAGTGTTGGTATGAGCATTGTATAAAATTCTTTGCATGGCCATACTTTCTCATTTTATTTTATTTTTTTTGGTAAATACCTAGGAGTAGAATTGCTGGATCATATGGGAAGTGTATGTTTAACTCTACAAGAAACTGCAAACTGTCTTCTAAAGTAATTGCACCATTTTGTACTATCACCAGCAATCTATAAATGTTCCAATTGCTTCAAGACACTTGGCACTGTCCTTTCTTTTTATTTTAAACATCTTAGATAATATGTAGTAGTAGTATTTCCTTTTGAATTTAGGAATGATGATGTTGAGAAACTGTTTATGTTATCATTGGTCTTTAATGTATCCAATTTGGTGAACTGTCCATGAACATTGTGCCCATTTTTAATGAATTTTTAAAGTTTTCTTATAATTGAGTTGACTGTTCATTAGAAATAGGTATTACGAATAGTTGACTTTTCATTTTTTTGAGAGTATTTTTTGGAGAGTAGAAGGTTTAAATTTGGATGAAGACCAACTTATAAATTTGTTGTGTCACAACTATTTTTTTTCTGTGCTTCTTCTAGAGTTTTTATAATTTTAGTTATTTAGGTTTATGATACTTTTCATATTAATTTTTAATATGTTGTGATGGAGAGTCTGAAATTTTTTACTATTGGTAGAAGTAGTATTTGGATATTCAGTAATTCCAGCACCATTTCTTAAAAAGACTTTTCTTTCTCTAGTAAATGGTGTTTGTTCATTTGTCAAAAAACATTCAACAATATATGTGTGTCTCAATTTCTGGACACTATTCTAATCCATTAATTTCTATATCTATATTTAGGTCAACGTCTTATTTTCTTGATGGAAACTCCAAAGTAAGTATTAAAGCCAGGTTGTATATTCTTTGATTTTTATTGATTGATTGAGTTTTTTAGAAGATTTTATTTTCTTTTATTTTTTCTCCCTCTTTAATTCCTGCCCCCCCTCCGCGACTTCCACCGTTGAGCTATGATTGTTGCCTTTTGCCGTTATGAACTGCATCTCTGAAGGCGAGGTGTCTACTTCCACATGCTTGCGGTATGTACCTTGGGTCTGGTGCACCCCGGGTAAGGTCCATGGCTCTACCTGGGGAGCGAAACCAGGACCTTCTTAGCGTAAAGCAGACATGGTAACAACTACTCTATGGAGCCACCCTTAAATACCACCTTTCATATTAAAATTATTAATGAGTCAGGCCTGTGGTTCTTAGAAAACTAGGTTTTCAGAAATATCAAGCTGGTTAAATAATTGGGAAACCAACAGGTAATTGCCAAACATTTACT
>NW_006430296.1:0-627 GCF_000325575.1 Pteropus alecto
TACTGGCATTAAGGAAAATATAGTAACTGTTAATTAAAAACAAACAAATGCAACAAAACCTTGGTAGAATGAAACAATATCTTTCACTGTATAGTTCAGAATACTGCTGTCCAAGGAAAAGATGGAACACTCTCAAGGTCATATTTTATTCTTGTCAATTTAACTTTAATATGTAAAGATCCCTGTTTTCTGATCCATCAGAGAAAAGGCAGATTCAGTTTTGCTTGTGATAAATATAGAGCTGGACTGTCTGTGCATATAAGCTATTAAACACGAGGCCAACTGTAGAATTCGGGTAGTGGATGGGTTTCACTCATTATTCAGAGTCACTTCATAATCAACATACCCAGATGACAGAAGTCATGAATCTTTTATAATTGCATTTTGACCCTAGCTTTAATTTTCAAGTCAGTCACTGACCACTTTCCTAATGATTTAATTCTGTATAATTTCATTTATACAACATATTTTAGTAAGTTCCAACTATGCGCTGCGCATCAGGCCAGATTCTTGTGCAAATAGTTTCCATTAAAGACAAGTCAGTATTTTAAACAGTCTGTTATGGGTCTAGTAATTACATAAAATCACTGCTTGCATTTAGAATGGCAACGATTGAATTAAAGTTTA
>NW_006430297.1:0-632 GCF_000325575.1 Pteropus alecto
AGTTGTGGACAGACCACTGCTGCCTGAACTAGCTGTGATATCTCTTAAGGGGATTACGGGGGTCTGTATTGGCCTGATGGTCCTTGACTCCCTGAGCTTTTGCCTCATTTGGTACACAAAGTACCCGCTGCACATTGATAGGCAGCTGCCTCTGCTCTGGTGTAGTGCATATAGGCCCAGGGTAGGCAACAGTTGACCTTGCTACAAGTGGAAACTAGTACAGCGAGCCACAGAGACGGTGAGGGCATGTAAAATGACACTGCAGTGGCGAGGGAAATTTACTCACTAGACCCAGGAGACTCCCAGGGTCCCTGCACCACCCAACATGTGTATCACCCAGAGGCTCATTCAGTTTCAGAGACTTACAAGCATCTGATAGGCAGTATCAGGACTTGAGGAGCACTGGTCCCTCTGCTAAACTGCCATAGATCAGGGATGGGGGGGTAACTGAGTGCTGCCTACAGCAGTATCTCTTCCATTTACTTATAGATCCAGCATAGACAACAATCATCAGGGAATAGCCCTGAGCAATCAAAAGCAGCGGCTGACTTTGGCCTATGGGGGAGCCTCTCCCAAGGGGACACGAAACTAACTCAACTGGAGGTTGGCACCAGACCACAACGGAGCAGCTC
>NW_006430298.1:0-840 GCF_000325575.1 Pteropus alecto
GTTCTCTGTATACAGTATCATGTCATCTGCAAATAACAAGAGTTGTACTTCTTTCCAATTCAGATACCTTTTGTTTCTCTTTCTTGTCTTATTGCTGTGGCTGACTTCCAATACAATGTTGAACAGGAGTGGTGAAAGTGGACATCCTTGTCTTGTTCTTGATCTGAAGAAAAACACTTTTAGGCTTTCCCCATTGAGTATGATGTTAGCTGTAGGTTTGTCATATATGGCCTTTATTATGTTGAGGAATGTTCCCTCTATTTGTTGAGAGTTTTTATCATAAATGGATGCTAGATTTTGTTGAACACTTTTTCTGCATGTACTAATACAATCATATAATTTGTATCTTTCTATTTGTTAATGTGGTGTATCACATTGATTTGTGGATATTGTACCAACCTTGCATCCCAGGAATAAATCTAATTTGATCGGGGTGTATGATATTTCCAATGTATTGCTGTATTCGGTTCACTAATATTTTGTTCAGGATTTTTGCATCAATGTTCGCAAGAGATATCAGCCTATAGTTTTCTTTCTTTGTAATGTCTTTGTCTGGTTTTGGAATCAAGGTATGGTGGCCTCGATAAAGGAGTTAGGGAGCCTTCCTTCCTCTTGAATTTTCTGGAATAGTTTGAGAATAGGTGTTAATTCTTCTTTGAACGTTTGATAAAATTCGCCTATGAAGCCATCTGGTTCAGATTTTCTGTTTTTGGGGGAGGTTTTTGATTACTGCTTTGATTTCGTTGGTGGTAATTGATTGGTTCAGATTTTCTGTTTCTTCTTGACTCATTTTAGGAGATTGTACATTTCTAGGAATGTATCCATTTCTTCCAGATTGTC
>NW_006430299.1:0-1050 GCF_000325575.1 Pteropus alecto
CCTCCTCCTGATATTCATGTCCTGTTCCATCTACTTGAGAGTAGGTTTAAGATTAATCATGCTTTACATTAATCACTTCTAAGAAAGGATAATGAAAGACTAAGACTTTTTCTTTCTCACATATTTTTTTTTACCCTCTTACTGGCTCACTCTGTTGAAGCCAACTTGCATGTTGTGAGCTGCTTTATGCCATGTGATAAGATAGTGAAAGAAGCCTCTGGTTGAAAGCCAGTAAGGAACTAAGGCACTCAGTCCAACAGCCTGGAAGAACTGAATCCTGCCAACCACCACTTGAGTGACAGTGGAAGTGGATCCACTTACTCCTTGGTTGAGCCATAGGATGACTATAGTCCCACAAAGGCCTTGATTACAGCTTGTGAGATATTAAGACTCAGAAGACCTAGCTAAACATTGCCTAGATTTCTGACTTCCAGAATTGTGAGATAATAAATGTGTGTTGCTTCAGTAACTAAGATTTGGAATAATTTTTAAAACAGAAATATACAACTAATGCACAAAAATACACAAGCACACAAGAGATAATACAATTTCAGAGGGAAAAAAAACAGATGTAGAAACAAGATGCAATTACCATAAATCAACAAAGTTTGACATATTATTTGATTACATTAGAACATTATAAAGTGTCTTTTCCTTATAAATTTTTAAACATTCCAGTAGAAAACTAGAATGTTGTAAAAATCTGTAGAATGTAAAGTTTAAAAAGACAGAAAACTGAGATTATGGGAGGTAGTTATAAAATTATTAAAAAATTGAAAGTCAAATTTATATGTTGAGGAAATTGTAAAGGATTCCAAAAAATGTCTCTTTTTCTGGTAGTAATTATTATTCTAATACTATCTTACGATAAATAAATTCTAAGTGACAAATTTGTGGCAGGTCTATGCAACATGCAGATGAACAGAGAGCTGTCTTTCAATAAGGGGACAAAAACTGAAAATCCCATTTGTTAATCTTTTACCACATATAAATATTAACTTAAAATGGATTAAAAACTTGAATATAAGACTTGAAACAATAAAATACATG
>NW_006430300.1:0-531 GCF_000325575.1 Pteropus alecto
ATTTGACCCCTTTTACCCCATTTACCTCCCTCTTCCCCCCATCACTTTCTGGTACCATTATCTATTGTCCATGTCCATGAGCTTCTGTTTGTCCTGTTCATCTGTTGCTTTTAGGTTTATATCCCACATGTAAGTGATATCGTGTGATTTTCAACTTTTTCTGTCTGACTTATTTCGCTTAGCATGATTATCTCGAGGTCCATCCATGTTGCTGTAAATGGCAGTATTTCCTCTCTTCTTATGGCTGAGTAATATTCCATTGTATATATGTACCACAGCTTCTTTAGCCAATCATCTATCGTAGGACACTTCAGTTGCTTCCATGTCTTGGTCACTGTGAATAATGCTTCTATGAGCATCGGTGTGCAAATATCTTTTTGGATATGTGTTTTCAAGTCTTTGGGGTATTTACCCAGTAGAGGAATTGCTGGATCATATAATAGATTGATTCTTAGTTTTCTAAGGAAACTCCATACTGTACCAATTTGCAGTCCCTCCATCAGTGTATGAGGGTTCCTTTTTCTCCACATC
>NW_006430301.1:0-483 GCF_000325575.1 Pteropus alecto
ATACAGACAACAGAATGGTGATTACCAGAGGGGAATGAGGATGTGGGGGAGGACAAACCTCTTTGTCCTAAAGGGAGTCAAACATATGGTGATAGAAGGAGACTAGACTTTGGGTGGTGAGCACACAATAGAGTATACAGATGCCATATGGTATAGTTGTACACCTGAAATTTATTAAATGTTATAAGCATGGTGAAGGAATTCATCAAGAATGAGTGTGTATTTGGTGATCATTTTGCAATATATACAAATAGCAAATCATTATGTTGTATACCTGAAACTAATTTATATCAATCAATCATATTTTAACATTTTTTAAAAGTTAATAAATAAGTTAAACACTTCCTAAAAACAAAACAAACAAAAACTATGTTCACTACCTCACAATTTATTTGGGGCAGGAGATCAGGCAGAATTCATTAACCAAAGCCTCCGCTTCATGATCTCTCACAGGCTGCATTGAAGGTATTGGCCATGGCTGGG
>NW_006430302.1:0-1533 GCF_000325575.1 Pteropus alecto
GGCACCCTTTTCCTCCCGCTGGGAGGATAATTAAAGCGCCAAGCTGCAGAGCTGGCGGGCAGTGTTCCCTGGGGCATGTTTCATGGGTCTGATTAATGAGGCTGGGGAGTTAATGAAGAGAAAGCTAAACGGAGGGAGCTGAGCGGCAGAGTTTCTCGCAGCCCCTGGGGTGATGGTGGGGGCCTCCAAAGGCATCTCCACCCTCTCTTTTCAGGGAGCCTGAGTGCAGCCACGTGGTGCCCGGGCCCCACACGGCCCTGGCCCAGCAGAGAAAGGGCCGTTGCCTCACACTGTTTGCTGTGGGAACGATCCTCTTCTCTCTCTGCGAGCACCTAACCCAGTTAAACAGAGAAAGAACATGACCTCGCCGTCTAAGACACGACAAAGGACTTCAGGAGACCGTCCTCTTTTGCCTGGAGGAGAAGTTGGGCAGGAGTCCTAGACCGCCTGCAGATTTCATTTGCCACCTGAATTAAGAACCAGCTCTGTTGTTACCGAGTAATCTTAGACAAGTTAATTAGTCCTTTGAGCCTCGGCTTCTGCACCTGTCAAATGGGATCATACTCCTTACTCTACTTCACATGGCTGACATTGACTGAGAACTTAGTGTGGAGCAGACACAAGCATTTGGCATGTTTAATCTCATTTATTGTTCCCCAAAATCTAGGAGCTAGGCTCTATTATTATCATCTTTATTCCATGGATAAGGGCATGGAGGCAGGGAATATGACATGACCTGCCTGAGGTCACCCAGCTTCTTGACTGCGGTGACCCGGCTACTAAGCAGTGGAGTTGGGAAGTGACCACAGAACCTGTGTCCTTAATAAGCATTAAGCCGTGGTACTAGTTTGCATGGAAGTTGTAAGAGTCTAATTATATAATTCGAGAAAAGTACTTTGTAAAATGCTAAGTCAATGTGAGAAGCCACTATTATTATTATTGATATTTTTCATTCCCAGTTTTGAACCCAGGGTAGAAACAAGGCAATGAGAGATGGAGCCTCAAAACAGAGACAGAGGGAGAGAGAGAAAGAGAGAGAGACAGAGAGAACAGGCAGTATGATGGCCTCTACAACAGTCTGTGGCCTTTCTTGTGTCCTCATCTTAGTGGTGGAACAGAGCAGAAAATGACTTCTTCCTGAGCCCCCATACCCATCTCTCACATCTCTCAATGCACACACCTCTGTGGTCAGACTACGGACACACTAAATGATCTCCATGTTCCCATAGTGGTAGTAGCCTCAGTTTTAAAGGATAGAGCATGGTACCAAGAGATGGGGCTGAGTTTGGACCCAGAACCATGATGCGATAGGAGTCTGCCATTGACCAGCCATGTGGACCTGATAAGTTGCTTGATGACTCAGAGCCTTGTCTGGCATCTGGGAATAACTGCCATCCCTATTTCATAGGACTATTGTAAAAGGACAATCGTGAAGATTGTCTTTTGCATATGAAAAGCTGTTGTAACTTTATGTTATGCTTTTTATCTAGAAATGGTTGGAAGGACAGTCCTGGTCACTTCCCCAGGGTGTGC
>NW_006430303.1:0-635 GCF_000325575.1 Pteropus alecto
GTGCACTGGAGAAGAATGTATAAGTAGCTGTTTTGAGATTGAAGGCTCTGTATATGTAAATTATATCCAGTTGATTTAATGTTTCGTTTAAGGATGTTATTTCCTTATTGATTTTCTGTTTGTATGATCTGTCCATATCCGACAGTGGGGTATTTAGGTCCTCTACTACGATAGTGTTTTGGTCTGTTTCTCCTTTTAGTTCTGTTACATATTGTTTTACATATTTTGAGTCTCTCTAATTGGGAGCATAGGTATTAATAAGTGTTATGTCTTCTTGGTGCATGCTTCCCTTTATCATTATATAATGTCCCTCAGTATCTTTCTTTATCTTTTTTATTTCAAAGTCTATTTCATCTGATATTAGTACCACTACTCCTGCTTTTCTCTGAATGCCATTTGCTTGAAATATCATTTTCCACTCTTTCACTTTGAGTCTGTATTTGTCTTTGGATCTGAGATGTGTCTCCTGGAGGCAGCATATGGTTGGGTTTTCTTTTTTGATCCATTCTGCAACTCTGTGCCTTTTTATTGTTGAGTTCGGTCCATTTACATTTAGAATGATTATTGAAATCTGAGGTCTAATTATAGCCATTTTATCTATTGCTTTCTGGTAACTCGGTGTTTCCATTGCTTCC
>NW_006430304.1:0-302 GCF_000325575.1 Pteropus alecto
CCAGTTTTAGTTGTATAGCATAGTGATTAGAGATCCAGATAACTCACAAAGTGATCACCCCACCAAATCTATCACCCTCTTCCTCCTTACATATTTATTTCAACATTATTAACCATCTTCCCCATGCTACACTCTACATCCCCACGTCTATTCTGCAACTATTCATTTATACCTCTTATTCCCTTTGCCTTTTTCTCATCCCTCAAACCCCCCTCCCATTTGTATCCCTCAAAATATCCTCTGTATCAATGAGTTTATTTCTGCTTTTTGTTGTTGTTGTTGATTTTGTTCTTAAGATTACA
>NW_006430305.1:0-616 GCF_000325575.1 Pteropus alecto
AATCTTCCTTTGTTCTGTGGTTTCCCGTGGTCTGGCAGCAGCATGCTGCAGGCTCTGAATACAGCTTGATTTAAGATTTAGTTCTCATGCCTCCTCCCTACATGATACTGTATCAGTACGGTGGAAATTCTGTATATCGAGGGGCTACAGCACACCTCCTCTCAGTTCTGTGTTCGGTGATGTCACATTAAGAGTTTGAAATTGGCCACAGGAAAGTTTACACCATAGGAACCAGCAAATGCTATACATCAAGGCTTGATCTGTTATTTTGTTAAATGCCTACACTTAGGAAATCGATGGAGAAAATGTTAATAATGCAGATAAAACGTCAAAGAGGGCCATGGTTATATTGCAGATTGTACAAAAAAAAAAAAGAGAGAGAGAAAATATTCTTTTAGGATTCAAAAACCGTTGCCCAGTCCGGCGAAGGAGTCGTTCGTGTCATTGACAAATGAGTGACACCCTGACACATCTCTTTATTTCATTTTCGTCTTACTCATTAACATAAATGAGAATATCAAGCATCGTTCATGGCAGAACTACATTCCTTTGTCATTCACAACCGTAGGTTGACTATGGTTTGGCAAAAGCTTTCTGTAAGAATCGATTGTCGTTA
>NW_006430306.1:0-389 GCF_000325575.1 Pteropus alecto
GTTATTTTTCCTCCCTGGTCCATCGTTGTGAATGGCATCGGATAAACCTCAGTTATTTCGGGCTTAGAGCCTGTGGTCCCAACCCCTAGTATCGTACAGCCATCACCCGAAAGTCCTGCTTTCCTTCGGTGCCAGTGCGTGGAGTGTTTGCCAGTGAAATGAATCAGGACAAAGGACTTTTGAAATAATAGTCCCTAGGTGCTCCGGAACTAGTAGTGGAGGAAGAATCCCGAACAAGAGGGAGTCTCTTTATAGAAATGGTCTTTTTATATCAATCAGATACCAGACCAATTATGAAATTGACTCAAATCTTGAAGTTCACAGCATGTGAGCAAATAGCACCCATGTGAGATGAAGGAAGATTTGCTCACCACCAGGGAGGATTTGGG
>NW_006430307.1:0-440 GCF_000325575.1 Pteropus alecto
AGTCTCACAATTTCTCCATGGTTATCAACGGACGAATTCCTCTTTATAATCACTAAGTAATTGGAGTATGTGTAAATGCCATGATTTTTTACGATCTTTTACCCAATGATTTTGCATCCACACATACCTTTTTCCTCAATAAATTAATATCAAGAGGGCTAAAAATATGAATACTTTTAACGGGAATTTTCTTCTCCATCAGTTAGTTGGCATTGTTTTCCTCAAAAGGGTGTACATTTTCTGCACTTGCGATGAATCGTTCAGTTTAGATAAACTATGGGGTGGGGGGTTGTTTGTGGGTTTGTTTAGATTTTGAGAGCCTTTACACTTTTGAACAAAAGTCGTGTTCTGCACGCTAGGACACAGAATTAAACTGGGACCATCTAGTTTTCCACAGGTTTTGAACCGAGTCTTGCCATCTTCTTCTGGGGTACATCATA
>NW_006430308.1:0-511 GCF_000325575.1 Pteropus alecto
CTAACATACAATATTGTATTAATTTCAGGTGTACATCATAGTTATTATACATTTATATACCTAAAAAAGTGATCACCATGATAGGTCCAGTAACCATCTGACACCATACAATGCTATTACAATATTATTGACTATGTTCTCCATGCTGTACACCACATCCCCATCACTTACTTGTTTTACACCTGGAAATTTGAACCTCTTATTCTCCTTCATCTTCCCCTCCCCTTTTTTGATTTTTCTTTTCCTTTTTTTCTTTTAAGATTTTCAAGTCTTTAATAATTAATTTTTAAAATTACAGTTGGCATATGATATTATATTAGTTTCGGGTGTATAACACCTGAAATGTCTAATAGTGATTAGACATTTATATTACTTACAGAGTGATCACCCTGATAAATCTAGTATCCATCTGATACCATACATAGTTATAATATTATTGACTGTATTCCTTATGCTATACTTTACATCCTTGTTACCTATTTTGTAACTACCAATTTGTGCTTCTTAATCT
>NW_006430309.1:0-885 GCF_000325575.1 Pteropus alecto
TTTTTCTTCTTCTCAAAAAATTAAGCAGACAAGATAGCAGAGCAAGCACTGTGCCTGCCCCTCTTACAATCACATCAAAATTACAACCAAACTACAGAATAGACATCATCGTTAGTTGCCTGAAGTCTAGCTGAACAGAAGTCCTACAACTGGGGACACACAGAAGAAGCCACCTCGAGACTGGTAGGAGGGAGGGAGATGCGGAACAGCTGATCCCACAGCTGTGTGTGGCGGTGGAGTCTAGAGGGATCTCCCGGCTGCGGAGATCCCCTGGAGGAGCGAGGGGTCCCAGCCCCACACCAGGCTCCCCAGCCCAGGGTTCCAGACCTGGGAAGAGAAGTCCCCACAACTTCTCACTGTGAAAACCAGCGAAGACTGTGGCTGAGTGAGACGGAGGGCGCTGGAGTCGCAGACACTCCTCCTAAGGGCCCGCGCACAGACTTACCGCTGACGGAGTCGCTCGCTGAGCTCCAGCGCTGGGGCAGCTGCTCAAGAGGCACCAGGGACACACGGAGAGGGACTGAGTTGTCTGGCTTCAGGGTGAGGAGGGGCAGCTTTCCAGACAGAAGAGCTGGCAGAGGCCACTGTTCCTTTGATGGGCCCTCCCCGCGGCCTCCTTGTTGTCTCCATCAACCTGACTGACGCCGTTCGCCCCGCCCAGTGCTTCCCTGAGACCCCGCCCCTCCCAACGTGCGGGCCACCCAGCTGCTTCCGGTGGACTTCCCATACACATGGCCTGTCTTGGCTTGTGCTACGAACTTTCCTAAAATCTCTCAAAGGTTCGCGAAACCCAAAGAAGCAGCATCTGGCCTCGGCGTGCCGCATACTTCTTGCCGAGCAGCCCCAAGCTCGGCACTGGCCACAGCCAGCCTCAGTTTGCGGCTT
>NW_006430310.1:0-997 GCF_000325575.1 Pteropus alecto
TTTAGGTAGGGGCAGATTTTGGTTAGGGTTAGGGTAGAATAAGAATTTAGATTTAGGATTAATGTTAGGATTAGGGTTATATTAGAGTTAGGTTAGGGAGGGTTATGGTTAGATTTAGTTTAGGATGAAGGTTTGGGTTAGGGTTTGTGTTAGATTTAGGGTTAGCATTAGGTTTAGTGTTAGGGTTCGGGTAAGGCGTTAAGGTTAGGGTTATTGTAGTGTAAAATTTAGGGTTAGGGTTCGAGTTAGTTTTAGAGTTAGTTAAGGCTTGCAATTATGTTCAGGGTAAGGGGTTAAGTTTAGGGTCATTGTTAGTGTAAAATTTAGGGTTATGTTTAGGCTTAGGGTTACGGTTAGGTTTAGGGTTAAGGTTAGGCTTATGGGTTAGGGTTAGGGTTAGGTTTAGGATTAGTATTAGAGTTATGATTAGGATTAAGGTTAGCGTTTGGCTTAGGGTTAGCATAAGGTTTAGGAATAGCTTTAGTTTTTTTGTTAGGATCATGGTTAGGGTTAATGTTAGGATTAGGATTAAGGTTAGGGTTAGTTTTAGAGTTAAATTTAGATTTAGCATTAGGTTTAGGGAAAGGGGTTAGGATTAGGGTTATTAGTAGCGTAAAATTTAGGGTTAGGGTTATTGTAGGAAATAAGGTTAGTATTAGGATTAGGATTTGCTTTAGTTTTAGGTTTAGGGTCTGTGTTAGTGTTAGGGCTATAGATAGGATTACCGTTAAGTTTCAAGTTAGGTTTAGTTTAGGGGTAAGTGTATGGTTAGTGTTAGGTTTAGAGTTAGGGATGGTGTTAGGGTAAGAGATTAGAGTTAGGATTAGTGTTAGGTTTAGGTTTACCGTTAGGGTTAGGTTTGGGTTAGGATTAGTGTTATTTTAGGTCTGGTTTAGGGTAAGTTTTAGGGTTAGTGTTAGGATAAAGTTAAGGTTAATGTTAGGGTTTGTGTTACAGTTAGTGTTAGCATTATGTTTAGTATTTAGTTTAGGGTAAG
>NW_006430311.1:0-594 GCF_000325575.1 Pteropus alecto
GTACTAGGGCAAGGGCTAGAGGGATAGCCACCATTCCTCCTTTGTTGAGCCACCCTCTGGAGAAGTCTACAGGTGGGCGCCATCTTGTCTCTGTTGAACCCTCCCCTCACTCAGATAATCGTGAAGCTGTGTTGGCCTGGTGAGATCAGACTGCCCCACCCCATGTCTCGCTGGAGCACTATCCCATCAAGCCCATAAATCATCCCGAGGGTCCATTGCCAGGCAGCCAGCCCCATTCTGCTCCTTCCCTGGGCCGCACATTTATTAACAGGCAGCAGCCCTCAACTCACACGGCCTGCATGTAGCCCAAACATTTCAGGGGAGACTTTTGGTGGTGAGCCACTGGTGCCAGCCCAAGCTGCAATATCACGGGGGTCAGAGGGCCTGAGGAAGACAGCGGCTGGCCTTGCTGCAATCTGAGACTTTTACAGGAAGCTGCAGATTCAGCACTGGCATGATACCTGACTCTGCGTTGGCCAGGTGAAGTTCATTCACTTTACTTCAGTGATTCCCTGGGTCCCTGTCCCACTCAACTCACATATCTCCCAAAGGCTCTTCCAGCTGCGGAGTCATACAAGTAGCTGGCAGGCAGTT
>NW_006430312.1:0-359 GCF_000325575.1 Pteropus alecto
AAAACCCAGAATCTACAACCAAGATTATTTTATCCGGCAAAGCTATCATTTAGTGTCAAAGGACACATAAAGAGCTTCTCAGACAAGAAAAAGCTAAAGGAGTTCATCACCACCAAGCCAGTATTACAGGAACTGTTGGGGAGATTTCTTTGAGAAGAAAAAAATATGTAACAAAAACATGAATAAAGAGTGGCAATAACTACATATCTATCAACAAGTACCTTAAATGAAAAAGAATTAAGTGCCCCAATCGAAAGATAGGGTGGCTGAAAGGATAAGAAAACAAGACCTTTACATAATCTGCCTAGAAAAAACTCACTTTAAATTAAAAGACACACAGACTAAAAGGAAGGGGATGG
>NW_006430313.1:0-541 GCF_000325575.1 Pteropus alecto
AGAAGCTTTTCAGTTTGATGTAATCCCATTCATTTGTTTTTTCTTTTACGTCTCTTGCGTTTGAGGTCATAGTCATAAAATCGTATTAAGTCCAAGGGTCTTGAGTTTAGTTCCTATGTTTTTTCCTATTCATTTTATTGTTTCAGTTCTTATATTCATGTTCATAATCCATTTTGAGTTCATTTTGATGTGTGGATAACAGTCTAGTTTCATTCTCTTGTACGTGGCTTTCCAGTTTTCCCAGCACCATTTACTGAAGAGGCTTTCCTATCTCCACTGTAGGTTTTTGGCTTTTTTGTCGAAAATTATTTGCCCATATATATATGGGTTTACTTCTGGACTCTTGATTTGGTTCCACTGGTCCCTGTGTCTGTTTCTCTGCCAATACCATGCTGTTTTCATTACTGTCGCTTTGTAGTATAATTTGAAGTCGGGCAGTGTGTCGCCTTCAGCCTCGTTCTTTTTCCTCAGTATAGCTCTGGCAATCTGGGGTCTTTTATGCTTCTATACAAATCTGATGAATTTTGTTCTATTTCTTTAA
>NW_006430314.1:0-767 GCF_000325575.1 Pteropus alecto
TGTTTCCTATTTGGATGCCTTTTATATCATTCTCTGCCTAATTGCACTCAGAGAACCTCCAAAGTTATATTGAATAATAGTGTTAATAGTGGGCAGCCTTGCCTTGTTCCTGATCTTAGAGGGAAGGTTTTTGCTTTTTCACCATTATGTATAATGTTGGCTGAGGGATTGTCATATATGGCCTTTATTACATTAAGGTACTTTCCTTCTATACCGATTTGGTTAAGTGTTTTAATCATAAATGGATGCTGTATCTTGTCGAAGGCTTTTTCTGCATTTATTGATATGATCATATGATTCTTATTTTTTAATTTGTTTATGTGGTGCATCACATTAATCAATTTGTGTATGTTGAACCTTCCCTGTGCTCCTGGGATGAAGTTCACTTGATCGTGGTGTATAATCTTTTTAATATGTTGCTGTATTCGGTTTGCTAGTATCTTATTTAGGATGTTTGCATCTGTGTTCATGAGCAATTTTCATCTATAGTTTTCTTCTTTTTTTCTGTTATCTTTACCAGGTTTTGGTATCAGGGTAATATTGGCCTCATAAAATGAGTTGGGAAGTGTTGCCTCCTCTTTGATTTTTTTGGAAGAGTTTGAGGAGAATAGGTATTAAATCGTCTTTGAATGTTTGGTAGAATTCACTGGTGAAGCCATCTGGTCCTTTACTTTTTGGTAGGTTTTTGATGATTGTTCCAATTTCCATACTGCTGTTCGGCCTATTTAGATTTTGCAGTTCTTGATTCAGTCTAGGAAGATTGTATT
>NW_006430315.1:0-423 GCF_000325575.1 Pteropus alecto
TGCTGAACTTTCATTACTATCTTGCTATAGCAATTTTCTTTCAACTGTTTAAGATTAAAATGCTTTATTTTTAGTAAGGTTTGCTCTCCTCTGCTTCTATTTGCTTGATAGTCACCTTACTCAAATTATGTATTTTTTTTTTTGTCATTTTGTTTAAATGAGATGACCTCTTTCAGTATTTCCTGTAGTACAGACCTCGTAGTGGAGATTGCCCTCAATTTTTGTGTGTCTGGAAAGGTCTTTATTTCTCCTTCATATCGAAAGGAGAGCTTAGCTGGATACATTATTCTAGGCTGGTAGTTCCTTTCACTTAATAGTTTGAATACGTGATTCCACTCTTTTCTGTCCTATAAGGTTTGTGCTGAGAATTCTGATGAAATTCTCATGGGTTTTCCTTCATAAGTTACTGTTTTCTTCTCCCTG
>NW_006430316.1:0-404 GCF_000325575.1 Pteropus alecto
ACAAAATCAGAAACAAAATAGAAGTTATGACAGATAACACCAAAATACAGTGTCATATAAGAATACTATGAAAGATTATATGCCTCCAAATTAAATAACCTAGAAGAAATGGACAAGTTCTTAGAAATGTACAACCTTCCTAGACTGAATCATAAAGAACTGGATAATCTAAATAGATCAATCAACAAAAAGGAAATTGAAACAATCATCAGAAATCTCCCCAAAAGTAAAAATCCAGGACCAGATGGCTTCACTAGTGATTTTACCAAGCATTCAAAGAAAATTTAATACGCATTCTTCTTAAACTTTTCCAAAAAAATCGAAGAAGAGGCAATACTTCCTGACTTATTTTATGAGGCTTACATTACCCAGATATCAAAACCTGGTAAACATACAAAAAAAGA
>NW_006430317.1:0-1127 GCF_000325575.1 Pteropus alecto
TTATTCACAGTGACCAAGACATGGAAACAACTGAACTAGTGTCTTTGAATAGATGATTGGATAAAGAAGATGTCTATATATACAGTAGATATAACTCAGTCATAAGAAAAGGTGAAATGCTGCCATTTGTGTCAACATGAACGGATCTTGAGATTATCATAGTACGTGAAGTATGTCAGATAGAAAAAGTTGAGAGCCATACGATTTCCCTCATATGTGGGATATAAAACTGAAAGCAACAAACCAACACGACAAACAAAAATTCATAGACACAGACAGTGGTTTAGTGGTCACCAGAGGGAAAGGAGTAGAGGGACAGTAGATAAGGGTAAAGGGGGTCAAATACAAGGTGACAGAATACAACAGACTTTGGGTGGTGAACAAACTATGCAATAGACACATGGCATGTTGTTGAATTGTATGCTTGAAAGCTATATTGTTTTATTAACTGATGTCTTTCTAATAAATTTAATTAATTTAAAAAAGATTTAAATTAAATAATTTAAATTTATGCTGTGAATAATATCTTCACTTTGAATTTTCTAGATACTGAACATGATATATTCATTTATTTAGCTGTTTAAAACTTTTAATTCTGAAAAGATTTGTAGATTATAGTGTAGGGATCTTGCTCATCTTTTCCTAAGTATTTATATTTTCAGATGCCATTGTAGAAGGTGCTTAAATTGTTTTTATTTTCCAATTATTATTGATGCTAACATATAGAATAGCAATTGAATATTTTTTAAACTTGGAATCTTATGAACTTGCAGAATTCACTTATTATTTCTGGTAATTTCTGTTGGTTCCTTTGGGTTATTTATTTATCACAATCTTGTCTGCAAAAAGAGTTCATTTTTGGGAGATACAGGAGTATTTAACTTTTCAGTTTCTTTGAGTCATTTCAAAAGGTTGTGTTTTTTATATTTTCCCAGTTTATCTAAGTTATTCGATTCACTGGAATATTTTTCAAACAACCATTTATATATTTTTTAAAGTATAAGGGAAATGTATAATATTTATCTGCATTTATTTCTGAAATTGATAATTTGGATTTTCTCTCTTTTCTTTCTGTCACTCTTGCTAGATAGTGTTGTATCATTTTTATTTAAAAAGTACCAATTTTT
>NW_006430318.1:0-591 GCF_000325575.1 Pteropus alecto
GATATAGAATATTACATTGATGGTAGCAGCTTTGTGAGAGGAGGAGAACGCCTTGCAGAATATGCTGTGGTGACCCTACATTCCACCATTGAGGCAAAACCTATGCCTAGGGGAACCTCAGCTCAGAAGGCAGAGCTCATTGCCTTGGCCCGCCCCCTTCAGCTGGCAGCAGGAGTGTGTGCTAACATATACACTTACTCTAAGTATGTCTTCACCACCCACCATGTACCTGGAGCCTTGTACAAAGAGAAGGGTATAATCAGTTCTTGGAGAAAATACATAAAACAATGAAAGGAAATTCTAGAACTCTTAGATGCTATATGGGTCCCCAAGAAAGTAGCAGTCATGCATTGCAAAGGACATCCAAAGCGGGATGCCATAACAGCATGGTGCAACCTCAGGGCAGACCATGTTGCCAAACTGGCAGCGGCCGAGGGGATGGCTAGCCCTATAGCAATAACTGCTTCCCTGTTTCCTAATCCCTTAGTTGAATGGGACCCCAAGTATTCGCCTCAAGAAGAAGACTGGTTTAAGACCGAAGAGGGGAGCCTACTCTCTGGTGGATAGTGGAAGTTCAAGGATGGGCGAATT
>NW_006430319.1:0-917 GCF_000325575.1 Pteropus alecto
TAATAACCTAGAACAAATGGACAAGTACTTAGAAAAATATAGACTTCCTAGACTGAAAGAGAAAAACTGGAAAATCTAAATAGACCGATCAGCAGTACAGAAATGGAAACAATCATCAAAAACCTACCAAAAAGTAAAAGTTCAGGACCAGATGGCTTCACCAGTGAATTCTACCAAACATTCAAAGATTTAATATGTATTCTCCTCAAACTCTTCCAAACAGTTGAAGAGGAGGCAATACTTCCCAACTTATTTTATGAGGCCAATATTGCCCTGATACCAAAATTGGTAAATATAACACACAAAAAAGAAAACTACAGAACAATCTCTCTCATGAACACAGATGCAAAAATCCTAAATAAGATAGTAGCAAACCGAATACAGCAATATATGAAAAAAGATTATATACCATGATCAAGTGGTCTTCATCCCAGAGGTCCGGGGATGGTTCAACATATGCGAATCAATTATTGCGATACATCACATAAAAAATTAAAAAATAAGTATCATATGATCATTTCAATAGATGCAGAAAAAGCCTTCGACAAGATACAGTACACATTTATGATCCAAACACAACATTATTAAGGCATATACGACAAACCCTCAGCCAACACTTTACTTAATGGTGAAAAGCTAAAAACCTTCATCTAAGATCAGGAACAAGACAAGACTGTCCACTATCGCCACTGTTATGCAATATAACATTGGAGGTCCTAGCGAGTGCAATCAGGCAAGTGAAAATTATAAAAGGCATCCAAATAGGAAACAAAGAAATCAAACTGTCACTATTTGCGGATGACCTGATTCTCTATATAGAAAACCCTAAAAACTTCACAAGAACACTACTAGAAACAATAAACAAATACATTAAAGTTTCTAGATAAAAAATCAATGTTCAAAAATTCATAGCATTT
>NW_006430320.1:0-648 GCF_000325575.1 Pteropus alecto
TCTGTTTTTCTCTTGCTGCTTTTAATATTCTTTGTGTTTAACCTTTTGGGTGGCTGAGTAATACGAAGGCTGCGGCAGTGAAAGACTCCTCTTAAAGGGGCTGTGTCCACGAGTGGATTTTCATGGTGACGGACCTGCTTGCTCTGAGCACTAGTGTCGATTCAACTGCACACAGGGGGCACCAGGGACTTACAGGGAGACATTGTTGCAGTGAGGGCCAATGAGGGACTCTGTACAGAAGTGCCGGCGGTATCCATTATTCCCTGTTGAGCCCTCCCCGCTCCCAGTGCACATACACAGTGCTGCCATAGCCATGATGTCATCAAACTGGATAACAGAGGTCGCTCCACCCAGAGGATTCCCTGAAACCCCGCCTACCCCAACTTGCGGCCCCACCCAAGCCACATCCAGGTATATCCTCAGTGAGTCAGGTGCTCCTTGCTGAGCAGCACCTAGACTCACACTGGACCCAGCTGGCTTCAGTTTCTGGTGTGGCTTTTTAAGGCAACTAGAAGCACAGCATCTGTGGATTGCTTGATGAATCTTAACAAGTGGCCCGGGAGGGAGAGAAGCTTGGGCTAAGTTTGGCCTGCAGCTGAAACCCTCTTAAGACTGTGCCACTGGACATCTACTTCACAAATACACTAA
>NW_006430321.1:0-360 GCF_000325575.1 Pteropus alecto
TCATCACCACTAAATCAGCATTATAAGAAATGTTAGAGACTTTTTTAAGTTAAAAAGAAAAGGCCAGAACTAAAAATAAGAACATATAGGAAAGGAAAAATCTCACTGATAAAGGCAAATATGTAATGTAGTAAATGTAGTAGATCAATCTGTTATCAAGACAGTATGAATATTAAAGATAAAAGTAGTAAGAGCATGTGTAAATACAATAATAAATTAAGGAACACACATATGAAGGATAAAGATATAAAATATGATGTCAAAAACGTAAAATGGGTGGAGGTGAGTAAAAAATATAATGCTTTTAAAATGCAATCAAACTTAAGTAACCATCAACTTAAAATAGATTACTATAAACAC
>NW_006430322.1:0-679 GCF_000325575.1 Pteropus alecto
TACTAGAAACAATAAGCAAATACAGTAAAATTTTTAGAATCAAAATCAATGTTCAAAAATCCATAGTGTTCCTATATTCTAATAATGAAGTGTCAGAAAAAGAAGTGGAAAAAATAATTCCTTTTTGCAATTGCAACAAAAAGAATAAAATACCTAGGAATAAATTTAATGAAACGTGTGAAGGACCTACATAATGAAAACTACAAGACCCTATTAAAAAAAATCAAAGAAGATACAAAGAAATGGAAAGATAATTGAATGGGAAAATATATTTGCAAGCAATGCCTCAGATAAGGAACTAATATCCAAAATATACAAAGAACTCATATAACTCATTAATAAGAAAACCAACGATCCAATCAAAAAAATGGGCATAGGATCTGAGCAGACATTTTTCCCTAGAGGACATACAAATGGCCAACAAATATATGAAAAGATGCTCAACATCACTAGCTATTAGTAAAATCCAAATCAAAACCACAATGGGATACCATCTCACACCCGTTACAATAGCTATAATGGACAGGACAAGTAATAACAAATGTTGAAGGAGAGAGTATGAAGAGAAAAGGGAACACTCATACACTGCTGGTGGGACTGCAAATTGGTTCAGCCACTATGGAAAACAGTATGGAGGTACCTTGAAAAACTAAGAATTGACCTACCGTATGATCCAGCA
>NW_006430323.1:0-611 GCF_000325575.1 Pteropus alecto
CTAATGAAATTCAATCACTAATCAAAAAACTCCCACAAACAAAATTCCTAGACCACATGGCTCAAAGGTGAATTTTACCAAACACTGATAAAAGAATTAACACCTATCATTCTTAAACTGTTCTCAAAAAATGAGGAGAAAAGAAGACTCCCAATCTCATTTTACAAGGCCAATATTAATGTGATTCTAACAACAGACAAAGACATTACCACACACACACACAAAAGATTAAAAGCCAATATCCCTGATGAACATGGATACAAAAATTCTTAACAAATGTTAGGAACCTGAATTCAGCAATACATTTAAAAGATTATACACCATAATCAAATAGGATTTATTCCTGTGATGCAAGTTTGGTTCAGTATTTTCAAAGAACTTAACATAATATTCCGCATAAACAAAATGAAGAATAAAAACTATATGATCAAATTAGTAGATGCAGAAAAAGTATTTGAAAAATGCTTTTTATTTATTATAAAAATTCGTGATTAAAATTCTCAGCAAAGTGGGGTTAGAGGAACGTACCTTAACATAATAAAGGCCATATATGACAAACCCCCAACTACCATCATGTTAATGGTGAAAAGCTAAAAGCATTTCTTTTAAGA
>NW_006430324.1:0-511 GCF_000325575.1 Pteropus alecto
TGGTATCAGATTTTCCTTTGCAGTTAGTTTCCTGCAAAGTTTCCTCATTCCTGGCAGGAGCCCTTGGCCTATGGACAGCAAGCACCTCCCAGCTTCTCTCCTGTGGGTGGTATAGAGAACAGGGACTTCTGTCCCAGCCTGGGGCTTCCTCTAGGAACCAGGACTGGTGCGGAGTGCGTGTGGCGAGCACCCCAACATGCATCCCATCGTCAGGGGCCTTTCGGACCATCACAGCCTTTCGATCCCTTCCCCATGGGCCTCCTCCAGCTGCCACAGTGTTTCCTTTGCCCAGCCTGGGGCAGCAGGCCAGGGTGGGGCCTCTCCAGGAGAAAAAGAAACTGCCACTTTTCTGGGCTGGGCTGGGTGAGGCCAGGCCTTGTCTACCACCCAGATGCCACCTCCTCCCTCTCATCCTGGCCATCCCAGTAGCAGACCTGAGCCTCTCAGGGGAATGGGATGTCCTCACTGGAGGTCCAAGAGGTGACTATGGGTGATGCACGGACAAACATTA
>NW_006430325.1:0-690 GCF_000325575.1 Pteropus alecto
AAATAAAGAAGCTGCCTCTCACAGCCTCCGGAGCTTCTTGCAGGAGGAGGAGGAGGAGGAGGGGTGCATCGATTTCCCTGATCAGCTCCACTTGGAAGTGCCAGGACTTAGCTGTCGGCAACAGGGCCTAGTCATCAGGGCAGAAAGCAGAGAAGTGGGACCCGATAGCAGAGAAACAACAGTTGTTTTCCAACAGTTTCCAAAACTGAGGCTGAGCTGTGGCCCTCACCCTTCAACCAGAGGGCCCCTCCCCCCATACCCTCCAGGATTGAACAACACAGAGCCCCTGGGGAATCTGAGTGAACGCCAAGACTGAAGCTACTTCTCCCAGCCTCAGGAGCTCTGTGCAGGGGGAGAGGGAGGGGAGAAGGAGCAGAGTTCGTGCTGCAAGTTCCCTGAACAGCCGAGCCTGGGAGGGTTGTGGGCTCCCTGTGGCCGGCTGGCTGAAGGGCCCAGTTATCAGGGCAGAGAGTGGAGAAGCAGGCAGAGAAACAACAGTTGATTCTTCCCGACTGTAGTTGCAAAACTGAGGCTGAGCCGCAGCCCCCAAACACCAACCCAGATGGTCCCTCTCCCCATACCCTCCAAGACCCATCACCGCTGAGACCCAGGGGAATCTGAGCAAATGCTACTGAAACTGTTAGAGATCGAAGACGTCAGTGTACCTAAAACAAAATAACAACAACAAAA
>NW_006430326.1:0-1886 GCF_000325575.1 Pteropus alecto
CGTGAAGCACAAGGAAGCAAACTGTTCCCTGGAGGCTCCAAAAGAACACAACCCGGCGGACCTATTTTAGACTTATGGCCTCTGGAATTACATGTCTATTGCTCTAACCCACTACATCTGTGGCAATACGTTCCAGCAGTAATAAGAAAGTAATATAGGAATGGTCATGCTCTATTTTCAGTATGTTATGAAAATGAATGCATTTCTAACTTCTGTGGGTACCCCAATAAAATTCAAAAAGAAATTAAAGACTTCTGGTGTTTATGTGAGCATACAGAGATTGGAAGTCATCACACTAAAAAATTTCTGAACTGAAAATGAAAAACTTCATCATTAAAAAAGAAATGGATAAGTTGCACTTCATCCGAAATAAAAAATTTGCTTTGTGAAAGACACTGTTAATAATATGAAAAGTGAAGCCACAGACTGGAGAAAATCTTTGCATATAGAGAAAAACTAACTTGACTTGGAAACATACAAAGAATTCTTAAACTTCAACAATAAAAGGAATACCTCAATCAAAAACAAACATTCCTAACCCTCTACCAAGTACCTCTTCAAAGAAGAGATACAGAAAATAGGCATATGAAAGGATGCTCCACATTGTTTACCATCAGTGATATGGAAATTAAAACAACAGATATCACTAGGTACCTATTAAAGTGGCTGAAATCCAGCGTTTAGAGCACTGACTGCACTAAACACTGCCGAGGATGTGGAGCAACAGAAACCTTCGGCATCGCTGGAAGGAATGCAAAACCAATGGCAGAGCCACTCTGAAAGGCAGTTGTACAGTCTCTAAAAGAACGAAACATACTCTCGCCATGCAGCCTACCAATTGCACGACTTGGTATTTACCCAAAGAGGTGAAAACATATGTCCATATAACACCTGCACACAATGTTTCGAGAAGCTACATTCATGAAGGCCTAAATTTGGAAGCAATCAAGATGCCCTTCAGTAGCTGAATGGGTAAATAAATTGTGGTGCATCCAAACAAGGGAATAGCGTTACGAAGAGAAAGAAGCCAGATGCAGCACTCCGGTGGGGGACGTGGATAATGGGGGAGCCTCTGCATGTGTGGAGTCAGGGCTGCATGGGAAATCTTCGTACTTTCCACTCGAGTTTGCTGAATCTCAAATTGCTCTAATAAATAAAGCAAAGCTCATTAAAATGGGCAAAAGATATGAAGAGATACTTCACCGAAGAAGATATACACATGGCAAGAAAACACTGTGAAGACACTCAATATCATATGTCATGTCACCATTTCATATTAAAACAAGAATGAGATACCACTGCCCATCTATTAGCATGGCAAAAATCCAAAACCCTGACAGCGACAAATTCTAGCAGCATGTGGAGCAACGGGAATTCTTATTTATAAGAATAAGAATACAAAATGAAACGGCCACTCTGAAAGTAATTTGGTAATTATTTACAAAACTAAACGTACTCTCACCGGATGATTCAGCAAGTTACACTCCTTGGTATTCAGCCAAAGAAGCTTAAAACGAATAACACAGAAAAACATGCACACAGACGTTTATAGCAGCTTTATTCATAATTATCATCACAACTTCGAAGTTACAAAGATGTCCTCCAATAGGTGAATGAATGTACAACCTGTGCTATATCTGCCCAAGGAAATATTATTCAGCAATAGAAAGCAATGACCTATCAAGCCACACACACTCGCGCACGCGCATGCACACACACAAACACACACACGCCATGGAAGAGCCTTAAATGAATATTTCTGTGTGAAAGAATCCAATGTAAAAATGCTAAATACGGTATGACTCCAACTACAGAACATTCTGGAGAAGATTAAAGTATGCATATGTTTTAAAAATCAGTAGTTGCTGGGCATTTGGGAGCAGAGC
>NW_006430326.1:18864-20257 GCF_000325575.1 Pteropus alecto
TTTGCTCTGTGAAAGGCTTTCGGAAACATTTATCTGACGACCTTCATACATCTTCCAACTCCTGGGCTTTGTTGCACCTTGAAGAGGCTCTCAGTGGAGCCTCCCATCTCGACCGCCACCCTGCCTGTGTGGCTGGTGCTACCTCATGCCATCTGCCTCCTACCTCCTCAGCAGGTGCACAAAAAGCTCCATTTGAGTTTTAATCTTATTGAATAATTACCATTTGGTGAGAGAAAAGGAGATATATATAAATTTATATTTATAGATATAATTTACTTTATTCTCAGATTTAGAAGCAATATATTTTAGAAATTTGCTTCGGGGTTGAAAGATATTAGTATAGGGAAGAGGCACGAGAACACAAATTGACTAAACATGAAGCCAAGTGGAGATTAGAGCCTGCCAAATGCTGCTAGACTCAGGAACCTGGATGATCAGCTATAAGGCCAGACCACGGGGACCTACAGAACAAAGAAATCCCACTGAGATTACTAACATTGTTCACCCACACCATGAAAGCATAACAGGGAAAGACAGACTCTTAGCTGTACCTTGCACAAGTTAAAGATACACCCAACCATTCATTACATTCTTCACTCCTCATAATGAGTAATTTTTCACAGAAACAAAGAAAGATAAAAACCCAGTTCCCGAAACACTCGGGGTCTCGTTCTCTCAGTCTAAGAAGAGACCACACTCTGTCTGTGAGCATTATTCCTTCTCTGATAAACTTTCCTTTGTCTACCTCTGGCTCGCTCTTGAATTCTTTCCTACATGGAGCCAAGGACCCGCACTCTCTCGATGGGTGAAGGGCTTCAGTCCCCACTCAGGGGTATTCACTCTGTCCTGCATCAACATTACCTAGTTTGTCAAGGTTTGATAATAAATACTATAAAATCTACTTATTTTCATGTCGTTTTGCTCTTAGAGATCGGTGGTTCATCATTTTGTGGGCTTGATGTTTACGACGGCAAACTGTTCATTCCTTTTCATATTACTTCATTATATCTGTTTTAATAGCTGTTTTCATTAATATAGATGGAAGCCAGAAATGCCCAAATGCTCTTGTGAAAACATAGTAAAAGTTATTCCTAAAGAAATCTCAGAGTGATTTGCCAGGGGAATATTTTCATACCAGGCAACTGGCAGAACGGAGAGCAAATCCATGTGCGGTTGCACGGTCAAGAAATGGGCATGTCTATTTTCAAACCGACTGAGGAGAACCGAGAAAAGAAGAAGGAAACAATATCACATGCTAGCATAGAGCACTTTACCTTTCAAGGGAGACGAGAGGCCAGATTTAACATGGGATCACTGAAAGTAACTAATTGGGCTCAGAGTATCAGAGTAATTCTCGGCTGTGGGATCTCCTGCACCATCAGTCTACACGCTT
>NW_006430327.1:0-680 GCF_000325575.1 Pteropus alecto
TAGAAAACTATAATCTTCCTAGACTGAATCAAGAAAACCTAGAAAATCTAAGTTGACTGATTAGCAGCATAGAAATGGAAACAATCATCAAAATCTACCGAAAAGTAAAAGTCCAGGACCAGATGGCTTCACCAGTGAATTCTACCAAACATTTAAAGGAGATTTAATACCTATTCTCCTCAAACTCTTCCAAAAATTTGAAGAGGAGGCCATATTTCCCAATTCATTTTATGAGGCCAATATTACTCTGCTACCAAAACCTGGTAAAAATAACACAAAAAAAGAAAACTACAGACCAATATCTTTCATGAACACAGATGTAAAAATCTAAAATAGGATAGTAACGAACAGAATACAGCAACATATTTAAAAGTTTATATACCTCAATCAAGTGCACTTCATCCCAAAGGCACAGGGATATTTCAGCATATGAAAATTCATTAATGTGATACACCACATCAACAAATGAAAAAATAAGAATCATATAATCATATCAATAGATGCAGAAAAAGCCTTTGACAAGATACAACATCCATTTATGATCAAAACACTTTAAAAAATTAGAATAGAAGGAAAGTACCCTAACATAGAAAAGGCTATCTATGACAAACTCTCAACCAACATTTTACTTAATGGTAAAAAACAAAAAACCTTCCTTCTAAGATCAGGAACAAGGCAAG
>NW_006430328.1:0-744 GCF_000325575.1 Pteropus alecto
TCTTAAATAAGATACTAGAGAACCGAATACAGCAAAATAGTAAAAAGATTATACACCGCCATAAGTGGGTTTCATCTCAGGGGCACATAGATGGTTCAACATACGCAAATGGATTAATGTGATACACTACATAAACAAATTAAAAAATAAGAATCATATGATCATATCAATAGATGCAGAAAAAGCCTTCGACAAGATACAGCATCCATTTATGATCAAAACACTTCACAAAATTGGTATAGAAGGAAAGTACTTTAACATAATAAAGGCCATCTATGACAAACCCTCAGCCAACATTATACTTAATGGTGAAAAACTAAAACCCTTCCCTCTAACATCAGGAACAAGGCAAGGCTGTCCAATATCGCCTGTTATTCAATATAACATTGGAGGTCCTAGCAAGTGGAATCAGAAAAGAGAAGGATATAAAAGGCATCCAAATAGGAAACAAAGAAATCAAATTGTCACTATTTTCAGATGACATGATTCTTTATAAAGAAAACCCTAAGGATGCCACAAGAACAATACTAGAAACAATAGCAAATACAATAACATCTCTGGATACAAAATCGATGTTCGAAAATCCATAGTGTTCCTATACTCTAACAATGAAGTGTCAGAAAAAAAAAAAGTGGAAAAATAATTGTTTTCGCAACTGTAACAAAAAGAATAAAATACCTACAAATAAATTTAATGACATGTGAAGGATCTATATAATGAAAACTACTAGACCCTATTAAAAGA
>NW_006430329.1:0-828 GCF_000325575.1 Pteropus alecto
CATCTTATTGCTGTGGCTAAGACTTCCAATACAATTTTGAACAGGAGTGGTGAAAGTGGGCATCCTTATCTTATTCCTGATCTTAAGGAAAATGCTTTTAGCTTTTTCCCATTGAGTATGATGTTAGCTGTAGATTTGTCATATATGACCTTCATCATGTTGAGGTATGTTCCCTCTATTCCCACTTTGCTGAGAGTTTTTATCATAAATCGTTGCTGGATTTTGTCAAATGCTTTTTCTGCATCTATTGATATGATCATATGGTTTTTGTCTTTCGGTTTATTAATATGGTGTATCACATTCATTGATTTGCAGATATTGTACCAACCTTGCATCCCAGGAATAAATCCAACTCAATCATGGTGTATGATATTTTTAATATATTGCTGAATTCAGTTTGCTGATATTTTGTTGAGGATTTTTGCATTAATGTCCAAAAGAGATATTGGCCTATAGTTTTATTATTTTGTAATGTCTTTACCTGGTTTTGGATTCAAGGTAATGGTGACCTCATAAAAGGAGTTAAGGAGCCTTCCCTCTTCTTTGAATATTTGGTAAAATTTACCTATGAAGCCATCTTGGCCAGGACTTTTGTTTTTTGGGAGGTTTCTGATTACCGATTCTATTTCATTGGTGGTAATCGGTTGGTTCAGATTTTCTGTTTCTTCTTGACTCAGTCTTGGAAGATTGTATGTTTCTAGGAATGTGTCCATTTCTTCCAGATCATCCAATTTGTTGGTGTATAATTGCTCATAGTATTTTCTTATGATCCATTGTATTTCTGTAAAGTTCGTGGTTATTTCTCCTCTTTCATTTCCGATTTTATTT
>NW_006430330.1:0-676 GCF_000325575.1 Pteropus alecto
ATACAGTCGTCCATTTTCTTCTGTGCATGCCTTAACTCCATTCCCTTTTTTTGAATTTGGATCTTTGAATCCCCTCTTTTTCAGTCATTGTTATCTCAATTTTTTCCTATGTATGCTGAATGTTCATTACTATCTTGCTATAGGAATTCTCTTGTTATTATTTAAGCTTATAATGCCTTGTTCTAAGTAAAAGTTTCACTCCTCTGCTTCTGTTTGCCCGATAGTCACTTTTTTTTAATTATGATTTTTTTTTTTTTTTGTCATTTTGTTTTAGGAGAACTGACCCCTTTTCAGTATTTCACGTAGTGCAGGTCTCGTAGTGGAGAATTCTGTCAATTTTTATGTCTGGAAAAGTCTTAATTTCTCCTTCGTATTTAAAGTAGAGCTTACCTGGATACATTATTCTAGGTTCATAACTATTGATTCCATTCTTTTCTAGCTTGTAAGTTTTGCACTGAGAAGTCTGAGGATAATCTAATGTCTATGTTACCCCTTTTTACTCCCCGGCTGTCTTGAGAATTCTGTCTTTGTCATCGATTTTGTATAATTTTAATACATTGTGTCTTGAAGAAGGTCTTTTTGGGTTGAGATAATTGAGTGCTCTGTTGACTTCTTGAATTCCACGCTCCAGTTCATTCCTCAGCTTTGGGAAATTCTCATCAACTATTTGTCTGAA
>NW_006430331.1:0-283 GCF_000325575.1 Pteropus alecto
TACTCGGTTCGCTAGTATCTTATTTAGGATTTTTGTCTCTGTGTTCATGAGATATTGGTCTGTAATTTTCTTTTTTTGTTGTTATCGTTACCAGGTTTCGGTATCAGAGTAATATAGGCCTCATAAAATGGGTTGGGAAGTGTTGCCTCCTCTTTGATTTTTGGAAGAGTTTGAGAGAATAAGTATTCAATCTTCTTTGAATGTTCACTGGTGAAGCCATGCGGTCCTGTACTTTACTTTTTGTTAGATTTTTGACGATTGTTTCAATTTCCATACTGCTGAT
>NW_006430332.1:0-842 GCF_000325575.1 Pteropus alecto
TACAAAGAACTCATACAACTCAATAACGACAACAAGAATTTAAAAAAAAAAAAAAAAAACCAAAGCAAAACAAAAATAAAACAATCCAATAAAAAAATGGGCAGAGGACCTAAACAGACACTTCTCCCTAGAGGACATACAAATGGCCAAAAAATATTTGAAAAATGCTCAACATCACTAGCTATTAGGGAAATGCAAATCAAAACCACAATGAGATAGCATCTCCCACCTGTTAGAATAGCTATTATCAACAGGACAAGTAATAACAAATGATGGAGAGGATGCGGAGAAAAAGGAGCCCTCATACACTGCTGATGGGACTGCAAATTGATACAGCCGCTATGAAAAACCACATGGAGGTTTCTCAAAAAACTATGAATTGATCTACCATACGATCCAGCAATCCCTCTACTGGGTATTTACTCAAAGACTTGGAAATCCATATCAGGAAAGATATTTGGACACCCATGTTCATAGCAGCATTATTCACATTGACCAGGACATGGAAGCAACCGAAGTGTCCTACAATAGATAATTGGATAAAGAAGCTGTGGTACATATATACAATGGAATATTACTCAGTCTTAAGAAGAGATGAAATACTGCCATTTGCAACAATATGGATGGACCTCGAGATAATCATGCTAAGCGAAATAAGCCTAACAGAAAAACCACATGGCATCAAAAAACCATATGATATCACTTATATGTGGGATATAAACCTAAAAGCAACAAATGAACAGGACAAACAAACAGAGCCTGATGGACATGTTTGATACACTAGTGGTTACCAGTGGGGAGGTAAACGGGGTAAAGTGGGTCAAATATGTGGTGACAGAAAG
>NW_006430333.1:0-1258 GCF_000325575.1 Pteropus alecto
TCAAAGAAGATTTAATACCGATTCTCCTCAAACTCCTCCAAGAAATTGTACAGGAGGCCACACTTCCCAACTCATTTTAAGATGCCAATATTACCATGATACCAAAACCTGGTAAAAATAATACTGAATAAGAAAACTACAGTCCGATAACTGCCATGAACACCGATGCAAATATCTTAAATAAGATAGTAGCAAACAGAATACAGCAACATATTAAAAAGATTATACACCATGATCAAGTTGGCTTCATCCCAGGGGCACAGGGATGTTTCAACATACACAAATTGATTAACATGATACACTACATAAACAAATTAAAATATAAGAATCATATGATCATATCAATAGATGCAGAAAAGCCTTTGATAAGATGCAGCATTCATTTATCATCAAAATCCTTAACAAATCAGTATAGAAGGAAAGTATTTTAAAATAATAAAAGCCATTTATGGCAAACACTCATCCGATATTATACTTAATGGTGAAAAACTAAAATCCTTCCCTCTAAAATCAGGAATAAGACAAGGTTTTCCACTATTGCCACTGTTATTCAATATAACATTGGAATCAGCGAATGAAATCAGAGAAGAGAAAAATATAAAAGGCATTCAAATAGGAAACGAAATCAAAATGTCACTATTTGCAGATGACAGGATTCTCTATACAGAAAACCCTAAAGACTCCACAAGAACACTACTAGAAACAAAAAGGAAATACAGTAAAGTTTCTGGATACAAAATCAATGTTCAAAAATCCATAGCGTTTCTATGTTCTAATATTGAAGTGTCAGAAAAAGAAGTGGAAAAAAATAATTCCTCTTGCATTTGCAACAGCAACAACAAAAATACCTTGGAGTAAATCTAACGAAACATGTGAAAGACCTATATAGTAAAAACTACAAGACCCTATTAAAAGAAATCGAAAAGATACAAAGAAATGGAAAGATAGTGTTCTTAGATTGGAAAAATCAACATAGTTAAAATGATAATACTATCTAAAGCATTATAAGATGTAATGCAATCCCCATCAAAATTTCATCGGCATTTTTTTAAAGAAAAGGAACAAAAAAATCATCAGATTTATATGGAAGCACAAAAGATCTCATATTTCCAAAGCCATCCTGGAAAAAAGAACAAGGCTGGAGGCCTCACTCTGCCTTCAAATTATACTACAAAATATCGATAATCAAAATGGCATGGTATTAGCAGATAAACAGACACACGGACCAGTGCAACAGAATTGAGAGTCCAGAAGTAAA
>NW_006430334.1:0-520 GCF_000325575.1 Pteropus alecto
AAAACACCCAATCAGAACAGTAACAAAAAAAAATAATACAAAAAAAAAAAAACGAGGATAGTTTAAGGGGCCTCTGGGACAACACCAACTGTACCAACATTTGCATCATAGGAGTGCCAGAAGAAAAAGAGAGAGTGCAAGGAATTGAAAACCAATTTCAAAAAATAATGACATAGAACTTCCCTAACCTGGCAAAGGAAATAGGCATGCAAACTTCTGAAGCACAGAGTCCCAAACAACATGAACCCAAAGAGGCCCACATCATAATTAAAATGCCAAAGTTTAAAGACAGAAAGAAGATCTTAAAAGCAGCAAGGGAATAGTAGTTAGTGACCTCTAAGAGAGCTTCTTCCATAAGACTGTCAGCTGATTTCTCAATAAAAACTTTGCAGGCCAGAAGGGCTTGGCATAGAATATTCAAAGTGATGAAAAGCAAGGACCTACAACCAAGACTATTCTAGCAGTGAAGCTATCATTTAGAATTGAAAGACAGTCTACGGCCATGCCACCCTGAACAAGC
>NW_006430335.1:0-720 GCF_000325575.1 Pteropus alecto
GTTCCTTTCACTTTATAGTTTAAATATTTGATTCCGTACCTTTCTGGCTTGTAAGGTTTGCGCTAAGTCCAATGATAATCTAATGGATTTTCTTTTTATAAGTTACTGTCTTCTTTTCCCTGGCTGCCTTGAGAATTCTGTCTTTGTCATTGATTTTTGATAACTTTATTACAGTGTGTCTTGGTGAAGGCCTTTTTGGGTTGAGATAATTGGGTGTTCTGTTGATTTCTTGAATTCCAGGCTCCAGCTCATTCCATAGATTTGGGAAATTCTCATCCACTATTTGTCTAAAAATGCTTTCTAGTCCCTGCTCTTTTTCCTCGCCTTCGGTAATGCCCATTATTCTTATGTTTCCTCTCCTGATGGTATCAGCTAGTTCTTGTGTTTCTCTTTCATTATTTTTTATTTTTCATTTTCTCTCTTCTTCCTTTTGATTTATTTCTAGATTTCTGTCTTCGATATCACTGATCCTCTCCTCCTTTTGGTCGACTCTATTTTGCAAGCTTGCTTTTTCATTTTTCAACTCCTGTAGTGTGTTTTTTTATTTCCAGAAGTTCTATTTGGTTCTTTTTTGAGGGTTTCGGTGTCCTTGCTCTGCTCATCTAGTTGTTTTTTTCAATTCCTGAAATTGCTGATTTGAGTTGTTTTGGATCTCAGTGAGTTTTTTCAGAAGTACCGTCTTGAGTTCTCTGTCACTTAAGTCACATATTTCTATGTCTG
>NW_006430336.1:0-269 GCF_000325575.1 Pteropus alecto
TTCTGGGCCCCCAGAGCACCCGTTATCCCTGCCTCAGGCAGCTCTCTCCATTCTTAGCTGGTCGTCTTCCTCCTGACGAGCTCCTTGAGGCGTAGACTAGATCTCACCCCATCTGTATCTCTGAGCACAGAGCAATACAGACTCTAGGGATGAGCTATATGGATGAAGGAGGGAATTTAAAAGCTTCCAAGTCAGGAATGAAGAGGAGAAATCAGGCTGAAGTGGCAGTATGGTAGATCGAATTGGAAAGAGTTCATAGCAGGAAGCCC
>NW_006430337.1:0-484 GCF_000325575.1 Pteropus alecto
AGACAGTCATCCGAATGGGAAAATATATTTGCAAGTTATGCCTCCGATAAGGGCCTAATATCCAAACTATACAAAGAACTCATACAACACATACAAAGAACTCAGTAACAACAACAAAAAAAACAAAAGATCCAATCAATGAACAGGCAGAGGACCTGAACAGACACTTCTCCCTAGAGGACATACAAATGGACAACAAATATATGAAAAGATGCTCAACATCACTAGCTATTAGGGAAATGCAAATCAAAATCACTATGAGATACCATTTCACACCTCTTAGCATGGCTATAATCAACAGGACAAGTTATAACAAATGTTGAAGAGGATATGGAGAAATAGGAATGCTCATACACTGCTGGTAGGACTGCAAATTGGTACAGCCACTATGGAAAACAGTATGGAGTTTCCTCAAAAAACTGAAGACTTGAAAGTTCATATCAGAAAAAATATTTACACACCGATGTTCACAGCAGCATTATTC
>NW_006430338.1:0-1193 GCF_000325575.1 Pteropus alecto
AAAACCTTTTGCTCTGTTGAGCATTTGGAAGAATTGTTTGCAAATGGAAAATAACTAGGGCAAAGGAACTTGGCAAAAAAAAAAAAAAAACTGAGGCAATTTTAACACAAATACTGTACCAACTCCCCTTTCAGATTTGGGGCTTCTCTTTACTTCATCACCCACACAGCACACATGCTCCAGCTCTCAGGAGCTGCTGAAGACTAGGTTAACAAGAAGGAGCAGGTAACTGGTAACTGAGAGAGATGCCGCTCACACATTTTGGCTTTTAGTCTGCACTGATGTAGACCACTAAGTGAAATGCTTCTCCATCTGACGCACCGAATTTTTCCTTCACTCTTAAGTTTCTTGCTTTTCCTAACAGAATCTCATACAAGACTACTTCAAAAATATATAAGGAACTCTTACAAATCAATTTAAGAAAGACCAGCAACACGATTTAAGGAAGTGAGAAAAATACTTGTACAGGAACTTCAGAGAGGAAGATAGCTAAATGTGCAACAGGAAAATAAAGTCATCACTAGTCATTAGGAAATTTAATAAAAGCACCAGAATGTTGTACTACACATTAACCAAAATTGGGGGGAAAGAAAAAGGAAATAATAGAAGGAAGGAACAAAGGAAGGAAGAAAGGGAGAGAAAAAAAGAACTGGGAAGTATGTAGGGCAAATGTATTTCTCATAGAAGCCCCACTGGCTAGGTAATTTGGGGTCCAACTCCTCAGATGGCAGCGTTAAAAGTTGGTAGTCCAAACTCTTCACTCCTCAGGGAGAAGTCAGAAGTTAGGGGTTCCCTCCCAATCTGTAAGGCACCGTGCCAGTGTGAGATTTATGAGAAGAGTGTCTCTCAGCTTTTCCTACCTGTTTAAGTGTATTTTCTTAGATGCCCAATGTAGGAATCACTCAACCAGCTTCTAGATTTCTCTCAGAGGGAATTAATGTGCGTGTAGCTTTATGTTCAGTGTATCTGTGGGAGCAGGGAAATTCAGGATCCTTCTATTTTGCCATCTTCCTGACATCTCCTAATAGCATATACTTTACGATTCCATTTAAAAGCATTCAAAGACAGGCGAAAGTAATCTTTGGTAAGAGATCAAAACAGTGGTTACTATTGGAGTTATTGGCTAAGAGGGGGTCCAAGGAAGCCTTCCAGGATGTTGAAAATATTCTATATCCTTGGTGGTTACAAGGATG
>NW_006430339.1:0-804 GCF_000325575.1 Pteropus alecto
GTGGGATATAAACCTGAAAGCAACAAACAGGACAATAGACTAATGTTTACCAGAGGGTAGGGCGTGGCAGCAGGGGGGAGGTAGATGGGGTCAAGGGGGTCAAGTATGTGGTGACAGAAAGAAATCTATCTATGGGCGGTGAACACACAATACAATATATATATATATGCCTTACTGTTGAATTGTACACTGAAACTTACTGGATTTTGTTAACTAATGTCACCATAATAAATAAATAAACAAACAAACAAATAAAACAGGCTGTCGAGAAAATAATAATAAAATTCATGAGACAGTCCAGGAAATATAAACACTGACTGGATATTTAGTGACATTTTAGAAATCATGGTTTGTATAGCCATGACAATCTTGAGAAAGAAGAACAAAGTTGGAGGTATCACACTACCTGATATCAAACTATATTACAAGGCTACAGTCATCAAAACAGCATGGTACTGACATAAAAACAGATATATTGATTAATGGAATAGAATAGAGGGCCCAGAAATAAATTGATGCATACACAGTCAATTAATTTTTGACAAGGGAATATAAACTGGGACAACCACTATAGAAAACAGTACGAAGGTTCCTCAAAAAGTTAAAAATACAACTACTATAGGATCCAGCAATTCCACTTTGAAGTATATATCTAAGGGAAATGAAGCAGGATCTCAGAAAGATATCTGCATTCCCATGTTTATTGCAGCATTATTCACAATAGCTAAGATAGGAAAACAACCTACGTGGAAAGTCGACTACCTTCTTTTACCATATACAAGAATAGACTCAAAATGAATTAAA
>NW_006430340.1:0-468 GCF_000325575.1 Pteropus alecto
CTGTGTGTGCCTTATCTTCATTTTCCTTTGTGAATCTGGATCTTTAAATCTTCCCTTTTTCAGTCATTGTTATCTCGGTTTTTCTCTATGTTTGCTGAACGTTCATTACTATCTTTTTATAACAATTCTCTTCTTATTATTTAAGCTTAAGATTATAATGCCCTGTTTTTAGTAAGAGTTGCACTCCTCTGCTTCTATTTGCCTGATAGTCACTTTACTCCCAAATCTGTTTTTTGTTTTTTTGTTTTTTTGTTTTAGGTGAGCTGACCTCTTTCAGTATTTTCTGTAGTGCAGGCCTCGTAGTGGAGAATTCCCTCAATTTTTGTGTCTGGAAAGGTCTTAATTTCTCCTTAATATCTAAAGGAGAGCTTAGCTGGATACATTATTCTAGGCTGGTAGTTCCTTTCACTTAATAGTTTGTAAGGTCTGTGCTGAGAAGCCGAGGATAATCTAATGGGTTTTCCTTTA
>NW_006430341.1:0-535 GCF_000325575.1 Pteropus alecto
AAATACAAAAGATCATACAAGAGTACTATGAAAAATCATATAACACCAAATTTAATAATCTAGAAGAAAAGGACGAGTACTTAGAAAGATAAAACCTTCCTAAACTGAATCAAGAAGAACTGGAAAATCTAAATAGACCAATCAGTAGTATGGAAATTGAAACAATCCTCAAAATCCCACCAAAAAGTAAAAGTCCAGGACAAGATGGCTTCACCTGTGAATTCTACCAAACATTCAAAGAAGATTTAATACGTATTCTCCTCAAACACTTCCAAAAGTATGAAGAGGAGGCAATATTTCCCAATTCATTTTATGAGGCCAATATTACCCTGATACCAAATCCTGGTAAAGATAACACACAAAAAAGAAAACCATAGAACAATATTTCTCATGAACACAGAGGCAAAAATCCTAAATAAGATACTAGCGAACCAAATACAGCAACATATTAAAAAGATTATACACCACAATCAACTGGGCTTCATTCCAGATGCACAGGAATGGTTCCACATATGCAAATTGATTAATGTGATAC
>NW_006430342.1:0-499 GCF_000325575.1 Pteropus alecto
TTTGTTTTTCCTTTTCTAGATTTTTAAGATGAAGCAGTAGGTTGTTGATTTGGGCTTGTTCTTGTTTGTGGATATAAGCCTGTAATGAAATAAACTTTCCTCTTGTGACCGCTTTTGCTGTGTCCCAAAGGTTTTGATATGTTGTACTATCATTATCATTTGTTTCTATGTATCTCTTGATCTCTCTTTTTTATTTCTTCCTTGACCTAGTTATTCTTCGGTAGCATGTTGTTTAATCTCCATGTATGTGTGGTTCTTCCCGCTTTCTTTTTGCAGTTGATCTCCAGCTTCAAAGTATTATGATCAGAGAATATGGTTGGTAAAATCTCTTATATTTGTTGAAGCTATCTCTGTGTCCCAGTATATGCTCAATCCTTGAAAACATTCCATGTGCACTAGAGAAGAATATGCAAGCACTATTTTGGGATGAAAGGTTCTCTAAATATTGTATATATGCCAATTATTTCAGTTGGTCTAATGTGTCATTTAAGGATGTTAT
>NW_006430343.1:0-620 GCF_000325575.1 Pteropus alecto
CATTTTGGGTTAATTTTGGTGTATAGTGACCGATGGCTGTGTAGTTTCATTCTTTCGCATGTGGCTTTCCAATTTTCCCAGCACCAATTATTGAAGAGACTTTCCTTTCTTCATTGTATGTTTTTGGCTCCTTTGTCAAAAATTATCAAAAATTATTTGCCCATATATATGGGAATTTATTTATAGAATCTCAATTCTATTCCATTAGTCCATGTGTCTGTTTTTCTGCCAATACCATGCTGTTTTGATTATTGTCTCTTCGTAGTATAATTTGAGTTCAGACAGAGTGATACCTCTGGCCTATTCTTTTTCTTCAGGATTGCTTTGGTTATTCAAGATCTTTTGTGCTTGCATACATATCTGATGATTTTTTTGTTGTCGTCGTTCTATATATTAAAAAATGCCATTAGGATTTTGATGAGGATTGCATTAAATCTGTATATAGCTTTGGGTAATAAGGTCATTTTAACTATGTTGATTCTTCCAGTTCATAAACACAAAATATCTTTCCATTTCTTTGTGTCTGTTCTTCAATTTCTTTGACTAAAGTCTTTTAGTTTTCAGTGTATAGGTCTTTCATATGCATCGTTAGATTTATTCCTAGGTATTTTATTCTTTTT
>NW_006430344.1:0-436 GCF_000325575.1 Pteropus alecto
GTGTCTCGCTCCCCGTTAGCTCCTCCGGTCCCACGGCGTCCATGTGGCACCAATAGGCGTGTTTGGATGAAGACAGAGAAATTTTAGTAAATGCCGCCAAAAAGCTCAGGCTCCTTACAACTGTACAGACGTAACGACCAGGCAGGTCTGTGAGTGCGAGACCTGCACACAGTCAGGAGCCAAGCAAGCCAGGCGACGGCAGCGGCAGCCAGCCCCGATCCCAGAGGCCACAGCCGCTGCGCCTTCCTGCCCTGCCCCCTCCAGTGCCACCCAGGTCTTTATTTATTGCCCAAGTCAACGGGACGGTCTTGGATGCGTCCAGCTTCCTTGGGCTGTGCCTTCTCTACTCCAGTCTGAACCTGATACACTAATCGCTCTGTGCTGTTTCGATCTCCACTGGTGTCACCCTTACCCATTTGCCCCCAACTGTGGACCA
>NW_006430345.1:0-747 GCF_000325575.1 Pteropus alecto
GCGTCCGTGCTGGCTGGTGGCTGCTCAGCGGCACCGGTGATAAACATTTACCGTGTCATATGCAGATATCACTCCTCTTCTTATTTATAAAAATTTATCCCTTATTCCTAGTCTTTGCTTTTTTTTTTTTTTTTTGGAAACTACATCTCACATAAAACTTGCCATTTTCACCGTTTCTAAATGTGCAATGCAGGGCATTGATTTGCATTCGCAGTGGCGTGCGACCGTCATCACCCTTTCCATACTCGTGAAGCGACAATGCCGTCCCCTCGACCCATGGCGATCTGTCCCCTGCAGTCTGTCTCTCCGGCTTCGCCTGTGTTGGGTATTTCGCGTGAGTGGATTCCTACGATATTCGTCCTTTCGTGTCTGGCTGACGTCACTTCACACCACGTTTCCAGCTTCATCTGCATCACGTTGTGTTTACCGCTCCCCGGCTGATGGTCGCCTGGGTTATGTCCACCTTTCGGCTGCTGGGGGTGGCGTTGCTCTGAACACGTCCGTCCGAGCATGTGTCGGAGTCTCGGTTTTCGGTTCCTCGGGGTCTAGACTTACCTAAGAGCGGAATCGCCGCTTCGTGCCGTGAATCTGCATTTAACTTTTTGAGGACCTGCGAAACCGTCCTCCGTTCCCACCGTTATGGCCGTGAGTCCGAGCGCCTGGCCACCGCTGCTTTGTGCCCTTCCGTTTCGTAGCATCGCAGTGGGCCGGAGATGGCATCTCGCTGTGCGTCCATCTGCATTCCCC
>NW_006430346.1:0-609 GCF_000325575.1 Pteropus alecto
TATATTAAATGGAATAAACAAAGAAATAAACAAAGGCAAATAAAGAAAAGGATCAAATGACCTATCTAGAGGACGGGAAAGCCAACGACACTCAATCAGAACGGCAAGAAAAAAGATGCCAAGACTATAAAAATAAGTTAAGGAGCATATGGGACACTATTAAGGGTTCAAATATCAGTATGATCAATGGACCTGAAGGAAATCAAGACGTTGAACAGCTGTTTGAAGAAATAGTGGTGGAAAACTTCCCTAATCTGGTGAAGGAAATGGACATAAAACCCCAGGAAGCTCAGAGAATTCCAAAACCAGGGATCCAAAGAGGCCCACACCAAGACACATCATAATTAAAATGCCAAATGTTAAATACAAAGAAAGAATCTTAAAAGCAGCAAGAGAAAAACAGATAGTAACCTATAAGGGAACACCCATAGATTAGCAGCTGATTTCTCAGAAGAAACTATGTAGGACAGTAGGGCTTGGCACAAAACATCTGATGTGATGAAGACCCAGGATCTACAACCAAGAATACTTTATCCAGCAAAGTTATCATTTAGAGATGAAAGACAGATAAAGGGCTTCCCAGACAAAATTAAGCTAAAGGAATTTATC
>NW_006430347.1:0-781 GCF_000325575.1 Pteropus alecto
CCATCCCTTTACTTTCAATCTGTGTGTGTCTTTCTGTAGACAGAATATATATAGTTCTTGTTTTCTTATTCATTCAGCTATCCTGTGTCTTTTGATTAGAGTATTTAATCTATTTACATTTAAAGTGAGTATTGATAGGTACAAAGTTATTGCCATTTTACTATTCATATATGTTTCTTCCTCCTCCTCCTCCTCCTCCTCCTCCTCCTCCTCCTTCTTCCTTTAACATTTCTTGTAATATTGGATTGGTGGTGATAAATCCCTTTAGCTTTTCTTGTCTGGGGAGCTCTTTATCTCACCTTTAATTTTAATTCATAGCCTTGCTGGGTAGAGTGGTCTTGATTGTAAGTCCTTGCTTTTTATCACTTTGAATATTTCATGTCAATCCCTTCTGGCCTGTAAAGTAGAGAAATCAGCTGGCAGTCTTATGGGAGCTTTCTTGTAGGTAACAAACTGCTTTTCTCTTGCTGCATTTAGGATTTTCCTTTTGTCTTCAACTTTTGGCATTTTAATGATGCTGCGTCTTGGTGTGGGCCTGTTTGGGTTTCATCTTGTTTGAGATTCTCTATTTTTCCTAGACTCATATGTCTATTTTCTTCACCAGGTTAGGGAAGTTTTCAGTCATTATTTCTTCAAATAGGTTCTCAATCCCTTGTTCTCTCTCTTCTCCTTCTGGTGTCCCTATGATGCAAATGTTGTCATGCCTAATGTTGTCCCAGAGGTCCCTTAAACGATCTTCATTTTTTTTTTTTTTTGTATTCTTTTTTCTTGTTGCTGTTCT
>NW_006430348.1:0-339 GCF_000325575.1 Pteropus alecto
GAAAATATGATGGAACAGAGGGTCATTTATACTCAGAAAGAAATGGACTCAACAGAGAACTGGTGGTTGCCAGAGAGGAGGGGATTTGAGGGCTGGGTGAAAAAATAAAGAGATGAAGAAGTACAAATCTGTAGTTACAAAACAGTCACAGGGATATAGAATATAGCATAGGGAATACAGTCAGTATTATTGTACTGGCTATCATAGTGCCAGATGGATGATAGAGTAATCAGGGGGATTACTTCACGAATTATATAAATGTCTAACCATTGTACCGTACACGTGAAACTAATATAAAATAATAAAAAAAATGTTTCCACATAAAGATTTTTTCTGATT
>NW_006430349.1:0-379 GCF_000325575.1 Pteropus alecto
CTGCTTGCAAAATTTCAGCAGGGAAATTCAAATATGTATTATTGGTCTAAGGCAAATGGCTTTGGGGTGGTGAACAGAATTTTCTGGGGTTACCAGAAACTGGGGCACAATACATAGTGATATTGGCAAAAGAGAGAGCAAAGTTACATGGTCAAAGATAAAACTTTAAAGATAATGTGATTCTGTGGTAATAATACCACAATTATATTAAATTACAAATTGGAAAATGTGAAATAAGGACATCCTGTAGAAATGTTACCTCTATCTGAATGTTTTATCAGATTTGATATATTGTGAGAATTGAGGGCTTTGCCATTGCTTGCTAATTTCTAATCAGTTATTAATTTAGTCTGCCTCCACCCATTTCTAATCTGACATA
>NW_006430350.1:0-612 GCF_000325575.1 Pteropus alecto
AAAATTGAGAATATATTTTAAATATCTTTTTTTTTAATTCTAATTCCAAATTGAAGGAGTCCTTATGAGCCACCAATTTCAAAGAAATTTGTCAGACTCCCTAACAAGGGAATTTGTATGTGACCACATGTTGCACATTTATGCTATCAATAGAACTAAAAATAAATTAGTGTGTTTTGTATAGTATCACAATCGTTGTTATCCTAGTTGGACGGAACTTATTATACATTTCAGGGAACAGGAGATGATCTCATATTGTTTTACAGTATACAGTTGAATCTATTCCAAAGTCCATCAAAATACCTCATTCGATTCATCAATTTATTGTGGTAGATAACAGTTGGGAATCACAGATTTCCTTTGATACTTAAATTAACCTTGATCTGTGGAATCTGCTGAGACATCAAAAATCTTGAATCATTTGACATTATATTTAAATTGCATACACCGTTTGATATCAATGTTATATTTTTCTTAAGTTCATATAAAGGTGTGTTTCCTTTCTTATTCTCATTTCAGAAGAAACACAGAACTTATCATTTGGTTTGCAACCTGACACATGGTGGAAATGGGGGAAGAGAATTGTACCATTGTGATGGAGTTTATTCTTGT
>NW_006430351.1:0-391 GCF_000325575.1 Pteropus alecto
TAATATATATATATTTACTTCTTCTTTATCCATTCATCCATTGATAAACACCTAGGATTACTCCATATCTTGGCTACTATAAATAATGCTGGAATGAACATATGGATTCATATATGCCTTCAAAGTAGTGTTTTGGGTAAACGCTACTTTGATAAATAGTGTTTATCAGATAAATATCAAGAACAAACACTACTTTGATAAATAGTGTTTATCAGATAAATAACTGGGGCCTCTATCTCTTCTTATAGCCTTTGTTTTAAAGTCTATTTTGTTTGATATAAGCATTGCTATTCAAACATTTTTTGGTTTCCATTTTCATGAAACATCTTTTTTCATTCTTTTACTTTCATTCTGTGTATGTCTTTCAATCTGCAGTGAGTCTCTTGTAGGC
>NW_006430352.1:0-477 GCF_000325575.1 Pteropus alecto
ATATATTTATATTGATCATATTGCCTTTAAGGAATATGCTGTGACACCTGTGATTAGGAGTTTCCGTACCACACACAACCTTTTCCCCAGCAGGTCATGTAATATTATCATTTTAATGCAAAATTTTTCATGCACTTGAGGAATTTTTCTTAAGGACTGACCATCTTCCAGGGTAAGAATATACAGTGAGAAAAACAAAACTCCCTACAAAAAATATATGACTTAGAAAATAGAAATATATATACCATGTCAGATGATGACAGGTGCTATGGAAAAAAAAACAGGTATAAAACAGTGTAAATGGAAATGTTATATTTCACTGAAGTTCAGGAAGATCTGCAAACAAGTTGCCATTTACAGAGTCCTGGAGGAAGACAGTGGGGTCATGAGGTTATCTGGGGACGTGTTTGCTTGTTGTGGAAAGAGTCAGTGCGAAGGCCCCGAGGACAGCATTTGTTTCAAATACTCAGCACTCAA
>NW_006430353.1:0-645 GCF_000325575.1 Pteropus alecto
TCCAGATTCTTCAGCTCTCTTTTCCATTTCTTCTTTCCTTTTCTTTTAACTTTCCATGACTGCATAGGGAGATAAAGCACAGAATGTGTGTACATTGCATCCCAATGCCTGTAACATGACATAGGTGGCTGTCTTCATGTAACCATGGTAACAACACAAAAGTAGGAGTAGCCACTTACCATGGACTGGAAGACCCTGTGATAAGTGAATATACCTCCAGTCTGTTTCTTTATAAATTTAATCTTTATGATTTTATATTAGTTTCAGGTATAAATTTAACCTTAACTTTTAGAAATATGGTGATAAATACCAGATGAAACCACAAAAAGAGTGGAAGCCGTTTCCTCTGGGAAGGAAACTTGTTTTGGGGATGGGAATGGGTGGGGCAGCGGACTGCAATCGTCTTGTTTTTCATTTTGTAGAATGATTTGACTTTTGACTATTTCTTCGGATATTTCTCATTACCAAAATGCATGCTCATACTTTCATTTCTTGATTTTTTTTTTCAGTTTTATGACTTATCTCATGGTTTCCTATTACTGAGAGGTGAGGATTTAGATCTTTCACAGCCCTCTGTCCATCATCCCAGTATATTTTGGTTAGCTCATTACTGTCTTTAGACAGTATACTGACGGTAAATATTAT
>NW_006430354.1:0-619 GCF_000325575.1 Pteropus alecto
GCAGAAGGAAGGCTTTGCAAGCCGGGACTCAGGTATGATGACGAATCCTGCAAACTGGGCTAGTACAGAGCCCATGGCGGGTGTGTACGGGAACCTGGGGGTCGGTGAGGCACCCCTGGGCCAAGCGCAGCAGGCAATGCAGTTGCGTGACCAGCACCCTGGCCAAGATCTCCCAGGAGTGACCGGACGGACAGACAGGGAGAATTTGGGCTCTCTGGACATTCCCTGTGACCATGAGCTGGTTTCCGATGTGTGGCTCAAAGCCACCCATCACAGCAGAAGCGGCCCCACCTGACTCTAGACAGAGCCATAGCACCTGTGGAGACCAATAGCGACGGGTTTGAGGACACCCCGTGTGCACTGAGAACCTTCGCCCTGAACATCCTAGGATCAGGGTGTCCTGCCTGCTTTGGTCAGTCACCTTGTTGCGCAGGAAGCCCTTGTACTCATCCATTGGGATCCAGAGGTCGTCATTCATGCTCTCCACCTCATAGCACAGGTAGGTCTCGTTCAGGTAATTCAGATGACTGAAGTTATCAAGGAAAGTCTGTTCATCCATCAGGGGTCTGTGGACATAGGTGGGGGTAACCCAGAGACATGGAGCACGTCCTTGTGCTCC
>NW_006430355.1:0-640 GCF_000325575.1 Pteropus alecto
CCAGAGCTCTTGGATATCGAGCCCAGGTTCACCTGGCATTCAATGAATCAAAACACCACCATAGATTATTGACATAAAGGGGTCAGAAATTCATGGATTCCTGAACCATTTGGATACATACATCTCTCTCACGTTGGGCCCACTGGGTCTGTGGGCCCACCTTGTGGTCATTTCCTCCACTGTAGTTGTATAAGAATGCATATACAGAGTTATGAATACAATTCTCACAGTGGTTTCTACACCTGTAAGTAAAAGATTTTACAGCAGGAAACAAAAGTGATGTTCATTGGAGACATAAACCTCTCTCTCCCCTCCAATTACAATTCTAGAGAAGAAAAACCTATCACATCCCAGGATAAGTGACAGAGACCAGCGCCTCCATCCAACTGAAGGACACGGGCATCACGGTGCATATCATATGCCCATTTAATTCATCTGTCTCGTTTCTCCAAAATCCGGACAGATAACGGCCCATGACTACAAAAATAACCTATTGAACCAAAATATACTTGCTGTGACAAATGTATCTTCACTAGAGCAGTTGCAGACATATTCTCAAATGCGAGGCATACGGCTGTTCATGGGAAAACAGTCTTTCCAAAATTGGTCCGGAAGTGGATCAGCAACTGTCAGCATCTAC
>NW_006430356.1:0-776 GCF_000325575.1 Pteropus alecto
GCTTGTAAATATATTTTCTCATTTGGATGGCTGTCCCTTTACTATGTTGACGATTTCTTTTGCTGAGCAGAATCTTTTTAGTTTGATATAGTCCAATTCATTTATTTTAGCTTTTATTTCCTTTGCCTTTAAGGTTAAATTCATAAAATCCTCTTTAAGTCCAAGGTTCTTGAACTTGTTTTCTATATTTTGTTCTATGCACTTTATTGTTTCATGTCTTATATTCAGATCCTGAGTCCATTTTGAGTTAATTTTGGTGTGTGGTAATAGACAACAGTCTAGTTTCATTCTTTTGCAGGTGGCTTTCAAGTTTCCCAGCACCATTTATTGAAGAGGCTTTCCTTTCTCCACTGTATGTTTTTGACTTTTTTTTCAAAAATTATTTTCCCATATAAATATGGGTTTACTTCTGGAGTCTTGATTTTGTTCCATTGGTCCGTGTGTCTGTTTTTCTGCCAATACCATGCTGTTTTGATTGCTGTCGCTTTGTAGTATAATTTGAAGTCAGGCAGAGTGATGCCTCCAGCCTCGTTCTTTTTCTTCAGAATAGCTTTGGCAATTTAGGGTCCTTTGTGCTTCCACACAAATCTGATAATTTTTTGTTCTATTTCTTTAAAAAATGCCAATGAGATTTTGATGGGGATTGCATTAAATCTATATAATGCTTTAGGTAATATGGTCATTTTAACTATGTTGATTCTTACAATCCAAGAACACAAAACATTTTTCCATTTTTTTGTTTCTTCTTCGATTTCTTTTAACAAGGTCTTGTAGTT
>NW_006430357.1:0-1356 GCF_000325575.1 Pteropus alecto
GGAAACACACACCGAGACCACAGAACTGCCCTGTGACTGTGGCTCGGCGGCCACTGCTGCCAACATATGGACAATACTCCGCACCGAGAGCACATCCCTGGCTGGCGCTTGGCGGGTCCCGGACCCCAGGCCCCTCTCCTCACGTCCCCACAGCGGGCACTGGGCTGCACTGGGCTGCACGGGGCCACCGGGATCTGAGCTGCCGGGTCAGACACATTCCTACTCGACCAGGTGCAGACCGCAGCCCAGGACAGGCTGGCAAGAGAGGGGCCGGCCCCGGCCCGTCCTCGCCCAGAGAGGCAGACATAACCCGGCCCAGGCAGAGGCCCCTGCCACCTCCCCAGCTCCCGGCCCAGGGGGCCTTGGTGGCCCTGGCCTACCGTGCCCAGCTGCTTCCAGCCAGGGCCCTGCCCCTCAGACCGTTAAAAACCAAGCTCTCCCATAAGTTTTTGAGTGACACACAGAAATCTTACTAGTTTTCTGATTATAAACTTGTAAGCATCACTTTTGAAAGGAGGGAGAGTTTTTAAATTCCTTTAAACATTTTAGACATATATCAGGGAGTAAATTTCCTTTTAAAATACTTCCCCGTCCTGATAAAGCAAACCTCCCGAGGACATGTCAAATAACTTCTAATTCTACTGAATTAAACTGACAGATACAGAGACGCGTTTAAATCCTCTTAAAACGCCGATGCTCTTGCAAACTCAGTAAAATGACCTTACGCGGTTCAAGTTAAAATCACAAATCTGCATCGATCATCAAGAATGCTCAAGCGGAAGCAGAAGCCTGGTCTGTCGGGCGATCCGACACGCCAGATCCTCTTAAATCTCACGTGTACTCGAAATACCAAATATAGAGAGGTTATTTCTGAATTCAACGCAAATATGGATGCGGTGGTTCTGCTGTGTCTTCTCTTTGCCGGATTCCCGTTCTCCGAGGGGACAGGGATGGTTACTCTCCAGGGAAATGGTGACTTGCCCACCCCACCCTCAGCTGACCTTTCTCATGACCCCCGGCCGAGCTTTTTATAGCCACTGTGCCATGGGCTCCAGACCTTAAAAGGGCCGGTCTCACAGTCCAAGCCCGGGGCCTCTAAGCCGGTCATCGTCCGGTGCCCCTGGAAGGTGGCCACGTCTCCCTCCCTGGGGCTGGCCTCGGTGCCGGAATCAAGCTGATCGGGGCCAGCGGAGCTGCAGCCAACCTGCCGTCCCCACGTCACGTGGCCAGGAAATGCAGGGCCATCCTACGCCACCGAGGGGCTGCACCTGTTTGCTCCCGGAGCAAAAGCCACCCAGTGTCCCTTCCCTTCCACAGCCTCCCTGAAAACACGGCAGCAGCTTCTCCCTGGCCTTC
>NW_006430358.1:0-587 GCF_000325575.1 Pteropus alecto
GTGTGGTTACCATTATGAATATGAAAGGGATAGTTTATATATATATGTGTGTATATATATATATATACACGTATATATATATACAGTTGTCCATTTTCTTCTATGTTCCCCTTATCTCCTTTCCCCTTTGCGAATTTAGATCTTTGAATTCTCCCCTTTTCAGTCATTGTTATTTCAATTTGTCCCTATGTATGCTGAACATTCATTACTATCTTGCTATAGCAATTCTCTTATTATTTAAGCTCATAATGCCCTGTTCTTAGTAAGGATTGCACTCCTCTGCTTCTATTTGCCCGATAGTCACTTTACTCCTAATTATGTATTTGTTTTGTTTTTGTTTTGTTATTTAGTTTTTAGTTGAGCTGGTACTTTTCCATATTTCATGTAGTGCAGGCCTCATAGTGAAGTATTCCCTCAATTTTTGAATGTCTGAAAAGGTCTTAATTTCTCCTTCATATCTAAAAGAGAGTTTAGTTGGATACATTATTCTAGGCTGGTAGTTCCTTTCATTTAATAGTGTAAATATTTGATTCCATTCCTTTCTGGGTTATAAAGTCTGCGCTGAGAAGTCCGATGATAATCTAATG
>NW_006430359.1:0-296 GCF_000325575.1 Pteropus alecto
AGCCAGACTCATCAAGAAAAAAAGAGAGAAGACTCTAATAAAATCAGAAATGAAAAAGGAGAAATAACCACAGACTCCACAGAAATATGATGAATCATAAGAAAATACTACTAGCAATTATATGCCAATAAATTGGACAATCTAGAAGAAATGGACACATTCCTAGAAATATACAATCACCCAAGACTGAGTCCGGAAGAAACAGAAAATCTGAACCAACCAATTACCACCAATGAAGCAGAATCATTAATTAAAAACCTCCCCAAAAAACAAAAGTTCTGGACCAGATGGTTTCA
>NW_006430360.1:0-1128 GCF_000325575.1 Pteropus alecto
GAGGCCCAGGAGGACAAATTCTGTCACATTGTTAATCTGTCCCATTGACACTTCTATAAGGGCTGGTTCATGGTTGAGAGGTCAGGAGATGGGACCTGTAATGAAATTGTGAATGTGACTATGAACACATGCATTATGCTCTGGATACAACTTCTGATTATATCTGCTACAGTGGTTTACACACAATAAACATTTAGCAAATATCTATGAATTCTTCTTCCAAAGAGCGCATTATACCTTCCCTTGACAATCAGTTTCTCTTCAGGTGATTTTGCTGGTGCTACTGAAGAGGACATTTGGGGACTTTCATTAAAAACTTATCATCTTTCTGCTTCTGTGAATATGTTTACTTTCTGCAAATAAGTTTACTGCATGCAAAGTCTCCTACAAAAGCTCCCTTGCACTTTGCTTGACTTGCACACATAACTGTTTGTGCCTTTGCTGCACGAATGTAACTATTTGTACCCTAGCAGCTCTGGCTTTCTGTAACAATTTGTATCTGTTGGCAACCTGTGACAACTCCTGGACTTACTAATGTTACTACTTGTATTCCCCATAGCAACCCCTGTCATTTATAAAGGTTTGAGTTCAAACTGACCAATTAGCTTGTGTAAAAATTCTGATACATATGCAGTATTTCAACTGAGCCCACGGCCCAGGTCTTCAGAGCACTAGCTCGTCTGGGACCGCACGTAATAAACTTGAATTCTCCTTCTCTCCAAGTTACTACTTGGTTTTCCGTTTAGTCTGGGTTTTGGAGCTGTGGGGATATTTTTCAACAACAGTACGAGTAAGAGGTTCATTCTCTAGGTCTTAGTGGATTGTCTACAGAGAACAGGAATCAAAGAACCAACAGTCAGTCGCACATCTTAGAGTCTTCTTTAAACCATGTCAGTACGTGGCACAGAAGTCAGCAGGGATAAACTGGGCTAAGGTTCCAGCCCTTCAGACACTCACTCTCTGTTGGTGGTGAAACAAATGTAAATAAATTGGCAAAGAGTAAGTGCCCTGAGTTGGTAGCAGTTGTGGTGAGCATCTTTACAATCTGATCTATGTCCCCCAAAAAATATTCTTCTGGAATAAGTCAATACTGTGACAATCTGTTATTAGAGGTTCAGTTATCACTCT
>NW_006430361.1:0-274 GCF_000325575.1 Pteropus alecto
TAGAGACACTCTCCCAGCCCCATCACCACAACAACAATCATAACATGAACACAAGGGTGATGCAGCTGGGAGAGCAAAAGCCAATAGATGCTCTGTAAGGAGAACAGAATGCACAGACCCCACGCCAAGGAAGAAACAAACAAGGAATCAGAGGGAAAATAGAATTCTCTGAAGTTGTTAAAAGAAACCAACTTCAACAGTGGTCTCCATGGCAACAAAAACCTGCAGAAAGAGCTCTAACTGGATTCACAGAGGCATTCACAGTGAAAGGCCA
>NW_006430362.1:0-2035 GCF_000325575.1 Pteropus alecto
AAAAAAATGTTTCCACATAAAGATTTTTTCTGATTTGAAAATACACGTTCTTCACTCTAAGAAATAATACAACAGTATTCAACAAATAAATTTATAAACACAAAGAACAGCATTTTAAAAAATCATTCATTTTGCAAAAGAACTTCAGAAAGTGGAAACCATCAGAGTATAAAATATTATATTTGAAAAAAAGAAATGAAAAAACTAAACTATATATAATTATGCAATCTCTGGGCTGAAATCTATGTCACCACTAAATCAGCCATCCGTGAGAGACATCTCGTATAGTCCCATACATGCACTATCCAAAAATTGCAAATAAACCCATTCTGTTCAGGCTAATTAGTAAGCTCTGGTTGTGGCCAGGCATGCTCACCTGCACCTACCCAACAAGAGCAGGTGTGTGCTATTGGCCTAAAGCATTTTCTACCCTGGGCCTCCTTACTCATAACCTGAACTCTAGTCCTCATAAGCAAATCATCAGGAGAAAAGGCTGATGTGGCAGATAGAACATAAGAACATTGCTTGACTCCTGATTCAGGTGATATTGTCCTTCTACTTGCTTACATCCTATCCTAAGTGTGTCAACTTAACTCCAACTCTTTCCATTTGCTTTTCACTGGATATTAAAATTGATTCAATCACACATGTTATTCAAGCATCCTAATTTGGTCTGTGAGCCTACTATTTATTTCATTACCTCTGGGATAGCTTGCCTAGTTTACTTGGAGGCCACCACTGCAGCAAGTTATTTTCCATATGACAGCTCAATTCAAGCATTAATCTACTCTTAGAATACCCTTGCTTTAGTAATTCTCATTTTATCCTGTTCATATCCTGTGTTCCCATGATGGCATTTATCACACCACACTGTGATTAACTGTTTTTTTTCCTTTCTCTCTTTTTATTCTTTTGTCTCATTATTACTTAGCAAAGTGCCAACCACAAAGTAACCACTAAAAGAATTACTGAATGGGACCTCCTACAGACACAGTTGAAGGGATTATCCCTTGTTTTTACCTGGCATTCCTCATTTCTCAGACTGGGGTAAATTAGTGAGCCCCAAATCTCTGACTGGTTGCACAGCAGCATGCTGGTCTTAGAAAGAACCATAAGCTCAATTCAGGAAACACCTTAAAGTGTGTATAGTGTTACTAGCAAGCTTGGGCTTTGGTGGACGTTATTTTCCTCACATTTTTTTCACCTGGCTGGTTAAAAAAAAATAGCTTGGGGGTTTTTTCCCTCCTACCCACTCCTGAAAATGGTTCATGGCTGCGACCCTTCAGTCTAAGAGATCTTGCGCTCTCAAAGATTCTAGATGAAATAAGCGCACTTTAAAACTTAATGAGCACCTAAACTGTGGCAGACAATAGGGATACAAGGAAGTTATTTCTTCCCTTATAAAATTTACAAGCATCTTCCTGGAGCCTACATTATTACTCTAAGTAATAAACAGTTATTTTTGCAGTTTAAAACAGATGCATTTTTGAATATATTTAGCTCCAATGAAAGAAATTAAATAAAAGGTGAGACAGTAAATAAAGGGCCTCTTCTTGAGGTCCTTTCAATTCATTCACTTCTTCAGGGATCAGATGGATTAGGGTGCAAATATTTGGCGTCACGCACAGGCGTGATATATGCGAACAGAATCCAAGCTAGCCAAACCCGTTTCTCCTAAGAGATGGCCCCAAGGACCGACCAATTCCCCAACCCCCGAGAACACACGGCAAAATCGTGTCAGCGTCTGAAGCAACTATTGCCTCACCTAGAATCATTCGCCAATTCACGTGGTCCCGCCCTTTCCGCCCCGGAGGCGGCCTGGCTCCCTTCCGCTCTAGGCTTCGCCCGGGCCTCTCTTTATGGTAGTGATGAGCCTCTCTAGCCCTCCCTCATCGTCCTCTCAGTGGTAGCGCGGGGACGCGCTGAAAAGCGAGCCGCCGAATTCGCCGTGTGTAGATTCGGGTGCTGCTCGAACCCGAGCGGAGGAGAGTTCGCGCTAAGGTGGAAAGGGCCGGGGGTAGGCTCTGGGGAGGAG
>NW_006430363.1:0-1051 GCF_000325575.1 Pteropus alecto
GTACTGGTCCATGGCCGGAGGGCTGGGGACCCCTGCCTTAGAGTCTGCATTCTCCCTGCACCCCAGTGACCAGAGCCTGCATTTGGGCCTCCCCTGAGTGGACCTCAGGCGGAGAGGCTTCTCCAGCTGTGGAGCCAGGCGGAGCTCTGCCTTTACCTGACTGCTCGAATTCATCGAGTCCCGGACTGTCCGTCTCAGTTTCCTCACGTGTTCATCGGGAATAATAATAACCCCTGCCCCCAAGGGTTGCCGCGGAGGTTAAGTTAAAGCATCCCAACGTGCGTGCATCAGAACGAGATGAACGCCTAGGGGCCCGCAGCCCCCGTAGCCCGAAGTGGGGCGTCCGGGCATCGCTGCTTGGTCCCCTTCCCCACTCTGTGGAGGAAGGACCCTCACGGCTGAAAGTTTTGAAGAATTGCGTTCCCCAGGGGGCTGTGCTTAACAGAGGACCTACCTCCCCCAGCCCCCTGACCCCCAGTCGGGGCTCAATAAACGGAAGTGACGTACTCCCCGCCACGGCCATTTACCACTCTCGCCTTCCTTCCGTGGCCTTCGGGGGCCTTGGCCGAAGCTGGGGTCCTCTCCCCTCTCTTTCTCTGCCGTCACAGAAGTTGCTGTGCCCAGCCCTGAATCCACCTCAGTGAGAGCAGAGGTAGGGCAGGGCCTCAGGTGGGAAGGCAGCTTCGGAGTAAATAAAAGCACACCCTTGGCACCTGAGAACCTTCCAGAGCAGGAGAGAAGGGGTGCTAAGCCCAGTCGCTTTTTGCATCATCGCTTTAATGCAGTCCCACCCCGCGCTCTGGTGCGATGCCCGCTCCTCTCCCAGGCGGGCGGACGGCGAGGTGACTGGCGAGGAGCTGCACATTTGGGGGTTCCCGTGGCCGGCAACTTCGATTCCCACGCGAGGTCTCCCCAGCCCACACCCCGCACCCTGTCGTAAGCCACTTCGCGGGCTGCTCTGTCGCAGTGGCAGTGTACCAACAGGCCAGCGTCCGAGAGACTCATTTTCTTATTCACTGCACATCAGCCTCATTAAGGCCAGTAGAACAGG
>NW_006430364.1:0-509 GCF_000325575.1 Pteropus alecto
AGCTCAGACCTGCCCTGCCCTGAGCCTGGGCTGCTGTCTTCCTCGTGGGTCCCTCGTTCCCGCAGGCCCCTGGAACCTCACCCTCCTTTAGCCAGATTTGTCTTGTCCCCTCGATGGTGCAGCTCAGCTGCTCATCCCCCACCGTCTTTTTCTTTTTCCGAAGCCGCTGTCGTGACTGTCACACAAGTTCCAGACGTGGCGGCACGTATTTTACATGTTCTCTTTGCTGCCGTGTGCCCGGTGCTGGGAAGTGTGTCTAGGGCTATGTAGCTGCTCAAAATATATTACCAACTGGAAAATTAATAAATGAACACGTAGACCTTGTTCAGGTCATTTCCGCAGGAGGAAAACGGCAGGTCACCAGCTAGCTGTCCCTGAGACAGCATTCTCAGGAAGAGTGACACGAATGTCGTTTCTGTTTGTTTGTTTGTTCAGCATTTCTGCATGAGGGTGGGGAGAGGTGAGAAGCAGGGCAAGGCACGGATGTGAGAGAGAAAGGAAATTGTCTG
>NW_006430365.1:0-931 GCF_000325575.1 Pteropus alecto
GAGAGAAGTAATGATTTTTCCAACTGCATGATTTGTACTAGCACACAGTCTACTCCCACCCATTCAACGTGTCTTAAACTTAGCCACTTTGCATTTTTTAAGAGCTTTGTGAAAATTCAATGTTATACATTTTGGTAGCATCTCTAGGATTTTACTCCTTTTTTCTTGGTAATAAATTATTTTTTATGACTCCTTAAATAGTCTTATGTTAAGATTTGCTATAATGTATTTATATCATATATCTGTAGTTTGATTAATTTTTTTACACTTTTGCATTTTATATCTCTCTTTTACTTTCTAAATTCTAGCATCAGGGATGAAAAGGATTCCCAGGGCTTTCCCTTAGAAAGAATCAAAGAAGTGGAGTCTTTAAGAAATTCCAACTTGGTTACAGGAGCAAGAGTGAGTGTCAGTTATGGCCCTGGAAGGCTGATAGAATGGAAAGAAAGTAAATCTGAAAACAATGACGAAGTTGCCAAATGATGTCAATTTATCTAGGTCTCTACATACAAAATGCCTTTTCATAACAAATTAGCCCTTAGTTTGGGGGATAATGATCATGATGATAAGTACAAAATGAGACAGTTTATATGAATTTTTAATACTGTCCCCAAATTTATTGAAAATACTATATTTTAATGAGCAATTTTTCTATTTACTATTCAAGAACAGTTATAGTCCCAAGCACCTCCTAAGGTATTATGGATGCGATTTAAATGTAAATAAAAGATTGAAATGAAAACCTACTTACCTGATTTTGTAGAAAACGGCTGGGGTGATGGAGCCATTTGATAAACTGAACAAATCAACTATGCTTAAGTTGGAGTCGGCTCTGGACAGAGAGCGAATTTCCAGATAGATAGATAATCCCAGAGGCTGCTTCAGTCACTCTAGAATGGTAAGCCCGAATGTCGAAGTAGTTACAGTGAAT
>NW_006430366.1:0-625 GCF_000325575.1 Pteropus alecto
CATCCCCGCAGGTCCCCTGGACTCGTCCACTTCCAGCCTGGGAGGAACCTCCACGGCCTGCAGGTCTGTTCGCCCAGTTCGCCCCTCGGGCCCCATCCTGAGCGAAGTCCCCTGGGGCCCTCCTGGTGGGCACCGAGATGAACCTCCCCCCTCCCGTTTGGTCAGAAACATGCCTGCCCCGCCCCCAGTCCTGGGAGGTGACATGGACGGGACAGGGGCAGGCCCTGGAAGGTACCTGTTCCCCAAGGCTGGTTGCGGGCGTGGGGTGACCTCTGGCCACCTCGAACTGTTTGGGGTTGACCAGGAATGAGCTTGGGGGCCGCCGTGAGGCTGTGCACACTCCAGCAACACCTGGGCTTCCCGGAGGTAGGGGGCCAGGCCTGGACCGTGGTTCCTGTCCCCCGGTTTGCCTGAGACTAAGGTCGGGGTGACCCATGAGCCAGGGCACAAAGAAGTAGATTCTGGGAGAATAAGGAGACCCAGCTGTCCATCCTGGCCAGTGCTAGACAGCTGGATGGGGGCTGGAGGGGGCGGCCTGCCTGTCAGAGGTGGAGGGGAGGGGGCCTCAGCGGGGGCGATGGGGGACGGTTCCGTGTGGTTTACCAACTGTATTTCACTGTTAACA
>NW_006430367.1:0-1793 GCF_000325575.1 Pteropus alecto
CCAAAAAGCGGTTTTTATCTGAAATTCGAACGTAACGTGGCTTACTACATACACACACTGTCATTGTTCCATCTGGCGCCCTCGCTCAAACGCCTTTTTATCACATGATTTTTCTGCTTTTCAGACCACTCTGCTCATTTCCTACGCCGGGCGGGGGTGGTACGGGGTGGGGTGGGGCTCTCCGTGGGGGGCCTCAGGCTCCCCAGCAGTTGGCCAAACCCAGGAGCGGGGATGAATGAGGTCACAAGCCAATGTCGATTTGACTCCTTTTACCACCCACCTCCCGAGTTCCCCCTGGGGCTGGGCTGGCGGCACCCAGTCATTGCAGCCTCCAGACCCTCAGTGACGATGGCTCTCCCCCCGGCCCCCAACGAGCTGGGTTGTTAGTGGCTTCCCCAGAGGGAAACTGGTGGGTATCTTCACCGAACCGGGGGCCGTGAGCGCCTCTCCCTCTGTCCGGAGTCGGCCGGCGGGACTGGCGCCCGGCGAGTTGGCCCCTGGGGAACGGCCTTTGCCCTCTGCCCCCCGCAGGTCGCACTGGCTCCCTATCGGCACTTGGAAGAAGACATGACGAGTCTGAAGCAGGTCCTGGAGATGAAGAACCAGCAAATACACCAGCAGGAGAAGAAGATCGTCGAGCTGGAAAAGCTGGTGAGTCGGCGTGTCTTCCTGGGAAGACCCCGAACCTTGCCGTCCCTGTCACTGTCATCACTGTCATCACTGACGGCGTCAGGCCCTGGGCCCCGCCCCGCCCCGTGCTTACGCCTGAGCCGAAAGTCCCATCGCCGAGTCTCGAGGCCTTTCTTAGGAATCGAGGCGGTGTGGTGACGAACCTCAGAGGTGGCCTTGCCGGGACAGCCCCGGAGGTCCCCCCTACCACACCGCCTGCCGCCGCCCGCCGCTCTGAAGTGCTATGTCCTCACTCCCTCCTCCCTGGGGGGACGTGCGGCGTCACCTACGTGTGCCAGGCACCACCCACGCACCTGCCCTGCGTTTGTTCCTTAACCGGGAACGCGATGCTGTGGAGTAGGGGCTGCCGGGGAGGACAGCGCTGCCACGTAGCCCGGCCAGCACGGGGACCAGCGACGCTCTACCTCCCTCCTCCGTCCAGGCCGGGCCACCCACATCCGCTGTCCGGTCACCCGGAAGCCTCGGGGTTGAAGTGGCCGTTGTTAGCCATGCGCCAGGCATTCTGCAGGCAGGCATGACACCTCAGTCCAGAAACCCCTCCCAGGAAAAATAAACAAACAAAGAGAACAGACTTAATCACTCCCCACTCCCCGCGGGCTGCGCCTTGCCTCCGAGCGGGGGCAGAGGCCGGGCCCTCAGCTCCCATTCCTGTCCCCAAGTCTTAGAGAGGTGACAGTCTTCTTTAAAGATCAACTACACGCACAGTGAATTTGTCACCTTCTTTTCAAAAAATAATTTGTTTCCAAATTCCTCTTGGAATGGAACGGGACTTCAGCTAGGTCTCAGACGCCGGGGGGGACACGGTGACAGAGAGAATGGCATAAATTGCGGGGGAGGTAACAGCCGTGGATGGTGTTATTGTCTGCTAACGTGACAAGCTGGCCTTGGCCCTTGCAACCTTGGCTGCCCATGGCCTCAGAAGGAAAAAGCTGTCCACATACCTTCTGTTTCCATCTCAGAATGTCGTCCAGCCTGGGAGGTGGATGCAGCACAGGTGACTTTTTGGGAAGGGCCAGGGGACCCATCAGCCAAACAAGGTCCTGCTGTTGATCACAGCTTACCTGTGATGATGGCAAGAGCCTAGGGACACTCACTGTAAGAAA
>NW_006430368.1:0-1403 GCF_000325575.1 Pteropus alecto
CATATCCCTAAATTATACACTAAGCATAATCCTAACCTTAACTGCTTACCTAAACACGAACCCTAAACCTAAGGCTAAGCCTAAAACAAACACTAACACTAAACTGAACACTAATCCTAACCTAAACTTACCGTGAACCTAACCCTAACCTAAACCTAAGCTTAACACTAACCCTAAACCTAACACTCAACCTAAAGCTAATCCTAACCCTAACACTAACTCAAAACCTAATCATAACCTTAACACAAAACCTAACCTAACCCCCACACGAACCCTAAACTTTAACTCTAATCCTATCCCTAACCCTAACACTAATCCTAAATCTATCCTCTTACCCTCACCCTAACCTTCAAATTAACATAAACCTGACCCTAACACTAACAGTAAACCTATCGTTAACCCTAACCGTAATCATATACCTAACAATAAACTTAACTCAAACTCTAACCCTAACCCTAACCCTAAACCTAAACCTAACACTAACCTAAAACTAACCCTATCCCTAACCATAACTATAACACTAACCTAAACCTAACCATAACCCTAATTTAAACCTAATCCTATCTCTAACACTAATTCTAACTCTAACCTATTACCCTAACAATAACCCTAACCCTGATCCTAACCCTAAACCTAAATTTAACCTTAAACATAATTCTAACCCTCACCCTAACACTAACCCTAACCAATTTTACACTAACAATAAATATAACCGTAACGAGTTACCCTACTTAACTCTAACTCTAATTTTAACTCTAAATCTAATGCTAACCATAAAACTAATATTAACCCTAATACTGATCCTAACTTAAAAACTAAAGCTAATCCTAAACACAAATCTAACCCTAACCCTAACCCTAAACTCCAACCCTAACCCTAACACTAACCCTAATACTAACCCTAACCCTAACACTATTACCCTAAACTTAACCCTATCCCTAACGCTAACCTTAATTGTAACCCTAACCCTAACACTAACCAGACCCTAAACCTAAACTTAACCATAACCCTAACCCTAACCCTAACTCTACCCTAACATTAACCGTAACCTTAACTCTAACCTAAACCTAAACCTAATCCTAACCCTAACCATAAACATACCCCCCAAAATAAACCTTGACTGAACCGTAATGGAAACTCTAACACTAAACCTAATCCTAAAACCTAACCATAACTCTAACCCTAACGCTGCCCCTAACTCTGATCTTATTCCTAAAACTAAAGCTAATCCTAAACCGAATTCTACCATAATCATGAATTTTACACTAACAATAACCCTAAATCTAACATCTTACTGTAACCCTAACCCTAAAACTAAAGCTAACACAAAACCAAATAGTAAGCCTTACCCTCAAACTAACCCGAACGCTGATCTTAACCCTAAAACTAAAGCTAAATCTAAC
>NW_006430369.1:0-297 GCF_000325575.1 Pteropus alecto
GGGCAATACCAACAGGCGTCACATTTGAATGATAAAAATATCGTTGTTCTGTACAAGACTTTCAAGGTAATGTGCCTTGAGAATTGTTACTACCCACAGTCCTCTTTTTCTATAAGCAAATAGCCCATATCAGGGCATTGGCCTTTTCCAGAAGTAGCAGTTTAAGTGCCATGGGCCAGGTTTTATCTAGAGATGGAGAAATGAAAAGAAACCCCACCTGAGACCGAGTTCCCATGCGAATCTCTCTGAGTGATCACATCTTAAAGCCAGCATCGCTGACCACTGCCCAGGTAACCT
>NW_006430370.1:0-659 GCF_000325575.1 Pteropus alecto
TTTTTAATTTTTTGAGAAACCTTTATTCTCTCTCTGTTCCATAGTGGCTTCACGAATTCACAAGTCCACCAGCAATGTTCCATTTATTTCCAAATCCTAACATTTGTTTATTCCTTGTCTTTTGGAAATAAGCCATTCTAACAAGTGACAGGTAGCATCTCAATATGGTTTTGATTTTCATTTCCCTAATAACTAATGAGGTCGAACATCTTATGGACCTGTTGGCCATCTGTAAGTCTTCTTAGGAAAAATGTCTCCTTAGATCCTTTGCCCATTTTTAATCAGGTTTTATTGTTGTATGAGTTCTTTATATATTTTAGATTTACTCTCTAAGTATCATTAGGAAATATCTTCTCCCATTTGGTTGCCTGCCTTTTTGTTTTGTTGATGGTTTCCTTTGCTGTGCAGAAGCTTTTTAGTTTTATGTAGTCCCATTTGTTTAGTTTTGTTTCCCTTGTTAGAATCAAATTTACAAAAAGTTTGGTAATACTGAAGTTTAGCACCTATGTTATTTCTGTGTATTTTGTTTTCAGGTTTTATATTCGAGTCTAATTCATTTTGAGTTAATTTATATGTATGGTATAAGATAGTGTTCTGGTTTCATTCTTTTACATGTGGCTATCTAGTTTTCCCAATGCCAATTATTGAAGAGACTTCCC
>NW_006430371.1:0-803 GCF_000325575.1 Pteropus alecto
ATTACTAAAGGTACTAGGGAACTTTTCATTTAAGAAAATATTAATTAAATTTTAATCAAATATGATAAATATGCTAACTTCTAAGATGATGAAGAATAAGTTTAATGAATACGAAATATAAAGGCCATCAAAACAAAGTTTTACTATTTAAGACTATATCATTTTCTGTTCTGTAATAATAAAGGCAAACCTACATCTTATCTCATTGTGAAATAATTAGTACAACCACTTCAACCTCCATACATTACATGACGTAGTTCTCTAATATCAAAAAGGTTACAATTGATTGGTATTTATGAGATATATTTATATATTTAAAATAAATGGCATTATCTTAACACTGTATTTTGAGTGTTTTGTACATATTTTCCTCGTAAATAATTATCGATAGCTTGGTATTTCCCTTTCAGAAAGCTGTAACAAATTTAAGAAAAAAAAAAAATCTCTGCATGCACAGGTGTGAGGTTCTGAGAAAGAAACCCTAATAGCACAGCTCTGAGAGGTTACTGCCTTCAGATAGAACCAGCATCAATTTTCCAGGGAACAGTTTTAAAAAGAATATTTTTTAAGTGTAAATTGGGATTATTGCTCCTGATCATACTATACCGCAGCAAACCATAAAATTAAATGAGTCTATCTTCTAGGAATTAACATATCTGAAAAGTGGAAAAAAACTTGAAGTCCTCTTAAATAAAATTTAAAAATAACCAAGACAGTAGAATTGTTTTTTCTGCTTTTGCTTTATGTAAGTTTGATCCTCACTACCAGAGCTGCTCAATCATTCACTCAACAAATGGCTTTAT
>NW_006430372.1:0-1086 GCF_000325575.1 Pteropus alecto
CCATTACATCTTGAGTGACTCCCCCGCCCAACCATAAACCTCCACCTAATTTCATCCCATCTAATTCAATTTGAATAGCATTGGGCACCATCTATGTGCTACACCAACGATGTCCAATTGAAATATAATACGATCCCCATGCAATTCGAACTTCTCACTAGCCACGTTAAAAAAAAAAAGAAACAGGCGACCTTAATTATAATAAATTTTGTTAACTCAATATAACCAAAATATTATTCTTTCAACATACGACCAACATAAAAATTACTGACATGTTTCCCTTTTTTTTTGTGCTGAGCCTTCAAAATGTTCTCAGGCAGCACATGTGAATTTGGACACTCAATTTTTATTTAAAATATTTGACCTCTACTTAGATTTTATAACGTTTACAGTTGGAGTAAATTCACACACTCGAGTTGTTCCAAACATGTTTAAAGGTTTCCCAATAACCGAACCTAGGATCCGTGGGTTTTTTTTTTTTATCTACGTTTAAATTAATTACAATTAAATAAAAATAAAGTTCCATGTCTCGGTCACACCACATTTCGAGTGCTCAGTAGCCACGTGCGACCAGTGGCTGACACACTGGATCATGCGGACGTGGGCTGACACCGTCTCAGCCTCGAGATAAGCTAGGTATATACTATCTCCACTTACAGAAGAGGAAACTGAGGCTCAAGAAGGAAAAATTGACTTTTTTTTTTTATTCGGCAAGTATTGATTGAACACCTGTCCTATGCCACGTCGCTTCCTAGGGGCTGGGGACATAATGGTTAATGAAACACATATGGTTCCTGGACTCAAGGGGTTTATTAGATGATATGAGAGAAAGACCCCCAAAATCATAAATTGTCATTAGTGCCATGACAGAAACCAACAGGATAATGAGTCGAGTTAATGGCAAACTATAGCCTCCCGAGCTAAGAATGAAATGTACATTTCTAAATGGTTGAGAAACTCAAGCGAAGAATATTTTGTGACATGTGGAAATCGTGTGAAATTCACATTTCGGTGTGGCTAAGTCAAGTTATTTGACACGCGGCCACGCCCGTCCGTCTGGGCGTTGTCTGTGGTGACTTTCCTTTT
>NW_006430373.1:0-358 GCF_000325575.1 Pteropus alecto
ACTCACACTCACTCAGAATTTGCAGCGTGGCAGAAGCTGGTCTAAGTTCTTTACGTTGTTATAAGTTCTTTGTCCCTGTTTTGCAGATGAGGGACATGAAACTCAGAGCGGTTTGGCCAACCTTTCCAAGGTCTCACAACTGGAAAGAGCAAAGGTAGATTTGGGTCCAGCTGGTCCGCTATAATGCCTCTTTGCACAAGAGCGTAGGAAGTGATCGGCTGCCATCCCAGTAGACCAGGGTAAAAGGCATATCGTGGTTTTCTTATACGGTAGCCTGATAAACGATGCATTTAGCATAAGGCAGTGAGGGGCTCTGGAGTCCCCAGTCTGCTCTCTGTGAATTCTCACACAGTCCTGC
>NW_006430374.1:0-1591 GCF_000325575.1 Pteropus alecto
ATTTAGCTTCTTGGTACAAACTCTTGACATTGTCTTCAACTTTATTTTTATAGTCTTCCACCCCCTCTTTCTGTCTACTTTCTAATGCTCTTGATGAACCTTTATAGTCTCTCTCAGTTTTTCTCAAAACCTTAGGCTACTAGTTTTACACACACTCTTGTTTCAAGATTTTCCTTTTAATTTGATTGTAACACAACACAGAACCATAGCTTCAGAGAATGCTGGCATACTCTGTCACCTAGACAGACAGGAAACCAAAGCCACAGAGACTGGTTTCTTCAAATAAAGAATGATCGATGGTAGCAACAGATAGAACTTGTCTTTTTAGAACTATAAAACAGTTTTAGTTTTTGGGATGAGATAGGAACATAATCCAGATAAGACCTGTGACAAAGCATGGTCATTCTTGAATTGCTGAATTTAGTATTCAGTGTCATCCACAATACATCATGCTAATTATATCCTCAATAGTCAAGAGAAGTAAAAGGTCACAATCCTAACTGTAAATTCTCAGTAATTGGAGTGGCCAAGCTTATCTTCCAATGATAATTTAATCAAGAGATACTTTTCTTTTTTTTATGGGCTTTGTTAAAAATCAAGTTATCACAGTTACCATTCACATCATGTTTCTCTCATCCTAAAATATGGCTTATATATGAACATTAAGCAATAGATCATTTTAGAGATAAATTGCCCTTCAAAGTGAATTATGAAGACAGTGTATTTTGTCTTTGGAATTAGCACAGACACTTAGGAAACAAATAGAGCTATTCTTTAATTTCTTCTAAACTTCAATAGTAAGTATTTTACTTATTTTTTCTTTTCTTTTTAGCACCACAAATAAATTAATATTCTGACTTTTATTTTTACTGATACCCATAGAATTTCATAAATAGAATATGTCCTATCTCTCCACTGAGTAACGTAAAGTTATTTCAAAAACAACGCTACTGCTTTGTCTTTGGCATGTGGACAAACTGATGTTGATAATATAATGCCTTAGTCATATTCATTTATCCTCAGAATGTGAAGAAAGAAGTTATGTTGTAAATCCAGAGCTTTCACATGTAAAAGAATAATATTCTCCTCCACCTGACAAAAGAGTGTCATTTAATTTTATCTCAATGTTCAGTTAATTTTGATTTCGATTATTGACTATGACTGTGATTATGGTTCAACAGAAAATTATATCACTTCAAATCGTAGGGCCAAAATTTGCTGGGGCTTATTGGATACATTTCTGCTTCCAATAGAGGTATTATTAAAGAGGTATTATTCCAATAGAGGTATTATTAAAGAGGTATTATTATCTTATTAAAGACATCCAAGGTCAGGCACTCTGTAAAGTTCTTCAGTAATATGCTGGCCCATCAGCAGGTATATTTTGAGTACTTACTTTATAACTTTTTACCATGCAAAGTACTTGCAAGTGTTTTATGTAGACAGAAAATCATTTATCACAATTCTGGAGAAATTGTAGCACATTTGTAAACGATAACAGTTTTAATAATTCGAAAGTCAAATGACAGTTCACCAGATTAGTTGAAATTTAATTTTTCTACCAAACTTTATTTTTGGCTATAAAGAAACA
>NW_006430375.1:0-317 GCF_000325575.1 Pteropus alecto
AATTGCTTTGACGGTGGATTCTTTGGGGAAGGAGCAGAGGCAGCCAAAAAGGAAGCAATTGCAGGGCCGGAACCAGGGTGAGGCCGGCGCGCAACACTGAAGAAGGCGCCCGCCCGCACGAAAGCACCTGCTCGACCTTGAGAGTGAGCATCCTTCAAGTTCACAGCCCGGAGCATCACGCGCCCCACCCCAGCCCCACGACAGAGAGAGTCGCGATACCACCACCGAAACGAAGCGTTCAGAACCGCGTTAGGGAAATGTCCTGTGGCCACCCCTCGCTTGGCAGTTATTAGTCAGGGGTCATCATTCTGAAGATG
>NW_006430376.1:0-1231 GCF_000325575.1 Pteropus alecto
CAAAAACACACACCAAGTTCCATAGACTGGGTGGCCCATAAACAACTAAAGTTTATTTCTCACAGACCTGGAGAATGGAAGACCAAGATCTGGGTAGAGCATGGTCGAGTTCTGGTGAGCACTTTCCTCTGGGTTGCAGAAAGTTTTCATCATATCTTCCTCAAACACTTGAAAGTGCGTGGGAGTGCTCAACCTCGGGTCCCTTTGGAAGGGCATTGATCCCGAATTCCTGAGGGTTCCACTCTCATGGCTTAATTACTTTCCAAAGGCCCTAGCTTCTAATACGAGTTTGTGCTGATGTAACTGCTCAAGTCTAACAACTATTGGTTTGATTCGAAATTCGTTGGGATGATTGCCGAGTAAAATCTGACATTGAACATGATATTTAATCGCATTGAACTTCTCCAAGTCCCTTAAGGGAAAGTCATTCAAATGACATAACCATGCTTGACAATATATGGAATATGCATAATACGGTCAACCCTGAGCACCACTGTTGGCACTGTCACTGGATGCTATTTAAATACGCAATAGCAACCGTAAGAAAGGCTCCATAGTAAAGTGGGAAAAAAGAGAACAGTCAAGGGAATATCAGACCAGTGCAGGGTCAGAGACAGGAAGAAGCCTCACAGCTGTAGCTGTAGAAAGTCACAGCAGGAAAGCGATCTGGGCCTTAAAATAATGGTGATGAACAAAGGCCCACCGCTAATCACAACAGTCTTCTCACAACTTAAAGATTTCACAATGGCGGTTGCGGAGGGTCAAGAGCCCATGGAAAAACCGAACCAAGTTAAAAAATCATTGAGAGATAGTTGAAGAACTGTGAAGAAAGCTCCTGACTAGGGTGAAATACTTCTGAGCACGTGTAATCCATTTCCTCGTACACAGCTGAAGAAATGGTTTCTAGGCATTTGACTGATACCCTCTAGAGTAGCAACGTTCAATCGTTTTATTACTATGTGTGAGAAATACACATTTTGCACAAAATTCAAAAGACATATCAATACATACGTGAGCGTACGTGTATGGAGTGTATTTTCATATTTTATGTGTTGCTCAGGCTAGTATTTCTTTTTTCATGTTTTCTCATTCTTTCGAAACAGAGTTCCTGGCCTACAAAATTTATCTTCTTACCCCCTATGAGTTCAAACCACAGTTTGATGAACATGAAAGTCTTTTCACAGAACATCCGCAACAACTAACAAATGTTGCTATGGAAGTACATGGAACA
>NW_006430377.1:0-670 GCF_000325575.1 Pteropus alecto
CCTGCTACTCAGGTGAAGGAGACCCCTCTGTGACTACTCAGACTCTAGGACCGTCCCTGACCATGATGACCAGTGGGCAGGTCATTGCAGGGGAAGAGACCATGCACACAGTGCGGCCGGAACCCACACATGGAGGCGGGGACCCCTGGACAGTCCTCAGGCTCCTTAGGCACCTGCGGAAGCTCCTGATGGCTTCTGAATCCATCAGTTCACATCTAAAACGTCAACGGGGGCCCCAGGAACCTTGACATTATCTTCTAAAAGACCCCGTTCCTGCCATCTCCCCCATCCCTCAGACTGCTGTCTCTGCCCTGCGCCCTCTGCCTGAAACCTCGGGGACATTAGTCTCACCATAGGGCCCCCCTGGCAACCAGGTGGGGTGATAGGCTAGGCCGAGGTCAGGCCTCGCAGAGTGACGGTTCTGTCCCCTGTTGTAGAAGGAACGGTCGTCATGGTGAGAGGCCCAGCGCCCGCATTTACACTCAGCACATTCAGCTGCACTGTGAAGGGACCCCCTAAACTCCTTAGGAGGCCACACCCACTCCTTTCTGACACCCAAGGCCGCCTCTTCACAGAACTTCCCACTCCTGCACGAACCTATTGGCCTTTATTAACATGGCTCAAAACAAAAGAATAAGGGAAAGAAAAGGTCCTGTTGGTCCTACAGAAA
>NW_006430378.1:0-1214 GCF_000325575.1 Pteropus alecto
GAAAGCAGGAGCTGCTGGCCGACATCCAGGTAGGCAGGTGGCTCGCGTGCCGCTGGGGTGGCAGGTGTCCTTCACAGGGTTCCTCCTCCTGACGCCTGACTGCTGCCCTCACCGCAGCTCCGGACAGAGCGCAGGTGTTGATGGTCACCTTTGCTCACAGGCGAGCGGGTGGCCCTCAGGTTAGGTGCTTTGCGAGCTCGCCCACCCAGTCAGCTGTCAGAGCCACGGTGACCCCCGTCTCCTGACCCCCGAGTGGCGTGCGGGCCTGGATGGGGTCAGAGCCTGGGCTGCGGGGCAAGCAGACCCTCGGCCAGGCCTTGGCACGGCCACTTAGGGGCGGAGCGATTTTTGATACGAGAGTTTTGGTTCTTTGAACTTCGCTGTCTCCACCTGTAAGATGAGAACGAGGGGCTACGTGAGCTCGTGTTTATCCGGAACCTGGCGGCGCCGCGGCCCCGAGGAGATGCGCCCTCAGCCATAGCTGATTGTTGAGCGTCTGTCTCAGTTCTTTGCATAACTGCCAGGCTTTGTAGAAAATAAGTCACTGAAGCCATTGCTCGGGTGACGCTAGCTCTGGGGCAGCAGGTGCTGTTCCTCTAGGATTCTTGGTGACACGTTTGGGTCAGGGCGGAAGGCGGGGGCGTGGGGAGGAGGGGCGTGCCCTGCCCTGGTGTTGGTTTCCGTGTATTCCGATCGTGCGCCCGAATTCTCGGATTCCTGTTTCACTGGTAAAAGCCGGGCAGGCTTTGCCGTCCTTCACTCCCCGCCCTCCACGTGACACGTGATGGCCTCGCCATGCTGCTCCCTGCGACGCCCCGCGCCGCGCATGCCCAGGGCCCACTGACCGGCGGGGTGGGCGGAGAGCAGGTGCTCAGGCTGCATGGTCCCGCGGCCGCCACATGGTGGCAGTGTTGGCCCGGTGTGCACTCCGCTGGCTGGGGGCCTGGGCGGTGGGGGACTGAGCTGCCCTGGCTCTGCCCGACGGGGCGGGGCAGCCGGTTTCCGTGGGGAATACTTGTGCGAGTGCGAATGGCTCTAAATTTCGTTCCTAGACTGTGAAGCCCTTGAGGTCAGGACCTGTCTTTTGCACCTCGGTATTCCCTAGAATGCTTACTGTCTATCTGGGGGGAGCTCAGTAAACATTTGTTGAGTAGATGAATTTTCCAAAGTTTGATAGATTTACTTTTCTGGCGTGTCTTATTTCATTTTGCTTT
>NW_006430379.1:0-894 GCF_000325575.1 Pteropus alecto
TCTTGTGAAGTTGCTGTTTTTTGGTTTTTGGATTTGGGGTTTTTTTTACATAAACAGGGTCATGCTTCATGAATTGTTTTATAACTTATTCTGTTCTATTTTGAGTTTTAAAGGTTTTTTTAAATTAAATTTATTGGGATAACATTGGTTAATATTTATGTTTCAAGTGTACATACAATTCTATAATACATCATCTGTATATTGCATTGTACACTCACCACCCAAAGTCTAATCTCTTTCCATTACCATATGTTTAACTGCCTTTACCCTCTTATCTTCCCTGCAATCCCCTTCCATTCTGGTAACCACCACACAGTTTGTATCCATGAGTTTGTTTATTGGTTTTACTTGTTCATTTGTTTTTCAACAATAGTTTGTGAATCTTTTTAGGTACATACAGATGTATCTTATTCCTTTAAACTACTTCACAGCATTATGCAGGACATTTATGCCATAATTCAATTAATTTTCTCTTTTGATAGATATTTAGGCTTCCAGTTTTTCATTGCTATAATCAATTCCGAAATGAATATCCTCATGTATGCTTCTGCACACCTATGGCAGATACCTAAGAATCAAAAGAAATAAGCATTTTGCATTTTGATAGACACTACCACAGTTGCCTTCCAATAAGGTTATGCCAATTTTTATTCTAACCTATAATTTATGAATTATTCTATCACAATATTTGAAAGTATTTCTTTACTTGTTTTCTCACTAACACCTGTATTAGCTATCTTTTAAATATCTATTTAAATATCTATTTAGTGTAATAACTCAGACATCCTTGTTTCAATTTGTGTTTCATTGATTTGAGAAAAAGTAGAAAATTTTTCACTTTTTCATTGACCATATTTGTTTTTTCTCTGAAGTTCTTGTTTATATGATTTGTCC
>NW_006430380.1:0-620 GCF_000325575.1 Pteropus alecto
GCTGTCACACTGTGGGATCTACCTCTGTATTTGTTTTCAGCCAATGCTACCACTAGGCTATTCTCAGCTGATGACTGAGCATGATGTGTGCTAAAACAGGATGGATCATTTGCTGGATGCAACATTCCTCTAATGGACGATTTGCTCAAGACTCCTCATTGGTCTAGCCAAGACATTTTTTAGAGCAGTACTGTAATCTGAGACTCTTCTTAATCAATTCTTTCTTCCCTCTGTGCTTTCATAGAGGTCAGACCTACATTGCGATCTGAAGGTTCTCTCTTCCTCTCTATCATCCTTCACAGGCATTTTATCCAATCAATCTCTTGTACATCTAATTCTATCTTGACTTCTCTTTCTTGGAAGATCTGAACAGACACAGTTGGGACTGAGAGTGGTCAGAGAAAACAAGCAATAAGATGAGATCTGCAGGCCAAGACGGATGGTAAGTGAAGTGGACACTCGGCTGGGCTTGTCAATGGGATTAAGGATGGGGCCATGCAGGGTCCCTTAACCATGAGAAGCCAAGAAGCCACAATTACCAAAACAACCAGCAAGGTTGAAAGAGCAGCCAATGGGTTTGACCCCCAGTAAGTAGTGGAGATGGTTAATAGACCCTGGCT
>NW_006430381.1:0-293 GCF_000325575.1 Pteropus alecto
TGAAGAGTCTTTCCTTTCTCCACTGTATGTTTTGGCTATTTTTGTCTAAATTATTTGCCCATAGGAATTTGGATTTACTTCTGGACTGTCGATTCTGTTCCCCTGGACTGCGTATGTCTTTTTCTGCCAGTAACATGCTGTTTTGATTACTGCTGCTTTGCCGCCAAATTTGAAGTCAGCCAGAGTGATGCATCCAGCCTCATTTTTTTTTTTTTTGCTCAGGATGGCTTTGGTAAATCGGGGTGTTTGTGGTGCCAAGCAAATGTGATGATTTTTTGTTCTATTTCTTTAAA
>NW_006430382.1:0-638 GCF_000325575.1 Pteropus alecto
TTGACTCTGAATCTCAGAGTAGGTCTTCAAAAAAAATAAATAAATAAAATAACGACAAAGTCGGTGAATAAATATTAACTACATTAGGAACGAATTCCATTCATTTTTCTTTTCTTCTTTTTCCTCTCTTTAAAACGAAACATGAAATATCTTCCAACCCCCCCCCCCCCCGCGACAAACCCATATAATTTGTATGTTTAAAGCAACCTGTGGTAAAACCATGCCTATATGTTTTATACACCCTTCTGGGACAGATAGGAAATGTTTTTTGCTTTACAAAACAAGCAGTCTGAGCAGTCTGTTGGAAATACTCTAGTCTGCTGTTTGCAGCACCGAGGCAGCCATACGCAACACAGAACAAATAAATGTGGCTGTATTCTGTGTGAGCTAAAAAAAAAACCCCTTTTTCTTCCACCTTCTAAGTCTAGTTGGGCTAATAATCAAATTAACAGGGACAGATTAACAGGAGGGAATGTACGGCATTTATTACGGACGTTCGTGCAGGTGGGGACTGGGGTTGGAGGTGCTGGGAGGGTAGGTCGTAAGACAGAAGATCTCAAAGGCATGGGGCAGTTGAGGTTTATATGCCATTATGGACAAAGGAGAAAGGGAACAGGGGTCTGAGATTTCAAAGGAAA
>NW_006430383.1:0-566 GCF_000325575.1 Pteropus alecto
TAAACTTCCAAGTTGCTAAGGCACTGCATCTTAATAGTTTCCACCACAAAAAAAAAAGAAAGAAAGAAATGATAATTAGATGACGTGATAAATATGTTAGCTAACACTATGCTGCTAATCATATGACCAGTAGATAAATATCAGATCGGCATGTTGTACACCGTAGGCTTACACGGTATTATGTCAATTATATCTCAATAAATAAATAAATTTCTACTTCCTCACCAAAGTTCAAATATATAATAATACAGTATTGTTAATTTAGCCGCCACGCTCTACATCAGATCTCTAGAACTTATTCAAATGATAACTAGAAGTTTGTACCTTTGACAGACATCACTCTGTTTCCCTCATCCTCCCACCCAGCCCCCAGCCTCTGGCATCCATCATTCTACTTTCTATTTCTATGAGTTCATCTTTTGAGATTCATCTATAAGGAAAAGAAAAACCTGAGAGTTCTGGTCAAGATGGCGAAGTTGAACAGTAAAAACAAACAAAGAAACAAACAAACAAACGAATAAATAAATTCTGCATTTGCAACAAAATAGAAGAACCTTGAAGGCATT
>NW_006430384.1:0-362 GCF_000325575.1 Pteropus alecto
CTGAAGTTTGCTTTGATGTGTGTTTTGGGGAGCAGAGACTCAATTTAGTTTGGTTGATGGGGTGAAAAATTCAGTGGTTAAATGAACTATGAGTTTACCCTCAACTTCTTATGGTTTATGAAGTAATGGCCACTGCCACTGTTCAAAAAGTCCAGTAATTCAGTGTAACGTTAAAGGATTGAACAGGATGCAGATCTACTGTCAAACACCATTCTGAAGATTGGGGGCCTGCTCCTTCTTATTCTCCTGTTGCAACCCACTCTGCTTCTTGATAACAATGTAAGTATTTTCGAATAGGACTGTGAAGTGAGGAGGCTTATGTATCATAGGCAAATATTTTGATGTTTTTATGTTGAAAGACA
>NW_006430385.1:0-618 GCF_000325575.1 Pteropus alecto
AGGGAAAAGCCACTGTGTCAGCCATCTGCAGTGGGCATTGGTCCCTCTCTTGTTGTGCCTCATGCTTTGTTATGCATGAGTAATCACATTAGTCTTTTCATTTCATTCATTAGACTTTTAATCCTTGATTAGTGCTTTTGAGGTTCTCTCAATTACACAACTTTTTTATTTCCTTTGTGTTTGGTTTTTCTTATTCTTTTATCTCCACTATGAAACAAAATTAACAGTTAATCACAACAATACCCCCGTTTCTATTGAGATGACTGGTAAATATATTAGTTTCTCATTGGAATGATTAATCATTAAAGTCAACAAGAACTGTTTATGCTTGAAAAGCTAGAATCTCAGTCTTCCCCTAGTCTCACATATTGAGTGTGATTCTGTCTCATGGAAACTGAATGGATTTCCTAAAAGGAAGAAACATCCATCTGAACTTGTTCAATTTGTGTCTCAGAATCTAGATACACTTTCCTCCAGTAGTCCAAAAATAAATTTTTCTCTTTGTTGTTTTTCTCCATGAAGTAAGATAAGATATATATGTCAGAAAGTTGCTTGTGGAACAAACAGTTAATAATTACACATCCAAGACACTCTTAGTAAACTTAGAAGTCATGCACT
>NW_006430386.1:0-681 GCF_000325575.1 Pteropus alecto
TAGACTGGTACAGACTTAGAGATAAAGTGTTAGGGGATCGGTTTTATTTTGTTTTGTTAATGAACTTTGGTTAGTGTCTTCATTGTTTTCTCAGTGGTTAGCTTCCATTGCTACGTTGTGTCAGGTGCTGAGTTCGGTTTATTCTTTATAATTGGCTATTTTATTTCAGTTATGTCGGTATAATAGGAAAATTTTGGTATGTCGGTGTATGGAAGTTGTCGGTTGTGGTTGAGGAAAGTAATTATTATAGTGAGTGTGTTTAATATTCATTTTGGGTAGATAGGTGAAAGTAATAGCTTTAAGTTAAGAATATGTTTTTTTGGTTATATGGGCAGGATTACTGTTAGGTTCAGGGGAAGGATTGTCTGATGTGTTTTGGTTTCCAGAATTTTGTTGTGGGTAAGGATTAGGATTACTGTTTGCAGCTGTAAGATGGAGTTCAAGGTCAAGTTCGTTTTTATTATCTGATTTAGGAGTAAAGTCGGTCTTAGGGTTCGAGTAAGGTTTAAGGTACGATTGACAGTCGTGTCAATTTTTATTGGTATGGTTATAGTTCTACTTTGGATTACGTTGGAGGCTTCTGTTATTGGTAGAATTGATATTAGCATGAGGTTGAGTTAGTATTTAGGTAATGTTGAGTAATAGTGTTTGGTGTTTGTTAGGTTTTTGAATTAGGATTTT
>NW_006430387.1:0-433 GCF_000325575.1 Pteropus alecto
ATGGACACTTAGGTTGCTTCCCTGTCTTGACTATAGTAAATAATGAGGCAATGAATATGTAGATACACATGTTTTTTCAAAGTAGTGTTTTGGGTGTTATTGGATAAATATCCAGAAGTGGAATTATTGGGTCCTTCTTTAGCTCTTGTTATAGCCTTTAAAGTCTATTTTGTCTGGTATAAGTATTGCTACTCCAGCTTTTTGTTTGTTTTCATTTTCATTTTCATAAAATATCTTTTCCATCCCTTTACTCTTAGTCTGTGTGTCTTTCAATATGAAGTCAGTCCTTATAGGCAGCATGTAAGGGTCTTGTTTTTTCACCTGTTCATCCACCTATGTCTTTTGATTGGAGCATTTAATCCACTTACATTTAAATAATTCTCTCTTTCTTTGGCCAGTAGATTGTTTTAATTCTCTCACAATAAGAAACTCA
>NW_006430388.1:0-498 GCF_000325575.1 Pteropus alecto
GGCTTTTATGGCTTATAAATGTGTGTTAATAAGACTATGATGTTCAAATTCAAAATTCGACAAACCAACTATGTACCAGGTAGTGTGAAGTGGTGCAAAGAGCATGTATTTTGCGGAACCATACATACGCGATGTCCTTGAAGTGCCTGGCACATGGAGGTGCCCAATACATGGTACTTTTATTAATACAGTTACACGATTGATTTACTTTTTCATACACACAATCATGTTAGGTAGTGGATTAGTCAGCTCAGGCTGCCATAGCAGAATACCACAGACCAGGTGGCTTAAACAACAGAAATTTATTTTCTTTCTGGAGTCTGGAAGCCTAAGATGTGATGCCCAGCCAGCTCAGGTTCTGGAAGAGCCCTCTTCCTGGTTTTTTCGCATGGCAGAGAACAAGTGCTCTGGTCCCTTTATCACCTTATAAGGGCCCTAATCATATCATGAGAGCTTTCCTATAAGGTCCCACCCTTATGACCTCATTTAACCTTAATT
>NW_006430389.1:0-314 GCF_000325575.1 Pteropus alecto
ATTTAATTAATTTATTTATTTTACTTTATTTTTTTTAAGTTTATTGAGGTAAATAGTTAATACAATTATATAATTTTGGGGTCTACATTATAATTTGACATCTATATATTTTATTCTGTGATTACCACCAGAGTCCAGTTTCCTTCAGCTACCATATATTTGATCCCTTTACCCACTTCACCCCTGCGTAAACTCCCTATATTTGACCCCCTTTACCCTGTCTACCTTGTCCCTCCTCCCTCACCCCCCACCCTCTGGTAACCACTAGTTCACTGTCCCTGTCCTTGAGTCTCTGTCCTGTTCATTTGTTGCTT
>NW_006430390.1:0-430 GCF_000325575.1 Pteropus alecto
TGTTCCTTATCTTAGAGGAAAAGCTTTCTACCATTCACTGTTGAACAAAATGTTAACTGTGGGCTTGTCATGTATGGCCTTTATTATTTATTTAAAAAATTTCGTTTTTATTAAACTTATTGGGTGGCATTGGTTAATAAAATTATATAGGTTTCAAGTGTACAATTTGATAATTCATTGACTGTATATTTCATTGTTCACCACCCAAAGTCAAATCTCCTTCCGACACCATGTATTTGATCCCCTTATCTACATCTGGTAACCAATAAACTGTTGTCTGTGTGTGAGTTTTTTTTTAAAATTAAGTTTATTCAGGTAACATTGGTAAATACAAGTATATAATTTTCAGGTCTACATTATAATTTGACATCTGTATATTGTGTGTTTACCATCCTAAGTCCAGTTTCCTTCAGCTACCATGTATTTGATC
>NW_006430391.1:0-885 GCF_000325575.1 Pteropus alecto
GACTTTTCAATGGAAACTTTGCAGGCTGGAAGGGAACTGGCAAGAAATATTCAACGTTATGAAAAATAAGAATCTACAACCACAAATATTCTACCCAGCAAGGCTATCAAATAAAATGGAAGGTGAGATAAAGAGCTTCCCAGACAGGAAAAAGCTTAAGGAATTAATCACCAACAAGCCACTGTTACAAGGAATGTGAAAGAGACTTCTAGGAAAAAAAAAAAAAGAAAGGAAAAAAACAAATAAATATGAATAATAAATAGCAATAACTATGCACCTATCAATAGTCACTATAATGTAAATGGATTAAATGCTCCAATCAAAAGACACAGGGTAGCTGAATGGATAAGAAAACAAGACCCATGCATATGCTGTCTACAAGAGACCCACTTCAGATCAAGTGACACACACAGACTGAAAGTAAAGGGATGGAAAAAGATATTTTGCACAAATAGAAATGAAAAAAAAAAAACTGGAGTAGCAATACTTATATCAGACAAAATAGACTTTAAAACAAAGGCTATAATAAGAGACAAAAAGGGGCATTACATAATGATAAAGGAATCAATTAATCAAGAGGACATAACCCTAGTAAACATATATGCACCCAACATAGGAGCACCTATATGCATAAAGCAATTATTGACTGACATAAAAGGAGCAATCAACAGTAAAAAACTCATAGTAGGAGACTCAAAAACCCCATTGATACCAATGGGCAGATCTTCCAGGCAAAGAATCAACAAGGAACCAATGGGCCTAAAAGACACACTGGAACACGAATTTCATAGATATTTTCAGAGCATTTTACCCCAAAGCAGCAAAATATACATTTTTCTCAAGTCACATTGAACATTATCCAGGATAGACCACATGTTAGGACAC
>NW_006430392.1:0-293 GCF_000325575.1 Pteropus alecto
AGAAAGAATAAAATATCTAGGAATAAATCTAATGATACATGTGAAGAACCTATATGATAAAATCTATAAAACTCTAAAAAAGAAATTGAAGAAGATGTGATGAAATGAAAAGATATCTCGTGTTCTTGGGTTGGAAGAATCAACATATTTAAAATGATCATATTACCTAAAGAATTATACAGATTTAATGCAATCCCTATCAAAATCCCATCAGCATTTTTTAAAGAAATAGAAGAAAAACAATCATCATATTTGTATGGAAGTATAAAAGACCCCGAATTGCCAAAGCCATC
>NW_006430393.1:0-740 GCF_000325575.1 Pteropus alecto
TCACGGCCTGGTGGTGGAGAGAAGGAGCACGGGTGGCCTCCCTTTCCGGGAGGTGGGCAGCCCTGCTCCCCTCTTGTCCCTGGACATCCCCGCCAAGCCCTGCTCCCTCTCAGAGCTCATTCTCTGCCCTGTGTAATGGGCATAAAAACGCTTCATGTCCAGGTTCCTACGTTTACGTGATGCGTTGCTAAGGAGAGCTCGGCACAGATTTGTTCCCTCTCAGCCCTTCCCAGACCAAGATGAAGATCGTCTGCTGCCTCTCAGAGCAGAATCTCCCTCCTGGCTCACAGCCCACGGTCCCTCATGCAGCAGGGCCCAGGGAGCCTGGACAGGGCTCTGTGTCTCACTCCCGGGCCTCCTCAGCATGAACAGGGCCTCTCAGCTGCCCTCTCGCCTCCTGTCTTGCTGTGCCATGCTGCCCAGACTGACCCTAGCCTCCGAGGCTTCATCTGCTCATGGTCAGTCCTTGTGGCATCCAGGTAGGGCCTGTGTCAGAAGAGAGAAATCAAAACGTAACTTATCCCCGACGGCATCGGGATGACACATTGCCACAGAGAAGTTTCTTTTTCTGTTACACCCATGTGGGTGACACAGAGGCCAGAGTTCATAAAGGGGTGGGGCCCAGCATGCAAACTCACCAACTTGCAGGTGCTCGATGGCATATAAGGAGCCTGACTCCTGAAGAGTGTCGCTGGACGAGGAGATAGGCTGTGACCAGGAGGAGAAGCAGAGGACGGCGA
>NW_006430394.1:0-471 GCF_000325575.1 Pteropus alecto
TTCAGTGTCGCTTCCTCCAGGGAGTTTTCCCAGCTTCGCTGTTGGATTGGATGTCCCTCCTCAGCATCCCCATGTCCGCTTCCTGGCAACACCCCGTGGCCGGGCTGGCCCTCCCCGCTCACCCTCCGTCCCCTCCTCCCTCCTCCCTCCTTCCTTCATCCGCCTCCTCCTCTCCATGGTGTCACCCAGGGCATCGCTTCCCGGGAGCGGAACGTGAACTGCCTTCCTGGCCATGGGCCCTGCATGCGCCCGGACACCCCTTTGGGCGGCCCTTCCCGGCTCTCCCCGCTCGCCGGCCTCGATGTGCCGTCGGTGTTTGGGCCAAGGTGATGTCACGCTTCTCGGGGAATCTCCTGTCCTTTCATCGGGCATTCCAGGGGTCACGGAGGGCCGGCATAGGGGAGCCGCTCCCGGCCTGGGTCCCCGAGGGGGCTGGGCCGCTGTGCCCTGAGTGGATGGGCAGGCGGGGGA
>NW_006430395.1:0-1115 GCF_000325575.1 Pteropus alecto
AATCTACCTACTTTGCTACTGCTATTATTATTCCCACTTTACGGAAGAGGAAGCTGAAGCTCAGAGAGGGTGAGTAACGTGTCCGAGGTCCACAGGCAGCGAGGGTAGACGGCACTGGCGTCGGGGTCACCTGCGCAGGAGTCTGGGCTTAGAGCTTCATGCACCCAGCCACGGGCACCTCCTGGACTGTCACTTGCCTTTTGGTCTAGAGACCCCCTGCCATCCCCCCGAGGCGCACACATCATGTCACATTATCGGTGTCATATACCCTTCGTCAGCAGAAGTTGCAATGTTTGTCCTTCTAGAATTCCGCGTGGGTGCGGGTCGATGCTGCTGGGCACCATGCTGCGCTGAGCGGCCGCCTGCACGGCATCACCCCGCACGCAGGAGCCAGGCCAGGGGCTGCCGGCCCTCTCCTCAACACCCTGTTCTCTGGGAGGGTCCCATGCCTCTTGGCATACGAGGGTCCTGAGGCCGGTGGTGTTACTCGCCTTGCCGGCGCTGACAGAGGCCACCCTTCAAGCCGATGTGCCAACGAGAGGGGCGTTTGACGTCTGTTCTGTGGCACCTGCCATGGGCACGCAGACAGCAGCCTCCTGGAGGCCCCGCCTTAACCCAGCACTTCCCAAAGTGTGCTCCAGGGGGCGCTAACTGTGCCCCTCCAAAGCTTGATGTAGAGTTTCCGCAATTATTTATTCACTCAGGTTGAGATGAACGTCTAGTGACATCTTGTGAGCAGTGCTGTCTTAAGAGCGATGAGACAACTTAAGGTCGTAGCAGGCAACCAGGTACAGAGGAGACATCAGTGAGCTACGTCTGGGATCCCTCAGTCCTGCCCACCTTTAATAAAACTTCAGTGACAGTCTAAGGAAGCATTTCAGGGTATGATCTGAGGACAAAGAAATACACATAAACGAAATGTCTCTTCCCTTTAATTACTTGGGGTACACTACGATGTTTCTCTGTGAAGCTAACAGCTAGCTTTCATTTTCAACTTTGGAAGACTGACTCATTCGTAGTAGGAAGTAGATGCTAACGAACTATGTTTGGAGACTTGGAGAACATTTTTAGCATTTGAATTCCCCTATTTATAGTACAACATCAGGCGGAGGAAA
>NW_006430396.1:0-297 GCF_000325575.1 Pteropus alecto
ACAGAAAGGTACCTTTTATCCAGATGCCGAGGCCTCGGAGATTCCAGATTCCCTTCGGCACCAGGAACAAAGAGCGTGTCCTGAAAGTTGCGTCCTTGACGATTGCATTAACCCAGTTGCGGCATTCAAGGGCCCTGGAACGTCTCAGGTCGGCCACTCTTTGAATCTGTAACAGGGACAGCAACCGCTTCAGAGGCCGGTCCAGTCTTAGATCCCAGGGCCACTCCCTGAGATCTCGCTGGGGCCTCCAAATGTTGTACTAACCAGCCCCGGAAAGACACACGGACCACCAGAACT
>NW_006430397.1:0-766 GCF_000325575.1 Pteropus alecto
AGAAGATACAAAGAAATGAAAAGATATTCCGTGTTTTTGGATTGGAAGAATCTAGATAGTTAAAATGACCACATTACCTAAAATATTATACAGATTTAATGCAATTCTATCAGCAATTTTTAAAGGAATAGAACAAAAAATCATCAGATTTGTATGGGAGCACAAAAGACCCTGAATTGCCAAAGCCATCCTGAGGAAAACGAATGAGGCTGGAGGCATCACTCTTCCAGACTTCAAATTATACTACAAAGAAACTGTAATCAAAATGGTATAGTATTTGCAGAAAACAGACACATGGATCAGTGGAACAGAATCCAGAGATCAGAGGTAAACCCATATTTATAAGCACAAATAATATTCAACAAAAAAAGCCAAAAACATACAGTGGAGAAAGGACAGCCTCTTCAATAAATAATGCTGGGAAAACTGGAAAGCCACCTGCAAAAGAATGAAACTAAACTCTTATCTATCGCCACACACCAAATTTAACTCAAAATGGATTAAGGACTTGAATATAAAACCTGAAACAATAAAATGCATAGAAGAATACATAGGAACTAAATTCAAGGACCTTGGACTTAAAAAGGACCTTGGACCTAAAGAGGATTTTATGAATTTGACCTCAAAAGTAAGGGAAGTAAAAGCTAAAATAAATGAATGGGACTACATCAAACTAAAAAGCTTCTGCTCAGCAAAAGAAATCGTCAACAGGATAAAGAGACAACCATCGGAATAGAAAAATATATTTGCAAGCAACACCTCCAAT
>NW_006430398.1:0-290 GCF_000325575.1 Pteropus alecto
CTGACAGCCGTCATAGGCATGCTAATTGCTGTAAAGTTGGTGTCTATTTCTGGGTGGAGCAAACACTGAAATTTGAATATTTCCCGCTCTTACCTGGATTCTACCTCTTTTCCTACCCCTATCAAAGATGTTTAGACTCGAACGCCAGGTGAAGTTGAATTTGAGGAAACTAGCAAGCACGTTTCTTCTGTCACCAGGTGGGTTAACGGTTGCGATCCCACTAGCTCCTGTGAACTGCAGCCGAGGGATCACGAACGTCTGTTGGCAGAGATCAGCAGTATTTTTATTTT
>NW_006430399.1:0-545 GCF_000325575.1 Pteropus alecto
CTTCAGTTGTGTAGCAGAGGAGCAGGCACTTATTGTCCACATCCCCATCGCCCAACACCACACACTTGATGCTCTGCATTGTGGGTGCAGCTGCTGCAGTGAGACAATGCCCCCTCCCCTTTCTGGGCCCCTAGGATGCAGTGACCTGGAGCCCTCCCTGTCATGGGGGAGCTAGGGGCAGCAGGAGGCTTGAGAAGAACCTGATAGATTTCTTAGTCTCAGACTTCAGAGAAAACATGAAGTCAAGGTTGGGATAAGGTGGTAGGAGCTCTGGGACATTGAGACCACAAAGTCGTAAAAACTAACTTGACTTCTAACCTGGTCTTTTGGGGTCAGAGGATCATTAGGAAAAATTTCCTTTCTGTTTATTTCAGAGGGCCAGAGGGAAGCCATGTGCTTAGAGGTTGGAATAACAGGAGGAAGATGTCCCCGATGAGCAGATAGAGAGAGCGGTAATACCTCTTCTGTGCAGTCCCTTAGCTTGTACGGTGTTGGTGGACAGGACACAGCTGTTGCTTTTGACTCTTAAGCTGGCTCAGAACTAA
>NW_006430400.1:0-885 GCF_000325575.1 Pteropus alecto
AACACTCCTATTTCCAATGAGCTTCCATCCTGAGGCACTAGGGTTAGGACTTTAATACAGGAATTTGGAGGCACACAATTCAACGCACAGCAGTATGTCTGCTGTGTTTGGTCCCACTCTGTCCTTGGGTGGTTGCAGGTTGGGGTGCACCACCAAATTCTCAAAGATCAGGTGGGGCTTAACTGACAGTCCCGAAGGACTCTGAACGTCCCCTGAATGGTCCATTCGTGTCTGGACATCCAGGCTCCATCTCTGCTCTGTGAATCACCACAGTGAGCAAATCTCTGACATGAGACAAGGTGACCTCCATAGCCTCCAGTCAGGCCATAAATGAGGCAACGGCCTCACATCTTCAGTGAAGCAGTGAATGGCAACTGCCTTCCTGATGAAGTCCCCAGGACACCAAGCTGATGCGCTTCTCCTCCAACCCCAGGTCCCAGTCCTCCTGACCTAGCTCAAGTCTGAGGGTATGTGATAAGTCTCAGACCCCGTTAATTTTAATCTTGTGGCTATCTGGAATCACGTGGAGGGATCAGTGTGAGGTATTGCTATACTCTGGCCCAAAGTCTCCACCCATCAGTGGAGACATCAGCCCTAGCCAGCCCTACGGCCCAGCTGTCGTCATCTGGCACTCAGGTCTCCATGCTGTCCTCTGTGGATGGGTCAGAGGATACACAGCGATGTCAATGTGTGCAGGGTAGGTTTGCAATTTCCGCAGAACGGGGCACCCCTACCTCATTCAGTAGTCACGCTCAGGGCTCACTGTAGTGAGATAAGGGGGACGAGATGACACAAATCACGATCTTTACAAGCAAGAAATGGTTCTGTGGCAGCTCTGGTGGGACATGGGGATGTCTCTGTTGGAGTAGCAGGACCATGTCTCTG
>NW_006430401.1:0-292 GCF_000325575.1 Pteropus alecto
AAATTATTAAGAGGAGACATCAAGGGTAGGGAGTGTTGGCTAAATGGGCCTAAGAGGATTTTTGCTAAAGGCGGGCCAAGGACTTAGATGTCAAGGACAGGGAGCTCTTGTTAGACTGACTTAGCAGCACACACACACACACACACACACACACACACACGGGCACACATAGACATACACACATGCCTATACACACGAACTCATATACAAACTCCCATGCGCATACATGTATGTACACATACGCATATGTGTGCACGCAATCATGCCCACACACGCGCATGTGTGCACACAC
>NW_006430402.1:0-939 GCF_000325575.1 Pteropus alecto
GGCGACACCGTGAGCTTCCTGCCCAGGGCCATGTCAGAGGAGGTGGGCCTCCCTTTCCGCCCTCGAGGCAAGACCTGAGGTCCTCCACCCAAACCCTTGGGAGGAAAGATGAAGAGCACAGTGCTATCGAGCCCTTTTCTTACTGGTTAAAGAAAGATGCAGCCTGTGCGTGTGTGCGAGTGTGCATGTGAGCGTGTGTGAGCATGTGTGCGTGTGTGCGAGTGTGCGTGTGCGTGTGTGAGCATGTGTGCATGTGTGTGTGCATGTGTGCGAGTGTGAGCATGTGTGCGTGTGTGCATGTGCATGTGTGTGCACGTGCATGTGTGTGCATTTGTGCATGCGTGTGAGCATGTGTGCGTGTGTGTGCATGTGAGCGTGTGTGTGCATGTGTGAGTGTGTGCACACACGTGTGTGAGCATGTGTGTGTGCGTGTGTGCATGTGTGCATGTGCGTGAGCATGTGTGTATCTGTGTGCATGTGTGCGCGCGTGTGTGAGCATGTGTGTGTGCGTGTGCGCGTGTGCGCGTGTGTGCATGTGCATTTGAACATGTGTGTGTGCGCGTGCGTGTGTGTGTGTGCATGTGCTTGTGTGTGAGCATGTGCGTGTGTCTGTGTGCATGTGTGTGTGCGTGTGTCTGTGTGCATGTGTGTGTATGCGTGTGTCTGTGTGCATGTGTGTGTGTCTGTGTGCATGTGTGTGCGTGTGTGCATGTGCGCGTGTGTGTGAACATGTGTGCGTGTGTGTGCGTGTGTGTGTGCGTGGGGGGGATGGGGCGGGGATGGGGCACAGACGCAGGCCGGTGGCACGCAGATGGGAGGAGCAGTGGCTTGGCCATGCAGAGCCACTGTCGACTGCCCTGCAACCTGCCGAACCCGGCTCAGTCCCCCGCGTCACCTAGTATTCGAGGCAGTGTCTCCTAGCGCTCAGCTCCTCCTGTT
>NW_006430403.1:0-669 GCF_000325575.1 Pteropus alecto
GAACTGAATTGTCTGGTTTCAGGGAGAGGGCTGGACGGGCAGCTTTCTCCCAGACAAAAGTGCTGACAGAAGCCATTATTTCTTTGTTGAGCTCTTCCCCCGTTCAGCCTGCATTTGCAAGTGAGCATCAAGTCTGAGTCTCTATAAACCTGACTAACACCATTTGCCCCACCCTTGTGATTCCCTGAGACCCTACTCCACCCACATCACAGGACCACCAAGCCACTTCCAGTGGCTTTTCTATACAAATAGCCTGCGTTAGCTCATGCTGCAGACTTTCCTAAAATCTATCGAAGGTTCACAAATCCCAAACAACCAGTGTCTGGCCTCAACATTCTCTGTACCACTTGCTAAGCAGCCCCAAGCCTGGCACTAGGAACAGCTACCCTCGGTTCACAGCTTAGCCTCTCCCAGGCATCTCCAAGACCAGAACAAGTGGCAACCTTCTGCAGATTACTTTGTACCTCATACCAGGTGGCCATAGCCTAGGCACAGGTAGCAGCTAACCCTGGCCTGCACCAGAGCCCCTCCTAAGAGGTCCCAGAACCAACAAACCCGGTGGCCAGCTTCATACCATGCCAGAGCACCACTCAACCATCTCAACAAATGACACACCCAGACTTGGCAGGGCATAAGAGCCCTGCTAAAGCAAATTCTGCTATGTAGGGT
>NW_006430404.1:0-450 GCF_000325575.1 Pteropus alecto
TGCCTTTTATATCTTTCTCTTGTCCAATTGTACTTACTAGGCCCTCCAATATTATACTGAATAATAGTGGCGAGAATGGACAGCCTTGACTTTTTCCTAATCTTAGAGGGAAGGATTTTAGATTTTCAACATTGAGTATAATGCTGGCTGAGGGTTTGTCATAGATGGCCTTTATTATGTTGAGATACTTTCCTTCTATAGCGATTTTGTTAAGTGTTTTGATCATAAATGGATGCTGTATCTAGTTGAAGGCTTTTTCTGCATCTATTGATATGATCATATGATTCTTATTTTTGAATTTGTTTAAGTGGTCTATCACGTTAATTGATTTGCATATGTTGAACCTGTGCCCCTGGGATGAAGCCCACTTGATCGTGATGTATGATACTTTTAATATGTTGCTGTATTCGATTCACTAATACCTTATTTAGGATTTTTGCATCTGTGTTC
>NW_006430405.1:0-324 GCF_000325575.1 Pteropus alecto
TTTTAAAACAGAGACTATCTTTCTATGACACCTCTATTGCCCCTTTGGTTGAAGTCCAGGCCGTGGCGTGTAAGTCTGGGCCCTGCCTAGCGGTCTAGCCTGCCAGGGGTCATGCTCTGCTTCGCGTATAGTCTAGAAAAATCAACTGCTTACCAGGAAACACACACCAATTCCAGGGCATGTCACCAAGGTGGCATCCCCAGCAGTGCCGTGCCGTGTACAATGGTCTGTTTGTGTATTCGTAAGCTCTGTGAGAGTGAGCACGCAGTCCATTCACCTCAGCATTTACGGGCTGGAGGACCACCGAACCTGGCACACTCTAGA
>NW_006430406.1:0-622 GCF_000325575.1 Pteropus alecto
AATAATGCAATATGATAGATTAATTAAAATATATACAATATTCAAATAAATAAAAAAGTATAAAGTTTGGCTATATACAGTACATGTGAGGTTGAATTATCAAGGAGAAGCATGTCTGGAATAAAACTGCTGCTAAATAAAAGCAAAAAAAAATGTTAAATTCAATTTTTTCAGAACCCTGGAAATTAATCAAAGACTTGCGATGATCAGAAGAGCGTTTATTCAAAAAAACTGACAGCATCTGACAGCATCTCAGTAATAACAGAGACGGTTGTCATCTCGCCCTACTTCAAGATCCTCCTCCCGGCGCCCTGGGAGCTGTGACCACCTGTGGCCCGGCCGCCAAGGGAGGAGCCAGACTGGGCATAACACACTCTAGGTTCATCCATGTTGTTGCAACGGGCAAGATTTCATTCTTCTTTACTGCCGAATAATATTCCATTTTAAATACGTCACACCTTCATCCAGTCTCTGCAATGGACACCTCGGTCATCTCCATGTCTTGGCTGTTATGAGCAGTGCTGCTGTCAAGTTTTTTCAAATTAGCGTTTTTGTTTTCTTCAGATAAATACTCAGAAGTGGAAAATTGGTTTGTTTTGATTGTTTTTTTTCTTTCTCATCC
>NW_006430407.1:0-330 GCF_000325575.1 Pteropus alecto
TACGAGACACCCCGAACACTATCGTCCATCTCTCCATGTTTTAGGCATCGAAGCCAAAAACAGTGAATAACTAAAGAAAAATGCACAATTCAGTGGAGGCCACGTGCGTGCACGAGCTTACTTCCGAAATCCCGTGTGATTTTTTACACATGAAGGAGCCATCTGCGGCCGGGGTGCTCGTCCAGCCCTGAGGACTGGGGGATAGAAGTTCCATGTCCCCCCAAAAGCTATGACTGGCCACAGGGAGCCGGGGGCCTGGCCACCACGGCAGTCAGCTCCCCTAGACGGGCAGCTCCCTCTTTGTTCTATGTGCCCGGCGTCCTAGTGACC
>NW_006430408.1:0-2023 GCF_000325575.1 Pteropus alecto
AACTGGTCTAGTCCTGACTCTTTCCGTTGCAAGGGGTTTAATCCCAACTTATCTGGGTTTAAGCAGAAGAGGGATTTTCATCCGCCCACGTAAACATATGTCAGAGGTAGAGATTCAGGGACTCCAGGACCCGGGAGGGTTGGTAGACATCCACGCCAGTTCAAAGGCCCTGGGGCAGGTTTCTCTCCACCTCTTGGCTTTGCTTTCCTCTCACAAGCTTCTCCCTTGGCCACATTTTCCTAAATAATGGTAAACGGCCTCCTGCAGCTGGGAGCCCACATCTTATCCACTCAGCAATTCCTGAGAAGAAAACAGCTCCGTTCTCAGTAGCTTCTGCTCAGACTGTCCTTGGTCTGGTCTGGGTCTTGTGCCTCCCTGGACCACGCCCTACTTCCCAGGGGGCAGACGATGCTGCCCAGGTAGGCTCAGGACACAAGCTCATACCTGGAGTCAGAGGAACAGGGAAGGGGGTTGCATCAGCCCTGCCCAAACTACATTCCCTCTGGAACATTCATTAAGGAATGTTGCGAGGCCAGCACTGCTCTGAGAGATGAGGCTGCATCAGGACAGAAAGGACAGAACCCCCTGCCCTGGTGGGCTTGCCAATGAGGAAAACACGGATGGGGCACATGCAGTAAGTGCAGATGCTGGGGAGCCCAACGAACCAACGAATGGACGAGGACAGTGTTGTCGGGAAAGCTCCCCCACGAAAGGGGACATCGTGCTGAAGCTGAAGATGCCGAGGACGGAGCCAGGTCCGTCTCTGGGCTTCAGGGCGACAGACGTCTCTAGCCTGACCCTCGTGAGTGACGGGGAGAAGAACACGTCAGGGAAGGGGGTGGGGTGCGGAGCAAGGCCCTGGGCTTTTGCAGAGCGCAGCAGGAGCTGCGGGGACCGAGCACCGGGCCGAGGCGCTGCCCGGAGGAAAACCGAGGCGCTCTGATCAGAGAACCGAGGATGGAGAGAAGACAGCAGACGCCCCGCTCAGAGTCCAGGCTGAAGTGTGAACGGACATGCGGGAGAGACTGTCCCAGAAGAGGGGGTGGCATGGGACAGCAATCGATATGGAGGCACGGCACCCTCGAGGAGCGAGCATCTGTGTAGACTCGAAGACTTAGGAAAAGAGATGTGTCTGGGTCAGAGCCACCAAGTGTGGCCCACGCTGGGCTCCCGGCCGTAACCAGACACTCCTGGCATGCCGGAGCGTCGCAGGAGAAGGCTCGCAGAAGCAACCTCTCTTCTAATCCTTTTTCCGGAGAAACCTGCAAATATTAAAATGGCCACTCAAGGAGAACACGATTTGATTTCAGGTTTAATTGAAGGACACGGTGCAAATGCAGAATTTGAGGGACAGCGGGGGGAAAAATGTTCCGGAGATGATTTAATTTCCATTTCTTTCTAAAAACATGGCAAGCTGCTTATTTAAAAATGCTAGATGAAGAATATTGCAAACAGAGAGCCATTTCTTTTCTTTTCCAGGCAAAGGTGGATGACATTCGGGATTACCGTGGCAGATGACGGTGTCAGCAAACACTGGTGAGGGTCAAAGCTGGCAAAGCACTGTCCACATGTGGGGATCATTAGCACAAGCAGCCGCCGCTCACATGCAGTAGAGTTTTCTAGAGTTTTCCTTCACATCGAGCGTGTGAGGGGGGCATCAACGTGCCACGTACTGAGCCAAGCTCTGGAGGTGACTTGGCTTCTCTTATGTGCCAGGGCAATCGTAGAAGCCAGAAGACACGGACCCCGGCCTCCAGGATGAAACAGCCATGGCAGTGACGACAGCCGCGAGTGCTGACCTTAGGTCTACATTTGCAGAGCCTTCTGCAGTTGACGGGGGACCGTGTTGTGAGCTGAGCCTTCTCGCGCTCACAGCGGCCCTTGCACAGGAACTGAGCCAGATCTGGATGACGTCGGCGTTTCGATGGCTGGGACTTGGCTCCAAAACCCTGTACCTCTTTCTTGGCTTCCATTCTCTGGCTAAAAGCTGAGTTTCGCATAGATTTAATTTTCAGAATAACCC
>NW_006430409.1:0-330 GCF_000325575.1 Pteropus alecto
TCATCATGAGAGCATTTCTCTCAGGACCCATCCCATATCTGTTTGTTGGTTTAATCAATGAAAAAGCACAATAAAATCAGAGAGAGAGAGAGAGCTAGAATTTCTGCTAGTACTTCTTCAGCTTAGTTTTGAGTCATGATCTGAACAGTGAGGAAACGCAATCCCTGTTACAGAAAAATTTCCTGTTAAACTAAGGTTCGCTTTTCATACTTTGTTTCTTCAAGAATGTACTCAATTTCACATACAGTTGAGAGTTTGTTAAGATAAGAAGTAGTATCATTCTTGAGAATATCTCATATTTAACTTGTTTATTTTCAACACTCTTTTCTT
>NW_006430410.1:0-578 GCF_000325575.1 Pteropus alecto
TCTTGTATGATTCTTTGTATTTCTGCAATATCAGTAATAATTTTCCCCCTTTCCCTCCTGATTTTGTTTATTCGTGTCCTTTCTCGTTTTTTCTTTAGTGAGTCTAGCCATGGGTTTGTCACTTTCATTAACCTTCTCAAAGAACCAGCTCTTTGTTGCATTTATTTTTCTATCTTTTTTTGTTTGTTTGTTTGTTTTCAATTTTATTTATTTCTGTTCTAACTTTAATTAATGATTTATTTCCTTCTGCTGACTTTAGGCTTCATTTGTTCTTTCTTTTCTAGTTTTTTTAAGATGAAGTGTTAGGTTGTTTATTTGGACTCATTCTTATTTTTGGAGATAAGCCTGTAATGATATGAACCTTCCTCTTATGACCGATTTTGCTGCATCCTCAAAGTTTTGATATGTTCTACTATCATTATCATTCATTTCTATGTATCTCTTGATCTCTCTTTTCATTTCTTCTCTGACCCAGTTGTTTTTCAGTAGCATGTTGTTTAATCTCCATGTATTTGTGGTTCTTCCTGATTTCTTGCTGCAGTTGATCTCCAGTTTCAAAGCATTATGAGCAGAGAATA
>NW_006430411.1:0-337 GCF_000325575.1 Pteropus alecto
TCATTCGAATGCTGCCAGGAGCGCATGGGTTCTTTCTGGCTAGTGACCACTTTACACATTTTTCTCATTTCTTAATGGATGAGGCTGCTAAGAATTCAGACTGTGCGCACGCGCGCGCCTGTGTATGTGTGTGTGTACGTGTATGTGTGTGCATGTGTGTGTGCACGCGCATGTGTATGCGTGTGTGTATGTGCACGCACGTGCATGTGCGCATGTGTGCATGTGCATGCATGTGCATGCGTGTGTATGTGTAAGTGTGTGCGCGTGTGCATGTGCGCGTGTATGTGTGCGTGTGCGTGTGTGTGTGTGAAATGTGGGAAGTGGGGAGGTGGGGTGA
>NW_006430412.1:0-305 GCF_000325575.1 Pteropus alecto
TGGGTCTGGAGTCAGACTGAAAAGAATACTGGATCTAAACCTTCATTTAATGATATTCACTTGATGCATTTTTATTGAGTGGCTACTATGTGCTAGGCACTGTGCTAGGTACAGGTGTAGCAGCAGTGACTTCTATAATACAGACTTAGCCCTTCTCTCATATGGCTCATACTCCAATGAGCGGTGACTTCTATAATACAGACTTAGCCCTTCTCTCATATGGCTCATACTCCAATGAGCAAAGGATTAAAGAAGTATATTATCTCTGGCCCTCTGAGAAATAAGCCTCAAGAGATTTATTGGAG
>NW_006430413.1:0-795 GCF_000325575.1 Pteropus alecto
ATTTCATTAACCAATGTCACCATAAAAAAAACAAACCCGACAAGGAGATATCACCTCACATTTGTCAGAATGGCTATTATTAAAAAGACAACAAACAACAAGTGTTGGTGAGCATGTGGAGAAAAGGGAATTCTTGTGCATTGTTGGTGGGATTGTAAATTGGTACAGCCAGTATGGAAAACAATATGGAGGTTCCTCAAAAAATTAAAAATAGACCTACCATACAATCTAGCAATTTCACTTCTTGATATTTACCCAAAGAAAACTAAAATAATAATTCAGAGATACATGTACCCCTATGTTCACTGTAGTATTGTTTACAAATAGCCAAGATATGGAAACAATGAAGGTGTCCTTCAATAGATAAATGGATCAATAAGATGTGACACACACACAAAATGAACTATTACTGAGCCATAAAAGGAATAAAATCTTGTGGTTTGTGACAACGTGAATTGATTTAGAGGGTATTATGCTAAGTGAAATAAGTCAGGCAGAGAAAGACAAACACCATGTGACTTCACTTATATGTGGAATCTAAAAACACCAATGAACAAACAAAACAAACAAACTCATATATATGGAGCACAAACTGATAGTTACCAGAGAGGAGGTAGTTAGGGGTTGGGTGGAAAAGGTAAGGGCATTAAGAAGTACAAACTTCCATTGTAAAGTAAGTCACAGGGATATAAAGTATAGCATATGGAACAGAGTCAATAATATCGTAATAACTGTATATGATGACAGATAGTTACTAGATTTATTGTAGTGATCACTTTGTAAGGTACATAAATG
>NW_006430414.1:0-233 GCF_000325575.1 Pteropus alecto
TCTCTCGGTCCTGGAACCAGAAACCCGTGTAGAGAAGAACATATCCTCTCCCCCTGCCCTTCTGAGTACTCAACGGAGGGCCCCGAAACAAAGAAAGATTAGGTGCCAGCACCTCGGAGGAACGTGTCCTGAACCCCAGCATCCGAAATCAGTGTCGCTGGCCGGAATCAGGGCGTGGGTTGGGATGCGCTCCCTCCAGAGCCATCTGGCCCCTTCCAGGTGCTGTGGCTGCT
>NW_006430415.1:0-561 GCF_000325575.1 Pteropus alecto
GTTTCTGTTTTCTTTATTTTGGTTGGCTTTTGCGGTTTTTCCCTCTGGTTCTTCTTGTTTATGTTATATATGTCAGTTGTGAATCTTGAATCTTTGGTGTTCACCATTATGAATATGAAAAAGATATGTATATATATATGTGTGTGTGTACACACACACACACACACACACACACACACACACATATTTGTCCATTTTTCTTCTGTGCTTGCCTTATCTCCATTCCCCTTTGTGAATTTGGATCTTTGATTCTTCCCCTTTTCAGTCATTGTTATCTCAGTTTGTCCCTATGGATGCTAAAAGTTCATTACTGTCTTGTTATAACAATTCTCTTCTTATTATTTAAGATTTTAACGTCCTGTTCTTAGTAAGGGTTGCAGTCCTCTACTTTTATTTGCTTGATAGTCACTTTATTCCTAATTATGTGTTTTGTTTTGTTTTGTTTTTATCATTTTGTTTTAGGTGAGCTGACCCCTTTCAGTATTTCCTGTAGTTCAGGCCTTGTCGTGGAGAATTCCCTCAATTATTATATGTCTGTAAAAGTCTTAATTTCTCCTTCAT
>NW_006430416.1:0-299 GCF_000325575.1 Pteropus alecto
AAATCTATACTACTAATAAGGGGATTCATGACTCCTAGAAAAGAGTTAGGCAGCAAAGTTAGTTAGGGGAGTTTCGGGTCTGCCTGCAAAGACATTGAGGTGATCCTATCCTAGAAGGAGTCCGTCTTAATCCTCCCACAATTAAGCAAGCCAAAAGGCATTTTTTAAACTCACACAAAGAAAAAAGTAGGCAGAGAATTAGGTACCAGTTTAAGCCAGTCACTGGCACCTGCGCAATGAAGAGCCCAACAACCTTCAACTTAACTGAGCCTCATTATACCGTCATTATAATATGATGC
>NW_006430417.1:0-1092 GCF_000325575.1 Pteropus alecto
TTAAAATCAATAAAAGAGACATAAAATTGAGAAAAATCAAAACAGCTCAGAATTAGTACTTGTTTTTCTTTACTTTTTTAAAATTTATTATATTTTATGATGATATTAGTTAACAAAAACTCATGTTTCAGCTGTACATTTTAACAGTAAACTATATATGTATTTACATTGTATATTCACCTCCATAGTTAGATTTCTTCCTGTCACCACATATTTGACCCATTTACCCCTACCAGCTCCTCCCTCTCCCGTCCCCGCTACCTTCTGGGTTCAAAGTTGGTACTTTTTCAATAAAACTAATAACATCTAGCAAGAGTGATACAGTGAAAATCCAAATTACCAATCTCAGAACTAAAAGCAGATAAATATTATACATTACTCTTAAACTTTAAAAAAATGTAAATTGTTGTCATGAAAATTATCCCAGTGAACTGAATAATTTAGATAAAATAGGTAAAACATAGGAGAAACACAACCTTCTGAAATGCCTCAAAGAAATTGAAGTTAAATACTCCTATATCTCCCCAAAATGAACAACTCTTTTTTAAATACAAGATTGTCATAAATCACCTGAAGGCACCAACAGAAATTACCAGAAATAGTAAGAGAATTTAGCAAATGCATAGCATTCCAGGTTTGAGAAATATTCAATTGCTATTCTATATATTAGCATCAATAACTATTAAAAAATAAAAACAATTTAAACACCTTCTACAATGGCATCTGAAAATATCAATACTTAGGAAAAGATGAGCAAGATCCCTATACTATAATCTACAAATTGCCGCGTCCTCTTTCTACCCTACTGCGTGACAAGGTCCGGAGATGGGGACAGAGGCTTCAAGGAATGCATCGTCAAGAACGAGGACGTGGCATGTGTTCAGGGATAATTGGTTTCTTAGGAACGATCCTATTAACAGGGGGAATTTGGATAACACAAATTCTAGTAAGTGTAAATGCTGTACAAATGGATTTCCTTAAAATTGGCTCTGAGGAAAACATAGTAAATTCCCTGTGTATGGAATCAGCTCTAGTCACCCTGACGTATTCAGAATGTTTTATTTGAACAATTATTAAGAGAAATTCCTTTTG
>NW_006430418.1:0-364 GCF_000325575.1 Pteropus alecto
GAGTACTTAATTCTTTTCCATTTGAGGTACTTGTTATTACATAGTAATAACCATTCTTTTTTTTAAGTTTATTGGGGTAACAATGGCTAATACAATTATATGATTTTAGAGTGTATATTGTAATTTCGCATCTATATATTCTATTGTGTGATTACCACCCAGAGTCCAGTTTCCTTCAGCTACCATACATTTGATCTCATTCACCCTCTCACCCTCCCCCAACCTCCCTATATTTGACCACATTTACTCTATCTACCTCTTCCCTCCTACTCCACCCCCTACCCTCTGGTAACCACTAGTCATTTAACCATGTCTCTGAGACTCTGTTAGTCCTGTTCATTTGTTGCTTTCAGGTTTATATCCC
>NW_006430419.1:0-1390 GCF_000325575.1 Pteropus alecto
TTTCCTTGATGATTAGTGATGTCGAGCACCTTTTCACACATCTATTGGCCGTTTGTATGTATTCTTCAGAAAAACGTGTATTTAGGTCCCTTGCCCGTTGTTAAACTGGATTATTCGGAGCGTATTTTTCTGTTTTGTTTCGTTTCGCTATTGAGCTGCATGAGTTCCGTGTATATTTTGGACATCAACCCCGTACTGGGTGTGTGATTTACAGATGTTTTTGCCCCGTTTATAGGTGGCCTTTTCGTCGCGTTGATGGTCTCCTTTGCTGTGCGGCCTTTTAGTTTGATGTGATCACACTTGTTGACTTTTGTTTTTGTGGCCTTTGCTTTTGGCGTCAAATCCAAAACATCATTGCCAAGACCAGTGTCAAGGAGCTCACGGTCTGTGTCTTCCAGGAGTTCTGCGGGCTCGGGTCTCGCTTGAGAAGTCTTAATTCCATTCTGAGTCGATTTTTGCGTATGGTGTAAGTTAGGGTTCCAGTTGCATTCTTTGGCATGTGGCTGTCCAGCTTCCCCTGTACCATTTATTAAAGAGACTGTTTTTTCTCCATTGTATGTTCTCGACTCCTTTCTTGCAAACTAGTTGACCACGTATACCAGTGTGTATTTCTGGGCGCTGTTTTCTGGTTTGTTTTTAACGGCAGTACCACACTGCTTCGATGACCATAGATTTGTGATACAGTTCGAAATCGGGAAGTGCGATACCTCCAGCTTCATTCTCGACTGCTTTGGCGATTCGGAGGTCTTTCGTGGCTCCATGCAAATTTTAGGGCCGTTCGCTCTTTCCGTGCAGAACGTCGTGGGCGTTTCGGTCGGGATCCCACGGACATCCCGACAGCGCTTCTCCGGTGCGTGCGGACGCGATGTCCCTGCATTTATTCGTGTCCTCTTCGCTTTCCTCAGCGTCTCGTAGTTTTCAGCGTGTCACTACTTCACCTCCTCAGTTAAGTTTATTCCTAGGCGTATTTTTTTTGTCGCGATCGTAACTTGGATTGTTTTTGTGATTTCTCTTGCTGATAGTTCGTTGTTGGTGTATAGAAATGCGACTGGTTTATGCATATTTTTATACACTGCAGCTCTGTTCTAACGTTTTTTGATGGAGTCTTTAGGGTTTTCTACAGACGATGTCATGTCACCTTCAGACAAATTGCCTACTTCCTCTCTGGAAGTAGTCGCTCTGGCTGGAACGGTCGGCACCGAGTTGAGTAAAAACGATGAGAGTGGCCGTCCTTGTCTTGTTCTGGTCTTAGAGGACAAGCTCTCAGTGTTTCACCGTTGAGTGAGATGTCAGCTGGGCTCGTCATATGTGGCCTTTGTACATTGGGATGTGCTGCCTCTACACCCAGTGTTTGAGAGTTTTTATCAGGAAAGGACGTCGAATTGTGCCA
>NW_006430420.1:0-297 GCF_000325575.1 Pteropus alecto
AGCAGATACCTATTTTGTGCCTTCTCTGTGCCAATACTCAGGGAGACACAGATAATGTGGCAGAGGTGGCTAGTCACCGCCCTCCTTCCTACTAAAGGATATTAGTTTATCCTAATGTTGAGTCCATTGCAATCTAGGACAAAAACTGTTTCCCAGCTTCCCTTGCGGTGAGGAGTGCCATGTGACTAAGTTCTGGCCAATGGGTTGTGACCTTGAGGGCTACGTGCAGGGCCGTTTTTTGGGCCTCTGTGCTCTGGTCTAGGTGTCAACAGCTGGCAAAATGGAAGCCACGTATTT
>NW_006430421.1:0-311 GCF_000325575.1 Pteropus alecto
GAAGCAGCTGAGAACACGGACGTGGCTTTGAGGCCGAGTCTGGGAGTTGGCTGTGGCTCGTATGTGCCGACCTGAGAGTAACGTATTAAATTACAAAGCCAGCATTGTAGTGAAACTCACTAAAAGGCCATGGAGCCGGCTGAGTGGCCAGGATTGTCCATCCTCCTCTCTGTTATCCGTGTAAGTTACACATTTCCAGGCTCGGACTCTTTCCAAACGTCTCGGCAACATTTGTCGAGTGCGTCTTTGTGCAGTGATGGGAGCCAGGCTTCGCGGTCTGTGCTGTGCTGCGTGTGTTCTAGAATTTTCTT
>NW_006430422.1:0-445 GCF_000325575.1 Pteropus alecto
GTAACATAACAAACTAATAACTATCTGAAAATCCTGGCTTAAATGTATATTAACTGGTTCAACTTCTGAACTCTAATGTAATTTTAGGCATCACAGTAAGAAGCTCACTGAGTGTATGAAAGTACTTTATGCTGCTAGTTGTCTTTTGCATTGTAAATTGATATTATAGTTATTCCCAAATAACTCAATCGATATTACAGTTAATAGCTCTATCTCATCCCTGATGTTACCTGACTCTGAAATCACAGATTTAGATCTTCAAATCACCAGACAGTACATGCTCACTCCTTCATCTTCTCTGAGTAAGGGGCCACCAACTCTCTAAATATATATCTTAATTGCATTTACATTTTAATAGAAAAATATTATAAAGCTGCTGAGAGAAGATATAGACAGGAGTTGAACTGTTAAAAGTAATAAAAGGCAGGATTTAGATGATGAGTAT
>NW_006430423.1:0-1208 GCF_000325575.1 Pteropus alecto
GCTTCATTTGTTCTTCCTTTTCTAGTTTTTTAAGGGGAAGCATTAGGTTGTTTTTTTTGGGGGGGGGCTCATTCTTGTTTTTGGTGATAGCCCTGTAATAATATAAACTTTACTCTTATGACTGCTTTACTGTGTCCCAAAAGTTTTGATGTGTGGTATTATCATTATCATTCGTTCCTATATATGTCTTGATCTCTCTTTTTATTTCTTCTCTGACCCAGTAATTCTTCAGTAGTACATTGGATAATGTCCATGTATTTGTGGTTCTTTCCACTTTCTTTTTACAGTTCATCTTTAGTTTCAAAACATTACGATCAGAGAATATGGTTGGTATGATTTCAACCCTCTTACATTTGTTGAGACTATCTCAGTGTCCCAGTATGTGGTCGATCCTTGATAATGTTCCATGTGCACTAGAGAAGAATTTATAAGCAGCTGTTTTGGGATGGAAGACTCTGTAAATGTCAATTATGTCCAGTTGGTCTATGTGTCATTTAAGAATGTTATTTTCTTATTGATTTTCTGTTTGGATGATCTGTCCATATCTGACAGTGGGGTATTTAGGTCCCCCACTACGATAATGTTTTGGTCTGCTTTGCCCTTTAGTTCTGTTAGTAATTGCTTTACATATATCAGGGCTCCCTGTTCGGGAGCATAGATATTAATCAGTGTTATTTCTTCTCGATGCATGTTTCCCTATATCAATTTGAAGTATCCCACAGTATCTTTCTTTATCTTTTTAAGTTTGAAGTCCATTGCATCTGATATTAATACCACTACTACCACTTTTCTCTGAATGCCATTTGCTTGAAATATCATTTTCTACCCTTTCACTTTGAGTTAATATTTGTCGTTGGAAATGAGATGTGTCTCGTGGAGGCAGCATAAAGTTAGATTTTGTTTTTTGATCCTACCTGCAACTCTGTGCCTTTTTTCGATGAGTTCAGTCCATTTACATTTAAGGTGATTATTGAAATATGAGGTTGTCTTATAGCCATTTTATCTTTTGCTTTCTGATAGCTCAGTGTTTGCATTGGTTTCTTGTCCTTATGTTTCTATTTACTTTATTTTGGTTGGCTTGTGATTTTTTTCCTCTGAGCCTTACTGTTTTATGTTATATACTTTAGTCTGAATCTCCGGTGTGTGGTTACCATTACAAATATGAAGAAAGTAGTTATATATATATATACACACACACACACATACAT
>NW_006430424.1:0-669 GCF_000325575.1 Pteropus alecto
TATTTATTTATTTATTTATTTTATTTTATTTCTTCCCCCATTATCCAGATTAGCTTTTTGTTTGTTTTCAGTACATACTAGATATACTCTGGGGGTCCCCTCTACCCTGATCATATTTATAACATTCATCTTCCACAGAATCGCAAATCATTATGATCAGAGTCAGGGGACTCATCGACGGCAATGACTGCAACACTAGGTTTAAGGATTCTGTGCTTAAGTCATTTTGGAATGGCTTGAATGTGCCATGGGGTACAAAGAGTGATTTTCCCTAACGGCCCTGAGGATCAGGAACTCTTTTGCAACAGAGGCATAGGAAGCAGCCATCAAAAAGGCACTGTAGACAGCGGCCGCAGTTTGGTACGTACGTAGGCTATGGAATCTCATCACTTTGTACCTGAGATGGGGTAACATCTCCCTGAATACCATAAGTACCACCAGCAGCAGTGTTTCCTGCCTAGAGGCCCAGATTTACAGCCATCTGTGTCCAGGCAAACTTCAGCATCTCCGTCTCCTGAGAGAACTGGAACTGAGCTAATGCATAGCTGCAAGTGTTGTTGGTCCAGCTCTCTGGGAACATGGCGCATGCTGAGTCATTGAAGGTGAGATTCTCAACAGAAGATGTTATCTTTTTGGAATACTATCGGATATTCATGTTTGATTGAATAC
>NW_006430425.1:0-384 GCF_000325575.1 Pteropus alecto
GAGCCTATCTCTGGTTTTGTTTTGTTTTGTTGTTTCGTTTTGTTTGTTTTGTTTTGTTTTGTTTGAGTAGGGGGCCAGTTTCACATTCCTTGGGAAGAGTGGACATTAAATTTCTTATTATATTCTTCATCTCTTACTACAGCCCTCTCCCCTGTCACCACCATCCCATGTGGCCACTGGTGCAGCATACGCACGAGCAAGGGATGGGAACTAGGCTGCTCTTTGCAATACGATCTGCCCCTTCTCTTGACCTGCCTTTGGCATAGCTCCTTCTACAGGAGACAGGCTGGACCAGAGCAGCAGTTGACCCTGGGCCTCCCAGCCCTCTGCTATGTGCTAGATGCTCAGAGGCATCCATTGCATCCAGAGATGCATGTTGTTCCC
>NW_006430426.1:0-465 GCF_000325575.1 Pteropus alecto
TTCTCAGTTTTTTGAGAAACCTCCATACTATTTTCTATAGTGGCTGTATCAATTTGCAGACTCACCAGCAGTGTACAAGAGTTCCTTTCTCTCTCTGCACCCTCTCCAACATTTGTTATTACTTGTTTTGCTATTCTAACAGGCATGAGATGGTATTTCATTGTGGTTTTGATTTGCATTTCCCTAATAACTGGTGATGTTGAACATCTTTTCATATCGTTGGCCATTTCTATGTTCTCTAGAGAGAAGTGTCTGTTCAGGTCCTCTGTCCATTTTTTTGATTGGATCATTTGTTTTTTTTTTATTGTTATTGAGTCATATGAGTTCTTTTTATATTTTTGATATTAGGCCCTCTGGAAGGCTTTGCTTGCAAATATATTTTCACATTCTGATGGTTGTCTCTTTACCTTGTTGGCTATTTCTTTGGCTAAGCAGAGCTTTTTAGTTTGATATAGTCCCATTCAT
>NW_006430427.1:0-350 GCF_000325575.1 Pteropus alecto
GTCAGGGGACAGGCACCCCTGAGGACGGACCTTCCCAGGTCCTTTATCTCCACGGTGGCTCCCGTAGTGTGCGTGCCGAGCGGGTTCCTACTCCCATGCCATTTAGTGCCACAGAGTGGACATAATTCATCGAGGGAAGACACTGGTGCGCAGTCACTGGCCAACGACAAAGTGTGGACGCTGACTGTCTACGCGTAGTAAGTTCCACCCACTTACGTTGTCTACGAGAACCGCAGAGCTTTCCTGGGTCCTCAGCACTGAGTTGTGCCACTTGTCACGGTGAAGACGTTTAAAGACAAAGTTTTCCTGTTGGGTTTTCATAGATAGAGACAGTGTGAATTTTGGCCCCA
>NW_006430428.1:0-482 GCF_000325575.1 Pteropus alecto
ATGAAGTGTCAGAAAAAGAAATGGAAAAATAATTCTTTTTGCAGTTACAACAAAAAGAATAAAACACCTAGGAATAAATTTAACGAAACAAGTGAAGGACCTATATAATGAAAACTATAAAATCCTATTAAAAGAAATTGAAGAAGATACAAAGAAATGGAAAGATATTCTGTGTTCTTGGGTTAGAAGAATCAACATAATTAAAATGACCATATTACCTAAAGCATTATACAAATTTAAGGCATTCTCCATCAAAATCCCATCCACACTTTTTAAAGAAATGGAACAAAAAATCATCTTTGTATGAAAGCATAAAAGACCCAAAATGGCCAAAGCTATCCTGAGAAAAAAGAATGAGGCTGTAGGCATCACTCTGCCCAACTTCAAATTATACTACAAGGTGACAGTAATCAAAACAGCATGGTATTGGCAGCTAAACAGACACATGGACCAGCGGAACAGAATCAAGAGTCCAGAAGTAA
>NW_006430429.1:0-573 GCF_000325575.1 Pteropus alecto
GATTTGTATGAAAGCACAAAAGACTCCAAATTGCCGAAGCCATCCTGAGAAAAAATAAAGCTGGAGGCATCACTCTGCCTGACTTCAAATTATACTACAAAGTAATAATAATCAAAATGGCATGGTACTGGCAGAAAAAGACACACAGACCAGTGGAACAAAATCTACAGTCCAGAAGTAAACCCATGTTTATAGGCGCAAATAATTTTCGACAAAGGAGCCAAAAACGTACAATGGAGAAATGAAAGCCTCTTTAATAAATGGTGCTGGGAAAACTGTAAAGCCACATGCAAAAGAATGAAACTACACTATTGCCTGGCACCAAACACCAAAATTCACTCAAAATGGATTAAGGACCTGAACATAAGACCTGAAACAACAAATTGCATAGAGGAGAACATAGGAACTAAACTCATGGACCTTGGACTTAAAGAGGATTTTATGAATTTGACCTCAAAGGCAAGGGAAATAAAAGCTAAAATAAATGAATGAGACTACATCAAACTAAAAAGCTTCTGCTCAGCAAAAAATACCTGTTAACAAGGTAAACAGACAACCATCCAAATGGGAAAA
>NW_006430430.1:0-734 GCF_000325575.1 Pteropus alecto
GAAATTCACATAACATAAAATTAACTATTTTGAAGTACAGTTCAGTGGCACTTAGTGCATTCGCAATGTTGTGCAGCCATCACCGCTATCTAGTTCCAAAACATTTCATCAACCCAGAAGGATTAGCAGTCACTCCCCATTGCCCTCTACTCCCAGCCCAGGCAACTACCAATCCGCTTCCTGTTTATGGATTTACCTACTCTGGATAGTTCATGTCAGTGGATTCATACAACACATGACCTTTTGTGTCTGGCTTCTTTCACTCAGCATAACGTTTTGAGGTGTGTTATAGCATGTACTATTCCTTTCTATGTATCATTCCTTTTTACGTAGCATGTTCATTAGTTTTTATAGCTAAGGATAGACCACATTCTGTTTCTCCATCACCCATTAATGGACATTTGAGTCGTTTCCACCTTTCGCCTATTCTGAACACTGCCAGTACGGACATTTGTGTGTGAGTATCTGCTTGAGTACCCCTTTTCAGTTCTATTCGGTCTCTAGCTGACATTTTGATGCTTCCTTGAATGCAGATAAGGGAGGGGAGTATTAAGCTGTCTCAGCCACCTACTCCTCAGGGTAAAGGAAGGACCTGAGAACAGGTGTAGCTAATAATAATCAGCATCATTGATTGAGGGGCCTGTGCTAAGTGCTTTACACACAATTTCATTTAATCTTCACAAATACTTTGTGAGGTTGGTACGATTCTCGTCCCCATTTTGCAGATGAGGAAA
>NW_006430431.1:0-475 GCF_000325575.1 Pteropus alecto
CAATATTTCTTTCTATTATATAAACATGATGTTGACATTTATTTTTTGTCTCATTATTGAGAACCTTTTTTTTTTATATTTTGTTAGCATAGTCAATCCAGAACTTCAGCAGCTTAATAAGGCTGGTCAATGAGACTATGTCGCTGAGAGAAAAGAGTGTTCACTTTCCATTTCTTATGAGGTAAAAAAAAAAAAAAAGAAAGAAATGAATTAACAGCTGTACTAAATTTGTAGCAAAATATTAAAAAGATTAATGTTGTCTTCCTTTATAGTGAAGACCTGACTTTGATTATAGAACAATGGACTTTGAAGGGTCAATTATTACTCTCGTAAACAATATTAACAATGAATGTATTTATGATTAAATTCTGATAATACTCCTCCATATTTTTAATGGCTAAAATTAATTTTACGTGTATGTTATCCAAAAAATGGCTTCAGTTTTCCAGTTATGGGAATGTTCCTGTTTCTGTAA
>NW_006430432.1:0-476 GCF_000325575.1 Pteropus alecto
TTTCTCAAACGTGAAAGTGCATAGGAATTAACTGGTGAATTTTGTTCAGATACAAATTCTGATTCCATAGTTGTTCTGTGGAGGAGGATGGAAGTGGACACTAAAATTGTGCAAAGAGTAGGAGGAGAAAATAGACTTAAATCATTGTAAGATTTCTGCATTGTTCGGGAAGTGTCAAAGTACTTTATGTTTAAGTGAGAGTGTAATAAGGCAATGATGCAGATTTTATTTTCTAGAGTGGGAACTGGCACATTTTTTTCTGTAAAGAGCCATATAGCAAATATTTAAGCTTTGCAGGCATATACGATCTCAGTCTCATATTTGTCTTCTTTCCTTTTTACAACACTTAAAAAATATAACTTTCCTAACTCCTGCTGTGGAGTAGGGTAACATTCACTCCAGTGTAACAACCGAAGGAATAATACAATTAGTACACAAAACAGTAAAACTCAAAATATGATAGAGAAAGTGTCTTG
>NW_006430433.1:0-621 GCF_000325575.1 Pteropus alecto
GGGAGACCACCTAGGAAGACCAGGTACTGTAGGTGAAAAAATGAAAAAAAAAGATTGTAAGCTGACAAGGTCCTTTCAATGTGGAGTCAACCAAGGGTTGCCTCGCCTAAAGAAAATAAACAAACAAACAAATAAAATAGAAAAAAAGAACATACTAGTCACTCTCTCCTTTAGACTTCCTTTCTTCCTTCACATCTATCTCCATCTGAAATGTTATATATTTTTATTATTGCTTGTATATCCTTTCTTCATCATTGATTTGTATAGACTTTTGTTTTTAAGCATTTGAATACAGCTAGACAATGCCTAAAACATGGTTAGCACTCAACTTATATTCTTCAAATACATGAAGATTTTCTCATGTAAACTATAGAACACATGACACCTTAGGAAAAGAAGCTGATTGGTACAAACTATCCTAATCTGAGGGGGCAGAGGAAACCCCTAGAGGGGACCAGATCTACAAAAACATATTAAAATTAATTTCTTGACTGCAAAATATAAACTGTAGCATTAGAGCTATGTGAGTGATGCCAGTTTATATGAAAATTACTCCAGTTCTTTTCTTCTTTCCTTGAAGTCACCGCATGGAGCCAGACAATCTTACAAGAGTTTCAGAAT
>NW_006430434.1:0-254 GCF_000325575.1 Pteropus alecto
TATCTCTTGCTGTGTGGCCTGGTTCCTAACAGGCCCCTAACCAGTACTGGTCTGTGGCCCAGGGACTGGGGACCCTGCTTTAGCTCCTGGATGGTAAGCTTCAGGAGGGCAGATATACTGTCTCCTTGGACCCACAAGGCATCCGGTGCAGTGCTCTATACCCCATAGCTCTCACACTGCTCTTTCCTCTCCATCCTGACTAGTGCTGTCTTCTTTCTGGGCCCAGACTCTTCAGTTGTCTTCCATCTGATCTT
>NW_006430435.1:0-1122 GCF_000325575.1 Pteropus alecto
TGCTTGCCTGCACCCATGCACATTTTCTTTTTTTTTTTCCTTTTTTTCAGGTTTTAAAACTTTTAATTTGCATATTAAAAAATTGTGCATTCTAATAATTAAAATCACTTCAACAACAACAACAACAAAAATGACACTCTGATTAAACTGCATTTTACAGCCTTCAGGACACCTTGCACCAGCTTGGTTTTCACTCTAGATTTCACTGTCGTCCCACCCAGCATCTGCCTTCACCAACATGCAAGTCCTTTTCCTTCCCTGCCAGCCATAGGCAGGTAGGAGAGGCAGGTGTGGACTTCACTGTCAGTTCTTGGATCTGAAAAGAGGGCAGCACAATCATTTACACTCGATCCAACCTCTTTGCATCTTATAAGGTTAAACAGCTAAAAGAAGTAAAATAAGACAATGCTTGTGGAATGTACAGTGCATATTGGTGGTGCATGCCTCATTATGGTTCGCCTACTTGCTTCTCCTGTTGAATTATTTCTTTTGATGGCAGTGAATTTTTTTCTTGTGTTTCTGTCTTCAATTCTGACTTATCAAATTTCTCAATCATAGCTATTGGGTTTGTCAGACATGGTTATAGAGCAAGTGGAGCGAGACGGCGAGAAGGAGTGAGTTCGATCTGCTCAGTGGTAGTTACAGAGTCGCACATTTTCTTTTTAATCCATGCATTCTCATACAGGGGACTGATTCAGGGAATTTTTTTTCTTGTGTTTCTGTCTTCAATTCTGACTTATCAAATTTCTCAATCATAGCTATTGGGTTTGTCAGACATGGTTACAGAGCAAGCGGAGCGAGACGGCGAGAAGGAGTGAGTTCGATCTGCTCAGTGGTAGTTACAGAGTCACACATTTTCTTTTTAATCCATGCATTCTCATACAGGGGACTGATTCAGGGGCCTCATTGTAGCCAGAGGCTTCTCCTCTGCAGCTGTATCCTGGGCCATCTTCCACTAAATCTGAGGTAAAGGTTTTAGCATTTCCAAAATTCAGTTAATCCAGTCCAAAAACCCTCATCAAACATACTTAGCCTAAGTTCCAGAGGGTTAACAGGCACATGAGCTATCATAGCAGCTGCTCTCACCCACAAAATTTAGAGAAACAGAATATCCTAGAATCA
>NW_006430436.1:0-277 GCF_000325575.1 Pteropus alecto
GTTTTTATAGGGCTGCGATTAACGTCGTTGAGATTCTGAATTACGCTTGTGGAGTTGGGGAGCCCTTTGATTATCTTCTGGCTTGTGGGGATATCCCCATAAGCGACGCCAGGCAGCGAGGCAGCCATCAGCTGCATCTTCTGTTTCTGTTCACTTCTGGAATCCGCCCAGATAGTACCACGCTGGAGGGTTGTGGGGAGCTACCCATGAAAGACTCATTCTAACACAGGTTCCATTGACACCCCAATTCTGGCATTCCCACCTTTACGTAATTCTA
>NW_006430437.1:0-286 GCF_000325575.1 Pteropus alecto
TTGCCAAGGCCTTATGATGCATTTTAAAAACTGAGAGATCAATCTCTCCTCATTTTTCTTCTATTTTAGAGGTTTTCTGGGCTATGCTTGCTTGTTTATTTTGAATGAATCTATTTGTCTACTTCTTAAAAAAATAGAAAGTTTATAAGAGTTTATTAGAGCCAAACTGTGTCTACTTCTGAAGGAATGGAACTAGTTTAAAAATTTGGGGAGATTATGCTAAATTTATAAATTTATTAATGAAAGACTTATATCTTTAGACATCTTTGATTTCTTCTATAAAATA
>NW_006430438.1:0-769 GCF_000325575.1 Pteropus alecto
TAGTGTCCTTCTTTACGGACCGAATGTTTGTGTCCCCCAAGTCTGTATGTTGAAACCCTAACCCTCACTGTGACTATTTGGAGCTAGGGCTTGTGAGCAGGTGATAAAGGTTAATGAGGTCCTAAGGGAGGATTCCGAATCCGATAGGGGTGATACCCTTATAAGAAAAGAGATGCCAGAGCTTTCTCTGCCACGTGACGACACAGGAAGAGAGCTCTTATCAGGACCTGCGCTGGCCCGCACCTTGATCTGGGACTTCGAGCCTTCAAAACGGTGAGAAGATATAGTTCGTCGCTCAGACCACACAGCCTATGGTATTTTGTGATGGCAGCTGGAGCTAAGACACCGTCTTAGTATCTCATGGGGCTCGAGGGACAGAGAAGGGAACCATCATCAAATGTTGGAAGGTAGCTGAGGCTCAGCAGAAGGACAGGGGACCGCGTGGCGGGGGGTTGTGCCTGAACTGATGGGGCGTTTGATGGAGAGAAGAGACCGATCTGCATGACAGTGGAGACGCGCGGACAGGGACGTAACTGGGAGAAGCCTTGGAAACTCATCTGAGTAGTTTGGCCTCGAGGCTGTGGGCAGCTTCTCAGACTGAGAAATGCCAAACTCTTGGGCACACGTGAGTGTCAGGGGTCAGCCAAACCACGGAATAAGGACTGTGTACCTCTGGGTGCGTTTTTCTGGATGAGGCCTCTAACTTGACGAAACTTCAGACATATTTCTGTGTATTCTTTTCTGCCTTACTAAGGCGCTTTGATGGGAA
>NW_006430439.1:0-695 GCF_000325575.1 Pteropus alecto
TATTGAAGAGGCTTTCCTTTCTCCACTGTATGTTCCTGGCTATTTTGTCAAAAATTATTTGCGCATATATACATAGATTTAGTTCTGAACTCTCGATTCTGCTCCACTGGTCTGTGAGTCTGTTTTTCTGCAAATACCATGCCGTTTTAATTATTGTCACTTTGTAGTATAATTTGAAGTGGAGCAGAGTGATGCCTCCAGCCTCATTCTTTTTTCTCAGGATGGCTTTGGCGCTTTGGGGTCTTTTGTGCTTCCATACAAATCTGATGATTTTTTGTTCTATTTCTTTTAAAAATGCTGATGGGATTTTGATGGGGTTTGCATTAAATCTGTATAATGCTTTAGATAATAAGGTCATTTTCACTATGTTGATTCTTCCAATCCAAGAACACAGAATATCTTTCCATTTCTTTGTATCTTCTTCAATTTATTTTAATAAGGTCTTATAGTTTTCATTATATAGGTTCTTTACATGTTTCGCTATATTTATTCCTAGGTATTTCATTCTTTTTGTTGCAATTGCAAAAGGAATTATTTTATCCACTTCTTTTCCTGACAATTTATTATTAGAGTATAGGAATGCTATGAATTTTTGAAAATTGATTTTGTATCCAGAAATTTTACTGTATTTGCTCTAGTAGTGTTCTTGTGGTGTCTTTAGATTTTCTATATATAAAATCATGTCATTTGCAAAT
>NW_006430440.1:0-397 GCF_000325575.1 Pteropus alecto
GCTCAGCAGGTCTTATCAAACCGCAAAAGACCAACAATCATCAATTCAATCTTGAGAAAGAAGAAAAAACCTGGAAGCACCACACTTCCTGATTTCAAAACATATAACAAACTACGGTAATCAAAACAATATGGTTCTGGCTTCAAGACAGATATATATGTTTATATAACAATGGAACAGATTAGAGACCCCAGACATAAAAGCAAGCACATATGGTCAACTAATGATCCACAAAAAATGTCAGGAATATATACTGGAGAAAGTATAAGCTCTTTAGCTAATGGCATTGGGAAAACTGGATATCCATATGGAAAAGAAAGAAACTCGACCCTTACCCTATACCACACACAAAAATCAACTCCAAATGAATTAAAGACATAAAACGTAAAGTCCTGAA
>NW_006430441.1:0-847 GCF_000325575.1 Pteropus alecto
ATGCACCCTTATGTTCACTGCAGCACTATTTATAACAGCTACAATATGAAAGCAACCTAAGTGCCTATCAATAGAGTACTGGATAAAGAAAAAGTGACATATGTATACAATGAAATATTACTTCACCATAAAAAAGATGAGATCTTACCATTTGCAACAACATGAAAGAAATATTTTTAAAGAATTAAAGAGAAATGGACTTTCTGGTCAAGAGGGTGGAGTAGTTAAACAGTATGCTTGCCTCCTCTCACAACCACATCAAAATTACAACTAAACTACAGAACAGCCATCATTGAGGGTCGCCTAAAATCTAGCTGAACAGAAGTCCTACAACATCTAGGAGACATCTAGGAGACATCTAGGAGAGGCCAACTGGAGACTGGTAGGAGGGACAGAGACGAGGAACGGGCTGGTCCCACACCTGTGTATGGCAGTTGAAAATCAGGAGAAATATCTCAAGCACACCCTGAGAAGCGAGGGTTCCCAGCCTCACAATGGACTCTCCGGCCCAGGGTTCCAGTGCCAGGAAAAGGAGTCTCCACAACATCTGGCTGTGAAAAGCAGCAGAAATTGTTGCTGAGTGAGACAAAGGATGGCTAGAATAGCAGACATTCCTTTTAAGAGGCCCGTGCATGGACTTACTTCCTGACAGACCCACTCACTCTGAGCTCCAGCTCTGGAGCAGAGGCTTGAAAGCTGCCAGGGACATATGAGGAGGAACTGAATGGTTTGGCTTCAGGGCAAGTACTGGAGGGGCGGCTTTTTCCCTGAAAGAAGTGCTGGCAGAATCCATTGTTTCATTGTTGAGCCCCTCTGTTCCCAAGTGTGCAGACACAGGCAGCCACCA
>NW_006430442.1:0-672 GCF_000325575.1 Pteropus alecto
AATACAGAAATAGATAAATAAGTAGAAATATATAGGATAAATAGAAATATAGATGAATAGAAAAATAAGTAAATGGATATCTAAATAAATATTCAAAGAGATATAATAAAAAATAGCATCTGTACATAGATAAATCAATCATTAGTATACTTTAAAAAGATTGTACTATAGAGAGGTACATTGTGGAATACATAGTTATAGAAAGATAGATTTATATAGATAGATAAATATATACATAGATTGAAGAGAGAGATATGTGAAAATAAATAAAGAGAGGACAGATAGAGAGCTATGTAAAATGATATGTGACAGATTAAAAGTTTAATTAATAGATAGATACATAGATAGATAGGTAGGTAGATGATTAGAAATAGCATTAAATAAAAAAATTAACGTTGTGTACATAGATATATTAAACTTTAGATAAATTTAAAAATATGTTTTTAATCAATGTATACACGGTATGATAAATAGATAGATAGATATAAATACATACATACATATATACATACATACGTACATAAATAAATAAATATAAATGGATAGATAGATAGATAAATAGATAGGTACATAGGTAGATAAACCGATAGATAGATACGTAGTAAAATAGTGAGATAAACCTATATAAAAAAATCAAAGAAAATTTGAAAAAAATAAAATATATTACAGGAG
>NW_006430442.1:794-1022 GCF_000325575.1 Pteropus alecto
ATAGAGATAGATGAATTATAACATATATATACATATTAATAAATACAGATATATAACATAGATAAATAGAAAGATAAAAAGATAGATATATAGATAGATATTTAGATAGAAAGTAAGAAAGATAGCAATACAAAAAACAACATTCTAGACTTAGATATACAAATCTTTAAAAAAATTTTAAAATATGGTGTTATAGAGAAATACATTATAAAATATAGACAGATATTT
>NW_006430443.1:0-947 GCF_000325575.1 Pteropus alecto
AGGGTTAGAATTAGGTTTAGGATTAACTTTAGTTTAAGGTTAGGATAAGGGTTAGCATTAGGTTTAGAGTTAGTTTTAAGTTAAGGTTAGAGTTAGGGTTAAGGATAGTGGTAGGGTTAGGCTCAGGGTTAGAGGTAGTTTTGGAGTTAAAGTTAAGGTTAGGGTTAGCTTTAGGTTAAGGGGTTAGGGTCAGGGTGTTTGTTAGATTAAAATTTATTTTTCGGGTTATTGTTAAGGTTAAGGTTAGAATGAGGCTTAGGATTAACTTTAGTTGTATGGTTACGATCAGTGTTAGGTTTAGGGTTAGGATTAGGGTTAGCATTATGGTTTGTGATAGGGTTACTGTTCTGTTTAAAGTAGGGTAAGAGGTTAGAGTTAAGTTTTGTGTTAGGGTTAGGAATAGGGTTAGGATTAGTTTAGGTTAATGGATAGGAATAAGTTTAAGGTAGGGTTAAGGTCACGGTTCGTGTTAGGGTAAGCGTTTATAGTTAGGATTAGTGTTAGAGTTAGGGTTAGGGTTAGGGATAGAATTAGGGTTAGGTTTACATTAATGTTAGGATTAGGATTAGTTTATTCTTACAGCTAGGGTTAACTATAGGTTATGTTTAAGGTCACGGTTATGGTTAGGGTTAGAGTTTAGAGGTCGGATTAGAGTTAGCGTTAGATTAGTGTTAGAGTTACGTTAAGGTGAGAGTTAGGGTTAGGGTTATGTTTAGGGTTAGGGTTAGGGGTAGGGTTAGGGTTAGAGTTATTGTTAGGGTTAAGATCAGGGTCAAGTTAAGGTATGTGTTTAGAGTTAAAAATAGTGTTAAGATTAGAGTTATGGTTAGGGTTACGTGAAGGGTTTGGGTTAGGATTTGGGTTAGGATTAGGATTAGAGTTTAGAGTTAGGATTAGTGTTCGTGTTAGTGCTACGCTTAGAGTTAGGCTTAGGGTTAAATTAGGGT
>NW_006430444.1:0-1069 GCF_000325575.1 Pteropus alecto
CAGTGAGGCCAATTAAAACAGGAAGTTCGCCTCCCACACCGGGAGCCTCCGGCAGACTCTCCCAAGCCTGGCATGGGGGTGAGAGCCTGGAGGGACACCTGGGTGGACGGACACTCTGGGAGGAGGGACACTCTGGGTGGAGGGACACCCTGGGTCGAGGGACACTCTGGGTGGGCCCGCGGCTTTCGGCCGTAGCTCCCCAGCCTCTCCCACAAGCACATCATGAAGTCTCTTCCCCAGAAGCCGACTGAATCAAGGGGACGCCAGACCCGCGGTGCCACCGAGCTCCCCGACACTCCTGTCACCGACGCGATGCAGAGCGAGACCCCGGCCGCTGACGTCTCAGTTCTGTGAGGTCGAAGTGCGTGGTGAAGGACCCACGTCGTCATCTGCTGGCCCCAGACACAACCCCCACACCTGGGACGAGGGACACTCTGGGTGGGCCCGCGGCTTTCGGCCGTAGCTCCCCAGCCTCTCCCACAAGCACGTCATGAAGCCTCTTCCCCAGAAGCCGACTGAATCAAGGGGACGCCAGACCCGCGGTGCCACCGAGCTCCCCGACACTCCTGTCACCGACGCGATGCAGAGCGAGACCCCGGCCGCTGACGTCTCAGTTCTGTGAGGTCGAAGTGCGTGGTGAAGGACCCACGTCGTCATCTGCTGGCCCCAGACACAACCCCCACACCTGGGAGCGCACCCTCCCCCGCACCCCCACACTCGCTGGCATCACAGCTAGGGCTCATGGGGGCGGGGCAGACCCAAGAACACCCCCCGCCTCGTGCGAGGGCCCGGACTTGGAAGGGTGCGTCTGGGCGGGGGACACGTGGCCGGGTCTCTGCTCCTGCTCCTCTGCCAGCGCCTGAGGTCCCCAGGTCCCCTTGCCTCTTTCCTGAGAAGGGCCTGCGTGGGGACAGCAGTGACCCACGGGACACCTCCATGGGCATGAAGACCACGCCACTGGCTCCCTGCTGCGGTCCTGGGCGTCCGCCCCTCCCGGGGGGCGGGACCGTCTCCGCCTCTGCTCCCTTCCCTCCCACCCCCGGCTGCTCATCATGGACTGAATTAGCTC
>NW_006430445.1:0-613 GCF_000325575.1 Pteropus alecto
TACTGGCATTTTTCTTATTTTTTTATTTTCCTGCCATTTCTATACCTTAGAATCTCTTAGATTTTTTTTCTCTAGTATCCACTTTCATTCTCAAATTTTCAAATCCTATCAACCAATAAGATTCACTTCATACGTTGTCTGCTCCTTCAGGCTCACCCTGATATCTCCAGATCAAATTAACCTTTCTCATTAAACCCACTTCTTATTTTAACTATATTTTCTTTATGGCGGGTGATATATAATTTGTTTCATAGTTAATTACACAGAGACATCTATCTGATTCATTTTTTATTCTCCATAGCACCTAGCTAGGTGACTTAGTAGATCCTCAATAAATGTCTGCTGAATTAATACATCAGTTAATTAAAATAGGAGGAAACCTACTTAGTCTTCAGATCCTGTGTTGGAGACTAGAACTCCCAATTTAGTACATTCGTTTTCATGCACTCATTTAGCTACGTGGGCCTTTTGCCTCATTTTTAGGAGCGGTGTTTATATTATGGATATCTGAGGTCCCTTCTAGTTCAAAGTTTCTGTTTAAAAATCACGATATAAAAAAAGATTTAATTATGGTGCAGTTAGAATAGCTTTTGTCGTGGGGCTTAGTCTAAAT
>NW_006430446.1:0-396 GCF_000325575.1 Pteropus alecto
TCTATCTTTGTGTTCTCATAACCAATCTTTCCAGAGTTTGATATCCAGACCACATTAAGTCTTAAGATCTGGAAGACTTTACAAAGACAGATGAAAACGCAGAATACTCTAAGTGCTTTAGGATGAATATAAAGCAGATGAGGAGGTCAAAAGGTACAAACTTCCAGTTATAAAATAAATAAGTCCTAAGGATTTAGTACACAGTATGATGATTAGAGTTAATAATACTGTGTCGTATATGTGAAAGTTGTTAAGAAAGTAAATCTCAGAAGTTCTCATCACAAGAAAAATAAATATGTAACTAGGTGTGGTGATGGATGTTAATGAGACGGACTGCGGTAATCAATATACACAAATAATGAATCATTATGTTGTACACCTGAAACTAATATCTCA
>NW_006430447.1:0-522 GCF_000325575.1 Pteropus alecto
CAGCTGCCTCCAGTGTGAGTCTAGGTGTTGCTCAGTAAGGAGCACCTGACTCGCAGAGGATCAACCTGGATGTGGCTTGGATTGGGACTGCAAGTTGGAGAAGGCGGGGTTTCAGGGAATCCTTGGGGCGGAGCAACCTCCGTTATCCAGTCTGATGATCTCACAGCAATGGCGGTGCTGTGTCCGCACACTGGCAGTGGGGAGGGCTCAGTGGGGAACAATGGATACCGCCGGCACTTCTATATAGAGCGTATCTCACCTCAGCTGTCACTCTGACAATGTCTCCCTATAAGTTCCTGGTGCCCGCTGCGTGCGCAGCTGAATCGGCACTGGTGCTCAGAGTGAGCAAGTCCGTCACCACGAAAATCTACTCACAGACTCGGCCCCTTTAAGAGGCGTTTATTGCTGCCACTGCTGCTGCTTCCATCTCACTCAGCCGCTCGAGACCAGGCAGCCCCGCGTCCTCTCCCTGTTCTTTCTGCCGTTACAGGGTGCTTTCTTGGACTTCTCCCTACTTGTATG
>NW_006430448.1:0-579 GCF_000325575.1 Pteropus alecto
ATACTGAAAGGGGTCAGCTCACCTAAAACAAAATACCAACACCAAAATACATAATTAGGAGTAAAGTGACTATCAGGCAAATAGAAGCAGAGGGGTGCAACCCTTACTAAGAACGGGGCATTATAAGCTTAAATAATAAGAAGAGAATTGTTATAACAAGATAGTAATGAACATTCATTACTAGGATGTTCAATAATAGGAACAAATTGAGATAACAATAACTGAAAAGAGGGGGATTCAAAGATCCAATTTCGCAAAGGGGAATAGAGATAAGGCATGTGCACAAGAAAATGGATGACTGTATATATATAAATATCCTACATATTTGCATAATGATAGCCACACAGCAAAGATTCAGAAACATTGTATATAACACAAAACAAGAAGGACCAGAGACAAAACACACAAAAGCCAATCAAAATGAAGAAAACGGAAACATAAGAACAAGAAAGCAATGAAAACACCGAGCTACCAAAAAGCAAAAGATAAAGTGGCTATAAGATATTTCAAAAATCACCCTAAATGTAAATGGATTGAACTTACTAATAAAAAGGCTCAGAGTTGCAGAATGGATCAAAA
>NW_006430449.1:0-556 GCF_000325575.1 Pteropus alecto
TTTCTGTTTGGATGATCTGTCCATATCCGAAAGTGGGGTATTTGGGTCCCCTACAGCGATAGTGTTTTGGTCTGTTTCTTCTTCTAGTTCTGTTAGAAATGCTTTACAAATTTCGGGGCTGCCTGATTGAGAGCATAGATATCAATAATTGTTATGTCTTCTTAGTGCATGATTCCCTTTATCATTATGAAGTGTCCTTCAGTATCTTTCTTTACCGTTTTTACTTTGAAGTCTATTTCATCTGATATTAGTACCACTACTGCTGCTTTTCTCTGAAAGCCATTTGCTTGAAATCATTTTCCATCCTCTCGCTTTAGTTTATAATTTTTTTGGAGCTGATATGTATTTCCTGAAGGCAGCATATGGTTAGGTCTTGGTTTTTGATCCAGTCTGCAACTCTATGCCTTTTTATTGGTGAGTTCAGTCCATTTACATTTAGGGTGATTATTGAAATATGAGGTCTTCTTGTAGTCATTTTATCTTTTGCTTTCTGATAGCTCGGTTTTTCCATTGCTTCCTTTTCCTTATGTTTCTGTTTTCTTTATTTTGGTTGGCT
>NW_006430450.1:0-948 GCF_000325575.1 Pteropus alecto
ATCAGTGGCTTAACCAAATAAAGAAGCATCTTCCACCCATTTCACAGAACAATTTTGCTATCAGAGATAAGAAAATGCTGGTTTCTTTCACCTCAGAATCTCACAGATCCATAGTTGGTTTGTTGTGATCCCATTTTAGATTATCAGCATTCAGAGAGCTGAGAATTACAGACAGATGAAAAATAAGGAAAGAAGTGTGCTCTTAAGAGCCTCAACACAGAATAGACACATTGCTTCTACCTACATGCCATTGTAGGAACTAATTGCATGTCTAATGAAGAAATGAGAGGGCTAGAGAATGTTGTTCACCGTGTGTCAAAGACACAGAAACATGTTTGGAGAGCATCAAGCCAGACTCTGCCACCATCCTCAGTTTTGGTCACTAACAGTGTGCTACAGCATGCTATAACATATGTATATTTAGATTTAAGTTTTAACAGGACATTTACATAACAGAATAATTATATATGGCATATGGTTATGTATTTTATTTGGCTTTTTAGACATAATTGTTTCTAATGAAATGTCATTATAAATTTTATTTTTTATTATCAATGTTACTGAAGCATAATTTACAGAAAATAGAGTACAAACATTCAACGAGATTTAATGAAATTTAAATGCAATAAGATTTAACAAATATATAAACTCCTGAAACCATGGCTACAATGAAGACGCAGAACATTCACAATATCCCGAAGTTTTCCTCATGTAGCTTCGTAATCCACCATTCCTGGACCCCAACACAGGGAACCAGGGATCAGATTTTTGTAGCTGTCGTTCATTTATGATCCATCAGAATGTGTTCTTTTTTCCTGATGTCTCTGCTCACAGTAAGGATTTTAAGTTTTGTCTATGTTCTACTATGTTTTTTATTTATTGTCAGTGCAGACTTAAACTTCAAACTTTTTGCGTTCATTTATTTATCTTTTATAAAATTTGGATTGT
>NW_006430451.1:0-500 GCF_000325575.1 Pteropus alecto
TAGACGTGCCATGGCGATCGCTCCGTAAGGCCCATAAACTCCTCTACTAGTGTGTCCGAACTCTAACTAAAAAGCAAATTTAAAAATAAACAAGCAGAACAGAGTGCAATTCTGCAGGGAGCACGCGCACCTCCCCGACGCTCTGGAAATGTGCTCGCGACGCTCCGCCTGGTCTTGCCCGGTGGCCTCTGCCCTCAGGGCCTCCTCCTGCTGCCCCGCGGTCCGCCCCTGCAGTCTCTGCACCGTTGTCCCCTTAGCCGGGAGCCCCGCAGGCCACCTGTCGCTCCAGCTCCCCGCTTTGTCAGCTATGTGGACTGTATCGAGCCTCCCTCCCTCGCTCGACCAAATCCCGCTGCGCCGAGTGCTCCCACCTCCACATCCCACTGGCGTCTGACATGCGTCCACCCGACTGTTCCCTTGCCGGCCTCTTTTCACTAAGAGGACACTCTGAGGACAGACCTGCACCGGCTTCTCCTCCCCTTTGCATTCCCAGCCCTCGG
>NW_006430452.1:0-280 GCF_000325575.1 Pteropus alecto
GATGAACACAAGGGGCTGGGTCCTGAGGTCCTCTAAGGCAGGGATCCCCAAGCCCCAGGCCACGGACCTGTTAGGAACGGGGCCACACAGCAAGAGGTGAGAGGTGGCTAGCAGAGAAGCTCCCCAGTGCTAGGGTCCCCGCCTTAGCTCCACCTCAGATCATCAGGTGTCAGACTCTCATAGGAGCACTGGTTCTTGGTGCCAAAAAGGTTGGGGACCGCAGCTCTCAGTGAAGGTGGACTCTAGTCTTATCAGAGCCTTCCTCTCGAATCTGCTCTCT
>NW_006430453.1:0-950 GCF_000325575.1 Pteropus alecto
AGGGACAAAGAAACCAGAGACAGAGCGAGTGACAGTGAAGGAAGGAGAAAGGAGGACACAGGTCCCCAGGGCGGGAGGCCTAGTGAGAGCCACGCAGGAGGGGACCGGGACGGGGTCGCTGGGGAAGGGGAGGGCCACGGGAGCTGGCTGAGGTCAGACACAGAGAGACAGTGAGAAGGAAAGGGACAGAGACGGAGAGAGAGAGACGAGAGAGAGGAGGCCGTGCCCGCCCAGGACGGGACACGCAGACGAGTGCACGGACGCACAGAGCCGGACCCCGACTGTGACCCCGAGAGCCTGCGGCCGCCCTGAAGAGGCCGCTTCCACAGCAGAGGGTGGTCGTGCCGGGGCCGGGCTCGGGCGGGGAGGCGGTTCGTGGCCTGTGCCCCGTGCCCTGGGACAGGCCGGGGGCTCAGGGAATCTTGTGCTCAGAGTCCTTCCAGGGGTCTCGCCAAGGAAAGGGAACACGCACGGGCTCCCTGGAGTCGGGGTGGGGGGGGCGGGGCGCTAGCTGCGACCTGTCGCGAGCGAGAGGGGCTCTCGTGCGTCTCCGCCTCTCTGACGCAGCGGGTCGGTCCCGGCTGTGCGGGACGGCCTCGCGCCTGGTCCGAGGGCACCTGGCTGCCCCGTGAGAAGGGCGAGGAGAAGCGTGAGGCCTCGGGCGGGACGGGCAGTGGCGGCCAGTCCCGCGTCGCGGGGATGCGTGCGCACTCCCGGCATGTGTCAGAGACGGCGGTCCTTGGGGCTCGGCCCCGCGGACACCAGGAAGGTAACGGCCCGGAGAAGAGAGAGAAAACAGTCCAGGACTGGCTGGCTGCAGGAGAGCAGGTGGAAACGGGCGAGGGCGCGGGGCGCCCGGCCGTGCGGGCAGCCCTTGGGCTCGGGCGGCTGCCGGGGACCCCCGAGACAGCGAATGAGCGAGCGAGCAGGGTCCAGGGGTGTGCAGGGGC
>NW_006430454.1:0-650 GCF_000325575.1 Pteropus alecto
AGAGCCTACAGTGCCCCCTAGTGGGCCAAAACCATGCAGAAAGAAAGACCATTTGAGATGGTCTAACTCAGTTGTCAACCTACCCCAGCCTCATTCACTGCCAAGTTACAGGATGAAGGAAAATGCAGATGGTCAGAATACATAGCAATTGCTTAGATTGAATGGTGGTTACAGATGGACCAAATCCTACTTTCAAAATGTCATTTCCTGAGAATAAATATCTTAAAATGATTTGGTAAATCTCAACTTGTAATATTTATTTGATTTCTTTACCTTAGTCCAAAATAAATTCATAAACATCTATTGAAGTTTTAGTGTCAATGGGATAATTTAATAGATCTTAAGAATATATAAAAGAGGATAACATGCTAATGTGCAGTCTACTGGAAAAACAGAAACAAAAATATACATCAACTACAAGACAGTCAAAGAGTAGGACTCTAAGAAGAATGAAAACTGAAAGCTACATGATCCCAGAGGAAGAAAAACTACTTATACTTGCAGTGGTTGAACACATTCTTATGAAGAAGGTGTCATTTTCGCCTTTCTCCTTTATTGGTGAGAGTATAGAATATGGATAAACCTTTATAAGGGCTTCTGACTTTTTGTTAATTTTAACAATGAGAGAAATTCATGAACATATGAATTAT
>NW_006430455.1:0-339 GCF_000325575.1 Pteropus alecto
GTGGGTGTGCTCGGCCTGGTTTACCCCAGCCTGGGCGGCATGCTGGCCACATCCTCGTCAAACCACTTTGGCTCCTAGGCCGCTCACCTTCTCCCTGGGTCTTAGTCTCCTTTGCAGAGCCGAATCTTGGTGCGCTTATGTGTTGACACAGGGTCAGGGGACACCGTGGCTCTGCAGCTTAGTGGGTCTCTATCACAGCTGCTCAGCTCTGGTGTGACAGCCCGTGGGCAGGTGGCGGGCCTGTGCCAGAAACACTGCGTGCCACCCATGGGCCAGGCTGCAGCTTGCCGACCTATGTGAGCACGTGGCTAGTTTGGAAATTATTTTTCCAGGCGTGAA
>NW_006430456.1:0-449 GCF_000325575.1 Pteropus alecto
ACATTTAAGTCTTTATCCATTTTGAGTCTATTCTTATATACGATATAAGAAAATGGTCCAGCTTCTTCTTCTTTTTTTTTTTTTGCATATATCTGTCCAATTTTCCCCATCACCATTTATGGAAAAGACTGTCTTTCCCCCATTGTATATTCTTACCTCCTTTGTCATATTTTAAGTGAGTGGATAGTTATGAATTTATTTCTGGGCTCTTTATTCTGTTCCATTGATCATTGTATCTGTTTTTATGCCAGTACTGTGCTGTTTTGATTACTGTAGCCTTGTAGTATAGTTTGATATTAGGTAGTGTGATATCTCTAACTTTGTTCTTTCTCAAGATTGCTGTGGCTATTCAGGGGCTTTATGGTTTCATATAAATTTTAAGATTATTTGTTCTATCTCTCTGAAAAATACCAGTGATATTTTGATAAGGATTGCATTGAATTTATAGA
>NW_006430457.1:0-681 GCF_000325575.1 Pteropus alecto
AGAATCAACATAGTTAAAATGATCACATTACCTAAGGCATTATACAGATTTAATGCCATCCCCTTCAAAATCCCATCGTTTTTTTTTTTAAAGAAATAGAATTAAAAAACATCAGCTTCGTATGGAAGCACAATAGACTCCGAATTGCCAAAGCCATCCTGTGAAAAAAGAACGAGGCTGAAGGCATCACTCTACCCAACTTCAAATTATACTACAAAGCCACAGTAATCAAAACGGTATGCTAAAAGACACACAGACCAGTGGAACAGAATTGAGAGTCCTGAAGTAAACCGATATTTATATGGGCAAATAATTTTTGACAAAAGAACCAAAAACATACAGTGGAGAAAGAAAAGCCTCTTTAATAAATGGTGCTGGGAAAACTAGAAAGACACCTGCAAAAGAATGAAACTAGACTGTTGTCTATCACTACACAACAAAATTAACTCAAAATGGATTAAGGACCTGAATATAAAACCTGAAACAATAAATTGCATAGAAGGACCTTGGACTTAATGAAGATTGTATGTATTTGACCTCAAATGCAAGGGAAGTAAAAGCAAAAATAAATGAATGGGACTACATCAAACTAAAAAGCTTCTGCTCAGCAAAAGAAATTGTCAACAAGGTAAAGAGACGACTATCCGAATGGGAAAATATATTTGCAAGCAATTCCTCTGA
>NW_006430458.1:0-11279 GCF_000325575.1 Pteropus alecto
GCATTCAAGTCCTGGTGCTGGTGCTTACTGCCTATCTGATTTATGTCAAGTGTCCCATCTCTCTGATCTTCAATTCCCTCATATGCTAGTCAGGAGTGCTGTTTACCAAAGGTTTCCATTTCTCCCCTATTCCAGGTACCTTGCAGAACTGCACTTCTTGCTTAAGTGACGAGTACCCTTTATGGGCTGTGTGTGAAATGTGGCACTTCTGTGCTATAACGTAGGGTCAATGATTTGAGATATCCCTGCACCCCATGGCCGTCTTCTCCACAGGCAAAGTGACTAACCATTGCCAAGATGGTGGCCATTCTTTCCATTAGGGTCTCCAAGTTTTTCCCATAAGAATTGCTCAGACCCCCAACAATCACTCCCCTCCCCTCCATCCTGGTTACAGGTGTGCACCTGTCATGCACCTGCAATAGGAATGATGAATAAGCCACTGAAATTTGAGATGGTCTACTCCCATGGCATACTGTGGCGTCTCCTGACTCATATATCTTATCTATAAATTAAAATTATACCCTCTCAGTAAGTTTCTGAGGTTCAGATGAGTTAACTTACATGATTAGTTTGCCACCAGGGTTGACATATAATAGGGACACACAACATGGCAGCTATAATTATTAAATAATTATAATAACGAGGCTCTTTTTGAAAAAGTGTGGCGTATTTGCACAAAATGAGAGGTCTTGTGTCTGCTGAGCCAGACAGGAAGCATCTTGTTTTCTACACCAAGGCACCATATTTGTTGCTGTAGATAAGGCGGTCTAATGATTTGCACTTATGCAATTATTTTTGCCACCAAGCTAGCAGAAATATTATTAGAATATGGGGTTATCTCTGAATAAGGAAAAAGCAAAAGATCTAATGGGTGAGAGACCAGCCAACGAGGTAAGATAAAGTGAATTAAAGAATAAGAAGTAATTTTTAATGAGAAGAAGAGATTATAATTATTATATTCATACATTCCTTGGCTCTTAGTAAACCAAGGTTCAATGTTTACTTTGGTCAGGGTTTCCCTGTTTTGTGAACAACACTTCAGATGCTCTGTGAAAAAATGTTCCATTCCCATATACATTGGGGTAAGTGTTCCTCAGTTGGAGATTCATATCTCATCTCAGCATGTTATCTTTAAAAAACCCTACGATATGGAAAATCCTTTACCTTTGGTCCTGTAAGTCCCACACGTCACTCAACTAGAGTCCATATTTGTTGTTGCCGTTTCTTGGCCCTATTGTTTTGCAGGACGAACTTGGAATGCTGAAAAAATATAGTGGATTATTTAAGCTACATGCAAAGGAAACCATCACAGGGGACGATGTTCTTGAATCGTGGGTCAAGAAGTATTTAAATGCCTCCATAGATGTTAAGCACAATCTCGTTATTCAGTCCTCTTTATTCATTCAAGTACATGTACCAAATGCGATGTACCAAATATGAGTATCTCATGAGTTTTTGCCTCAACAATCTACAGAGAGATTTAAAGGAGCAGGTTGATTTTATTTTAATCATTATTTTATTTAATAAAATGTTAAAAGACAGTTATAATGTCAACATGCAAACTGTAGAAATAAGTGCTTAATGAAGCTTATATATTTGGTAAGTCTTTGAAATGCAGTGGATAATTTTAACATGGAAGCCAAATAAACATATTAGTTTCTTATTCCATTTCTCTGAGGAATTCTTTGAAATGCCATGTGATAAGATTTAACAAAGAAACCAATGTACACAATTTCCGTAGTAGTTAACATATTTGTCTTTGTAAGTCAGAAATGCAGTGCGTTATCACAAAATGGAAATAATAACGAATTAGTAACTTTTAATAATTAGTAATTTTATATTCTTCTTCTAGTTCCTAGAAATGCAGTTTGGTATCATTTCATGGTGTCAGCAAAGAGAATGAATTAATTGTTTTTAAATTTTGTTCTGAGACTCTGAAATGCGTGTGGTATATTTCAACTTTAAAAGAATATAAACATATCACCAATTATGTTTACTTTCTTCTCTCTTACTCTCTTTAAAATATTGTCAGTTTTCATTTCAACAAGGAGACACTACACAGGAACCACAAAATATTTTCCATTCTTCTTTTGTTACTAAGTCATTCACATTCGGTATGTTGTCATTTCAACCCGTAAGTAATGTAAACATACTATTACTTAATTTTAAGTTTGTTTTTCACAATAGGTTGTCAGAATGCAATGATTTATCATCTTGAAATGTGAACATATAAACAGACCATTAATTAGTTAACCATATTTTCTTACACAGTCTTTGAAATACAGTACAATCACGCCAACATGTAAACAATATAAACAAGTCAATTGACATTTTTTACTCTTTACTGTTTTTGACACACCATATGTTATCATCTCAACATGTACACAGCATAACTAAATTATCGATTAGTTACCCTATACCCTCCCTTTATGTCTTACTAAGTCTTGGATACACAGTGTGTGGTTAACTCTTATGTACATCACATTTCGGAGTAGTCAAATTTCTAGTGTTCATTAGCCACATATGGCTAGTGTGTACCATACTGAACAGTGCACCTCTAGTGGAAGATCAAAGGGTTGAAAATTCATTCAGAAGGACGTGTACATGAAGGAAATGTAAATGGTACATCAGGAAAGAACAACAATGGAGTACACCTACTTAAATGGAAAAGTAAGAGAAAAAACCCTATCTGAGGAGATAACAGTTAAACCATGAGCTGAGGGCTGAGCAGCTACCCAACAGCATAAAGAAGCCAACAGGACTGAGCAGAGTATGTAAGAGAATGAGTGAGAAAAAACATCTGGCGTGTGGGGAGGGGCGGGAAAATAATTTCCGCAAATACCTTAAGAAAGAGTGGAGAAACTGACACATCATAAGAACATCACTGTACTCTGAGTGCTTTGAGATCAGCGACTTTCTCTGTCCTAGCACCTGAAACAGTACCTAAATCATAACGGACACTGAGCGGGTGAAGGTATGTGGTCTAAGGATTAACTGAGCCGGGGTCTGAGACCTGGAAAAGCAGGTACCACAAAAATGCTGATGAAGATACAAGTAGGTAGTGGGCATAGCTTGTTTGTTTCCCTCTACTTGCATATGCGTTCTCATAACCGTCTTAAAGCAATCATAAGTACAAGAAGTTTGCAGCACCCTAGAGAGTAAAATTGTTGGCTTCGACATCTGCCACATCCAGAAAGTTTTAACTGATGTGACTTGTGTCAAGTGCTCATAGGTGGGTAAATGGCCCAGTCAGTATAGGCAGGGAAATGATGGACATTTGATTGGCTTGACCAACACTGTGATTAGCAACCAGAGGAGGACACTGAATGCAATGGACAAGAGATTCACTGGACCTTTCGAATTCCTCTACTTCCTTTTAAGAGATTCTCTTTTATAGAGATCAGTCACATAGCCATTGTTCTCAGCCCCCGTTTCCTCAAACAGTAGAATTTTATATCTGTGTCTCTACAAACTTGGGCTTCAGGAGAAACACTGAGTGATTTAATGGCCACATATCAGCATTGAAACAACTCCTTCCACTGTGGAAATTACTCATGTGAAGTGGTCCAGTTCATGTCGTCCCGCTGTACCTTCTGCAGCATCATCATCAATTGGGCCTGTACTTCAGCAAGTTTCTGCCGGTCCAACCTGCTATGAGAATCCTCTTGTTCATAGCAATGGACTGGGACAGGATAAATCACATGCTTTAGTTCCATCAAGGATGTTAACTGCTGCAGAAGACTCATGAGCATAGGCATTGTAATGGGGTTGTGGGCAAAGCTCAGGACACGGAGGTGGGAGCAGTGGCTCAGGGCTGGAAGGACAGCAGAGAGAGCCGAATCAGTTATCCGGCAATTATTTACCTGAAGATGCTGCAGGGTTCCAGAGACATTCTCCAGCAGAGTTTGGAAGGGCTCATAAGCTTCTGAGAATATTTCATTGTTACTGAGAATCAGCATTGTTAGGTGGGTGGCCTGAGGGCTCTGGGACAAGGCAGTGACATCTCTGTTAGAAAGGCCACAATAAGATAGATACAATGTATCCAACGCTGGTGGCAAGACTCTGTAGAGAGAAAAAGAAAGATCATTTCAGGGACATGAGGATTGGGCCAGGTCAGGGAGTCCTGAAGTATGTATCAGTCCTTGGCACGTCACAGTAAATTGATTTGTACATATTTTACAACGGTCATTAACAATGGGACCTTGGGTGTCACACTGAGTAAATCTGTTACCCTTAGAAAGTGATTTGTCCACTCTGACATAAATGTTTTAAATCTGTAAATACTGCACAACAGTAATTATTATACAGGGCTGTGGGACACATTAAGTGAAATAAAGATATATATGCTTACTATATACAACATAATCAATGGTAGATTTTTTTCACTTATTTGGTGAGGATGGGTCTGGCAAGGCAGCCAACTGGGGATTCCCTTGACTATCTCCCAGAAGACAAGTTCTCCATTCAGGATCTAAACACTGGGGATAATAAGGAGCAACATGAACTGCCAGTGTTAACTATTCTGGCCAGTTCATGGAGATGTGCACCAGTCCTAGAATATAAAACATTTCTCCATCTGAAAGTTTCTTCTACTTCTCTAGAGAGTGTAATCTTCAATAGGAGAATGACTCAGTCTTTTTCTCCAATATATTTAGAGACATTTCATAGTGTCTGCGCATGGACACCTGAATGGATATGCACAGCTTCCTTCATAATCTTTTCTTTCTCCTCATCGGGATGTACCTCTCCCGAGCCTGGCCAGTTTCAGACTCCCAGCAGTGCCTCTGCTGAGGTGGGAGGAGAAAAACGTTAAAAGGAGCTTATGAATACCCAAACATAGTATCTTCTGTTTTAACAATGGTGTGTTCAGGGAACCCAGATTCTTCCCTGCCCCCTCACCTGAGCAGTTTTTGCAGCTGATTTTTGAGGTAGAAGAAAGACAAGCTGATGTCTTGGAGGTTGTCTAGCCTCCCAAGCCAGGTGAGGAAATTTTTGAAGTTTCTCCCCTTGCAAGATTTAAATGGGATATTAAACAGACTAAGGCTGGTCAGGTGGATCATTTCATAAAAAAGGGTGGTGACTTCACTCAGATCAGCCTTTTTCACTTCCAGGTTATCAGTGCATCCCATATCCACAAAGCGCAGGATACTTCTGTCAGAAGACATGTTATCGATTTGCAAACCTCTGCAGCAGAGGTGCAAGGAACCAAAGCTCTGCTCTACTTTTCTCCGCAGGAAAGAAAGAAATTGATTTTTCCTCAAGGTTCCACTTATGGAAATATCCACTAGTAGTTCCATGGGTTCCCAGGCAGACTGTGACTCAGACTCTGAATTAACAATCCCAAGGCTCCTGGCATTATTCTGGGCTTCTTTTATTTTAAAGATGGAATGCTGAGAGTAAACACAAGACTCAGGACAGAAAGGGGTCGTCTTTCTAAACTCGGAGCATGTTGTTTCACACTCCAGGTCCTGCCTTAAATCCAGGATCCTCAGTTTTGGTCCCCTGTGAGGAGAGGAGGAGACAGGGGATGAGAAGTAGCTGATTTGAAATACAACCCAGCAATCTAATGATCAAAAGCAGAAGCAGAACCCTTTCATTCTGGCTTTCACTTTACATACCATTCGCCAAGAAGTACTTTCCATACAAATTCAACATCTTTCATTCTTTAACCCATATTTCTTCAAATCTGGTCCTCCCCAGTCTCTATGTCCAAGTCTCACAAGCATATCATCACATTCATGAGATAAATCCATCCATATTATCCTCAGTCACCTCTACTATTCACTAGCCAACTCTGTAAGACACTGGCATTTCAAAGTTGACTGCAAGTGTTCAATCAATAGGGCCACAGAGATCTTCAGTATTCACCATTGGCTACTACTGGGAGACTGTTAGGAAACCCCCTGCCCCAAGCTCTAGAATACCCTCCTGCTGACTTACTACATCTCTATTGCACGCAGTCTTACCGAGGGGAAGAGTTCTGAGCAGGGAGAATCTGTAGACCATCAATCATGGCTTCCAAGATTTCATAGTATGACTCTTCTCTAATCAACGTCCCAATATGGAGACAGCGAAAGGGCCAAACCCTCACCATTTCCTTTAGTACATTCATATGTCCACCCAAGAAGGCAGCACCGAACAATGGAACAAAGAGGTCTCGTGGGAGTTCCTCCAGGGCGTGGATAGCTGCAGGCTCATTACTCAGCAGACTCTTTGCAGCAAGCTCTAGTAGAGTGGCTGTGCTCTTTTGGTCCATTTTCATCAACCTGCTTCAGAGTATCAAGTATTTAGAAACGCTTAGATGATATCTAAAGTCTCTCGTTTGCCTCCGATGTTAGCTATGGAGAAAATGTTTATTGAATAAGTATACAGTGAATCAGACTGCCACCTCAAGTGACTTCTGCAGTAGTAACAGAATAAAAATAGATATGCATGTGTGTAAAGTATATAGAGGTGTTAGTATGTGCTCACATAGACTTCTGAGATATACATATGTGTATATATGTAAAGGTTTACATACATACATATATCATTCCAATTGAAAATAGAGTTAAGTTGGCAGGAGTCAATGTGGACCACCTAGCTGGCATCCTCCCAATATTTCCTCCCCAAAGGATACAAACCAATAAGACGAGAAACGTAAATCTACACAAAAGCTACACCCTCATCGTTATTTTTAAATAGAGAATGCCAAAACTTCAAAATACTTGCGAGTGAAAAAGGAAAACTCATGAAATCCCAGCACGCAATCTGTCACACTCCCATCACTAGGCTTTGTGGCAAGCAAAGCCAGACCAAGAAATGCTGCAAGACCTACAGATGAAGGAAAATGGTTAGCAGCTTTAAGTCGACCTAAAACTATGGCAGAATGCCTAAGCACAAAGTAAGTCTGAAAATACCTAATGGGTGTCCTGAAAGATGAAAGCAGGGCCTAATGGGAAGGGACTCCAAACTATGAGCATTTAAGTGGGCGAGGGTGATTTCAAGGTGCAGTCTTTGAAAGAGAGATCCTCTAGGGAAGGACAAAGGCGAAGAGAAAGATAAAAGCATCTTTTGCACTCGAGTAATGAAGTCGGTAAAGGAAACAAAAGGGAAAAATTAAGAATCATGCCAGACACAAGAGGACCACAAAATCAGAGCACTCTCGCCTTCTCCCTCCATTGCCACAACAAACAAACGAAATAAATACAGGATCTGGACGTTGCTGTACTGGCAGCAAATGGCATCGTTAACCTTGAAATCTTGTGAAGGAACCCATTAGCATACAAATGAAGAAAAGGAAGGGGCACTCCATACAAAATACTGCACAAAAAGATGAGGAAACAAAATGTCACCCGTATTAGGCAACCATGAAGCAGAAGGAGACTTTAAGTCAACATACTAAATTATACTTAAGCAACGATTTTGAGGATATGGAACATACCTTGAATCAGAATATTTTTTGAAATCCAAAAACAGAAATGGACTAAAAAGAAAGTCTCGGCTGAGACGTTCTTCAATTATCACAGCCTATAGAGAAACAGTTCTCCACCATGGAGTAACTTAGGAAATTCTGCACCTCTCAGCTCTCCTGACAAATGTAGTAGAGTAGGGATCTGCAAACGGTGGTTCAGTGTGCCAAGGGTAATTCAATGGTTCCTTGACTATGTAAAGAAAGACTGATTGAAACAATGTCATGATCAATCATTTATGTATTGTTCATTTAAGCTTTTGCAATACAATGGCAAAGCTGAGTAGTTGTGACAGGGACCATGTGGCCCCCAAATTTAAAACACTTACTTCATGTCTCTATAGATAATGTTTGCCAAGTCATCTTCTGAAAATGACTGGGATTATTATCTCACATGTGACAGTGGAAACTTCACTAAAATATCTTATAGTAAGGATGTTACTTTAAATACTAATATAAGGTGGAGAATGTTGGAAAGAGTACTGTAAAGTGCTTTACGTCATGAATAAAAACAGAAATTATGCAACTAAAAATGAGATAAGAGAGAATAATTGAAAAATGTACAATAATCTTTTTGACATAATGCAGGAGATTAGTGTTAAATGATACTGGGGAAACAAACAAAGATACAAATTAATGAGCCAGCTAGGAAAGTGTTACAAAACATGAAGGAGACTTGACTTTAGGTGCTGAACGCACAATGCAGTAAACAGATGATGTACTATAGAATCGGACACTTGAAACTTATATAATCCTGTTAAGCAATGTCATCCAATAAATTTAATATAATTTAAAAAAGAAAAGAGGTGGTTAAAAATGATTTTTAATAAAGCATTAAACAAGACCAAGAACATATCTTAATGACAACATCCAAGATTCACAAGAAAGACATAACACTAAGGAGTATTTACACCCCAAATAACACAGCAACCACTTTTAATAAGCAGAAAGGGAAGGCGACTTAGATGAAAACACAGTAATAATGAGAGATTGAATACAAGACAGATTAAGTGATATATAAAAAAAGTAAAGATATAGAAGATCTAAACACTATAATCCATAAGGTAAACCAAATATATATTCCTGTCAAAAATTGATCATAATTATCTCAGAGATGACTTCATTAATTTCCATAAAGTGAAAATATTATAAGCGATCTTCTTGAATCATGTGCAACACAACTTAAAATTAGTATGAAAAGTTGAAAAGAAGAAGGCTTTTATACCAGGAAATTTTTTAAAGACTTTGACTTAAAAAATGTTCACTTAAAAAGAAGATACTATACAAAGTTACAGAAATGTTTTAAAAGAATGATAATAAATAACTACATATCAAATCCAAGGGTACATTTAAAGTAGTGATCAGAGGCAAATTCAGAGTTCTAAAGACTTTATGACTGAAAACAAAAGAATAAAAATGAATGAATTAAATAACGGCCTAGAAACACTATAAAAAACTTAAGTAAACCAAAAGACATCACAAGAAATTATACAATAACAATAGAAATGAATGAGATACAGAATTTAAAAAATCAAAATCTTGTGTTTTAAAATAGACACAATACTGGCTAGCTTGATAAAGCAAGAAAGGTATAAAGAGAAAATTTACAAAATGATAAATTACCAAGGATATATAACCAGTGAAACAGAAAAAAAGAAAATAAAAGAGATTACTTCACAAACTTCTAGGCAAAGAAATGTGAAAATCTATCTGAAAGAGATAATTTCCTAGAGAAATACAGATTACCAAAATTCCAATTCTAGTGCAAGGAAGTCTGAATTAGCCAATTTTCATAGGAGAAACAGAGAAAGTTATTGAGGAATTACCTGCAAGAAGCATCTCACTCAAATCAATATAGTGCTGAATTCCAGTAAACCACCACATATCAGTAAGTACCTATACTCCAAAATTATTCAAGATCATTACAAAGAAAAGACAATTCTCTAACTCCTGTTATGAACCCAATATGACACTGATAGGTAATATACAAAATATTAAATAAAATATTAGCAAATGACCAACAGTACATTTATAAAGTACTATATTGTGCCAGGGTGGGATTTCTTATGTTAGTATAAGGTTGCTTCTAGATTAGAAATTCCACTGATATCACTGACCACAGTAATATATTTAAGTACAAATAGCATATCATCATCACCATAGATGCTGAATAAACCATTGAGAAAACTCAACACCCATTCCTGTTAAAAAAAGAAAACCCTCAAAAAATTAGGAATCAAGAATGTTTTCTTAACATGACAAAAGATATTTAACTAATTCCTAATGCTAGTGTTTTATTTAATGGAGGACCACAAGAGGTTTCCCTATAGGTCAGAAACGGGAAAATATGCCCATGAGTTCATTTGTATTCAACCTCTTACTGTTAAGTTTTAGTCAGTTGACTAGAAAATTAATTGATCTCATAAGAGTGGATAACAAGAAGTAAAGCCACCTCCATGTGAAGATGAAATTGCAGTACACCTGAAAAGCCCAACAGAAACAACGTCAAGTTAAGTGAAACAATAAGTCAGTAAGATAGGAGGATATAAAGTTAACATGCAAAAATCAGTAGTCTTTATACACACACAAACCAGCAAAACAAATAAAGAGTTGGAGAACATATTGACAGAAAAAATCCAAATATAATAGCAAAAAAAAAAGATTAAATGCATACGAATAAACTTAATGAGAATATCTACGCCAAGAAAATTTAAAACACTCTTGAATGACACAGAAAGAGACTTAAATTAGAAAAAAAAAAACATTCATTGTCCTTGAATAAAACACAAGATTAGAAATAGATCAATTCTAAGTTTATGTATGAATTGAAAAGAATATTGAAAATATCAGCAAAATAAGATGTTAAAGAAAGATACCGATGAACATTTCATAATGATAAAGGGAATCATGCACCAAAAAGACATAACACTTATTAATATCTATGCTCCCAAGCGTGGAGCCCCAAATTGTGTAAAGCAAATACTAACAGAAGTAGAGGCAGAAACAGAGCAAAACACTATCGTAGTAGGGGACCGAAATACCCCACTGTCAGATGTGGACAGTTCATCCAAACAGAAAATCAATAAGGAAATAACATCCTTAAATGACACATTAGACCAACTGGAAAGAATTGTCATGGACAGAGCCTTCCATCCCAAATCAGCTGCTTATCCATTCTTCTCTAGTGCACATGAAACATTGTCAAGAATCATCTACATACTGGGACACAGAGATAGTCACAACAAATATAAGAGAGTTGAAATCATACAAACCATGTTCTCTGATCATAATGCTTTAAAAGTAGAGATCAACTGCAGAAAGAAATCAGAAAGAACGACAAATACATGGAGATTAAACAACATGCCACTGAAGAATAACTGGGTCACAGAAGAAATAAAAAGAGAGATCAAGAGATACATATAAACAAATGATAATGATAGTACAACATATCAAAACTTTTGGACATGGCAAAAGCGGTCATAAGAGGAAAGTTCCTATCATTACAGGCCTATCTCGAAAAACAAGAACAACCTAATGCTTCATTTTAAAAAAACTAGATAAGAAAGAAAAAATGAGGCCTAAAGTCAGCAGAAGGAAAGAAATCATCAAAAGTAGAACAGAAATAAATGAAATTGAATACAAACAAACAAAACAAAAAATAAATAAATAAATGCAACAAAGAGATGGTTCTTTGAGAAAGTTAATAAAAGTGACAAATCCCTGGCTAGGTTAACTAAAGAAAAAAGAGAAAGGCCACAAATAAACAAAATCAGGGATGAAAGATGGGAAATTATGACTGACATCACAGAAATACAAAGGATCATACAAG
>NW_006430458.1:16681-31699 GCF_000325575.1 Pteropus alecto
ACCCAAAGTAGCAACAGTATTTTTTTTTTTTTTTCCGGAGAGAAAAGGCTGCTCGAGGGATTTTAAAGGGAGAGCGTGACATGATCAGCCATTCGATTAAAGCGAATCCCACGAAAGGCTGGAGGACGCATACAGGGTGGACAGGGCAATGGTTCTGGTGAGCAATCCACGTGGATTGCCTTTTCATTAAACCGAACCTTGACCTTGGATCCTTTCGGCAAATATGGGTGTAACCTGTAGAAAGGATACTGTTGTAATTTACCTGGTTCGAAGAAGAGATGGACAAAGCTTGGCACCCACGCACGACCTCAGCAGCGAGAGCCCATTACTTTACCTCAGAATCTCGCCACAAACAAGGGCCCCTCAGTCTAGCGCCCGGCGACTAACGGTTCCTTCTCAAAGTCGAGCAACCCGGAGAGGACTGCGATTGGTGCAGCTTTGGTCAGCTGACCCCTCCTTTCGCTCAATCAGCTCTGTCCTGGGAGGTGGGACCAGACTCCTGACCCGCCCCGAGGAACCGAGTCCTGGAGGATTCCGCAGGGGTGAAAAGGTTGTGATTACGCTGAGCCCTACGGGCTTTGACCCCGCTTGAATGCAAGGTGTGGAGGGAGGCGCGCAGTCTCTGCGCGTGATCTGTGCGCTGTCCAGCCCGGGGCTCCACCAGGCCGGGTGTCAATCCGAGAGAACTAACGTGTAAATTTGTCAGCTACGCAGCAGATTTTTATGTAAAAATGAGTGGCCACCAAATGAAGAAAAGCTGTCAGATATTATAGTATCTCCGTTGCTCCAACACACTAAAGAAGGAGTCAAGTCTCCACTAAAGATTGGAAAATGAGTCCTGATCTCTGGGTAGTGAAGCCATACAGCATTTACATAGACACCTAACCAAAGCAGTACAAAGTAGAAAACTCTCATGTGTCTAAAAATCATCCTATCAATGACAAGGATAGCTAATAACTGTTTATTTTTCACCCTCACCTCACAGTCCTGATTCTACTTCTTCCTTATTTATGGTTTTTTTTTCTTTTTCACATTATTTACCACCTTTGACTACAATATATTTTATTTCTGTGCCATGTGCCATGTGCCATGCTAGAAACATGTAGATTCCGAGAGGACAGAAATCTTTGCTTATTGTTCATTAACGTCTGCTACTTTCCTGTAGTCATGATGGACTCAATGAAGTCTTGGATATTTGTTGAACGACGAAATGAATTTTTCTCCAGTCACAGTAGTCTCTGTTTTGTTTCTCTAACACAAAGTCACTGAGCATGCCCTCATGCAGCTATGTGTTTTCTTGTGACAGCCTGCGCCCAGATATTCTGGTCACCTTACCATATAAGTCTTACTTTTTCTGTTATGACAGTCAGTATTTGATCACAGTTTTGAGGCTTTTTTGCTTCGCTTTAGGTTTTCTTTTCCAATTGCTTTTTGAGTTTCCATTCTTAAATGTTTGTCTCTTAGATGCTAATTGCAGGTAAAGAAGTAAACCAGCCATGGTTGTGTTAATTTTTGCAGTACGATGCCATCTTTCAGTAAGCAGTATAATGGTAGATATCTTCAGATATCTTATGATTGGATCCCTAGCTTTAGGGATTTGCCTCTTAGTAGCTACAAAACCAAACCTTGGCCAGTTAGAGTATCTCTTGCTAGATTTTGTTATCCATCTTAAAAATGACAACAGCAATCGATGTGACCTCATAATGCTCTTGATGGTGGTTTTCTTCAATAAGATATATACAAGGGCTTAGCAGAACACTTGCCAGTGTTGGTAAATGGATGAGTATAATAATCATCATTGACTATAAGTTATCAGAATTTAAGTTCAAGAGACCTAGGCTTCTTCCTAGCCTCAATCTTAAAGATAGTTTGCAAATTCCAAGAAGGCCCCTTAAGCCACACTCTACGTTACATTGTGCTTCAAAAGAAATAATAAGCTCCTTCAATAGTAGTTACCACAAGTGTTTTAAGGACAATATAAATCTTTAACCCAGTATTACTATTTTTTCCATCTTTGAGTGATAGACAGTCGAAGTGCTTAGGGTGTCCAGAAAGAAATCGTAAAAAAACCCAGGCAGGGATTATGAGACAGCGTGTTCTCCTTCCGTCCAAGAAAAGCATATTAACCCGCCCCACTTCAGCACTGCCCAAAGAATCCTGAACAGAAAATAATTGAGAGGTGAGACTGGTGTCCCACTTGTGTTGAGGGGAACCGTGCAGGGTGGGGTGATAAAGCACTTAGCTTTCTCAAGATGGAAGATTCTTTGGTGAAGATTAGAACAGCAGAGACTCTTTGAAAGCAGAATGTTAAGGTGATTTATTTCTTTTTTTCATATCTCCTAAAATAATTTTTAAAAGAAGCCCTCTCATACTTTTAGTTTGCAAAGAACGTAATTTCTGCTGTATCGTATATGCTACGTGTGCTTGAGATATCCCTTTCCCCTAAATTTTGGCACTACAAATGTACAAATAAGCTACAGAGGCATACTTTGCTTTATTTTGCTTCACTTTATTGTACTCCACAGATGTTGCATCTTTTACAAATTGTAGACAAGACTTGTTTTGTCGCAGTGGTCTTGAGCCGGATCCACAATATCCGAGGTATGCCTGTATATGTGCTGGAGTTATTTTGCAGTGTGGCATCGCCATGTAAATAAGCCGGAGAATCTGCTGTCTACCAATTTTTCAGTGCGGTTTAAGTTGAGGAATGTCGTAAAGACAAGAGACTGTGGTTCTAGGCCTACTGAAAGAAGTCTTACTTTGGGGAGGGATTAATGCTGAGAGAAGAGAGTATTTGTCAGTTAGTGTGTCTCATGTAATTGTGGAGAAATATTTGTGGGGGACACATAAATTCAGGATGCAAAGTGGAGGCACATATTGACTTACAAAAGAGCCTATAGCAAAACGTTAAATTGGATTTAGGAACCCCCTATATACAGTCACAGGATGGAGGCTGACCTCACAACCTGATATCTGCCCACAACCTAGTTTGTGTAATTACATACGGGGGAACACATCAATACTGTAAGACGTGGAAGAATTCTCTCTAGGCTACATGTGCTCAACTGGTTGTTATTGGGATCAAAATTTGAATCCGTTTTCTTCTAGGAGTTTTAGGGATTCAGGGCTTCCATTTAGGTCTTGGATTCACCTCGCATTAATTTTGGGGAGGGGTGTAAAAAAAGCATCCAGATTCTTCATCCTTCATGTGGTTATCCAGTTTTTCTAGCATCATTTATTGAAGAGACTATCCTTTCCTCATTGTGTGCTCTGGGCACCATGTGTTTGTCTGGCTTCTCCATTATGTTTCATGTTCTATGTATGTGTTGTTAACCATACTGTTTTGATTACAATTTTTTTTCATACAGCTTGCAATCAGGATGTGCATTGCCTCCAATCTTCCTCTTTATAGGGTTTCTTTTGTTTCTTCAGAGTCATCTGTGGTTCCAAATTACAAAATAGTTCTTATTTTTCTAATTCTGTGAAAAAATGCCACTGTAATTTTGATTGGGACAGCATTTGCTGTGTAGATCACTTTTGATCATATGGACATTTTCACATAATTAATTATTTCAAATCAAGATATGGGCCATTGTTTTATTTATTTATGTCATCAATGTCTTCTGATCTGTTTTTGATATGCTATGCTTCTTTTTTTCATTTGTTTCAAGATAGTAGGCAAAAATCAGAAAAGCAAAAAAATGGAAAATGAAAAAGTATCCAAATTGGAAAGGAAGAAGTGAAATTACCTTTGTTTGTAGCTGTCGCGGTCTTATATAGAACATCCTAAAGACTCTACTGAAAAAAAAATTTAGAACCAATAAATGAATTCTGTAGAGGGGAAGGATAAAAACAAATCAACATACAGAATCAGATGTGTTTTTATACACTGACAAAGAAGTGATCAAAAAAGAAACAAAGAAAACAATCTCATTTACAATAGCATCAAACACAACAGAATACTGAGAAATAAATTCAACCAAGGAGGTGAATGATATACTCTCCAAAGCTACATTACACAGATATAGAAATGAAAGCAACAAGATACTGGCATAAACAACAGGAACATACACCAATCGCACATCATCAAGAGTCCAGACATAAACTCACACATATAATGGTCTACTAATTTTGACAAGAGTTCCAAGAACACACAGCGGGGAAAGGATAATCTCCTCGCAAAATACTGTTGGTAAAATGGAATATAAAAATGGACCTCTATTTTGCACCACTCACAAAAATTATCTTGCAATGCATTAAAGACTTGAATGTGAGTCCTGAAACTATAAAACTCCTAGAAGAACCACTAGGGGAAAAGTTCCTTGAAATTGACCTTGGCAATGATTGATTACTTAGATAAAACCCCAGAAGCACTGGCGACAGAAACTAAAGTAAACAAATCAGACTACATCAAAATAAAGAGCTATTGAGCAACAAAGGAAACAATCAATAAACTGAAAATGCAGCCTACAGAATGAGAGAAAGTATTTGCCATGGACATATCTGATAAAGAGTTAATTTCCAAAACATATAAGGAACTCATACATCTCCATCACAATACAGCAAATAATCCACTTAAAAACAGACAAAGGACTGGAAGAGACATTTTCCCATAGCAGACATACAAATGGCCAATAAGTATATGAAAAGGTTCTCAATATCACTGATCATCAGGGAAATGTGAATCAAAATCATAATGAGATATCACCTCACATCTTTTAGGATAGCTTTTATCAAACACTAAAATAAACAGAGATAACAAATGTTGGCAAGGAAGTGGATAAAAGAGAACCCTTATGCACTGTCGGGAGGAATGTAAACTGGTACAATTACTCAGGAAAACATATTGGAGTTCCCTAAAAAATTTAAAAGAGAACTACATGATGATCCGGCCATCATATTCTTGGGGACATATCCAAAGGAAATAAAATCAGTGTCTCCCAGAGATGTCCGCACTTCTACGTTCACGGCAGCACTATTCACAGTAGCCAAGACATAGAAACAACCTAAGCATCCATCAACAGATAAATGCATAAAGAAGTGGTGATATAAATGTAGAATCGAATATCATCCAGCTATTGAAAACATAAGGAAGTCCTGACATTTGCGACAACGTAGATGAACCCGGAGAACATTATGTTGCCTGAAACGAGCCCGACACAGAAAGGCAAATACTGCATGGTATCACTGGAACATGGACTCTAAAAGGACAAAGAAAACAAATTTATAGAAATGGAGAGTGAAATGGTGGGTGCTCGGGTGTGGTGGGAGGGGGGAAATGAGGAGATAGAGATAAAAGAGTTCAAGCATTCACTTATAAGAAAAATAAGTTCTGAGGCTCTAACGTACAGTGCGGTGACTATTGTTAATAAAACAGAATTGTATACTTGGGAGCTGTGGAGAGTAGATCTTACGTGTTCTCACCACACACCAATAAGTTTAACTATGTGGAGTGATGGATGTGCTAATGATCTTATCTTGGTAATCATTCCACAAGGCATATGTATATCATCAAATCTTCACGTTGTGCACTTTATATATGTACAACTGTATTTTTTGAATTATTCCCCAGTCCTCTGGGGATAAAGAAGGTGATTCCATTTGCAATGGCATTTAAAAGGGTAAAGAACTATTTAAGAAAACATTAACCTAGGGAGCCAAAGACTTTCAAATGAAAATTTCAAAACATTGCTGAAAGAAATTAAAACAGAAAGAATCAGAAGGAAAAGCATAACAAGGATAGCTAATAACTGTTTGTTTTTGACTCTCACTTCACAATCCTCATTCCACTTCTTCCCAATTTGTGTCTTTTTCTTTTTCAAATTATTTTCCACCTTTTTGACTACAATATATTTTTTATTCCTGTGCTTGGTATGTTTTTTTTTTTCCCATATTCATGTGCCATGCTGGAAACATGTAAATTCTGGGAGGGCAGAAATCTTTGTTTATTGTTCATTAATGTCTACTTTGATCCTGTAGTAGTGCATGGCTCAATGAAGTGTTGGATATTTGTCGAACAAACAAATGTATTTTTCTCCAGGCACATTTGCCTCTGTTTTGTTCCTCTAATGTGAACTCACCAAACATGCTCTCATGCCACTACGTGTTTCCTGTAACAGTCGGCTCCCAGATATTCTGGTCACCTTACCATATAAGTCTTACATTTTTTGTTGTGACAATCAGTATCTGATCATATTTTGGGGGCATTTTTGCTTCACTTTTAGTTTTTCTGTTTTGTTCTGTTTTTCTGTTTTCATTCTTAAACATTTCTTTCTTAGATGCTAATTGTAGGTAATGAAGTAGACCATATGTGATTGTTTTGATTTTGCAGTACAATGTCATCTTTCAGTAAGTGGAGTAATAGTAGACATCTTCAGATTTCTTAAGATTGGATCCCTAGCTTTGGGACTTTGTCTATTAGTAGCTACATAATCTTGGTCCATTATATTAACTCGTCCTAGATTTCTTTGTCCATCTTAAAGACAATGATGTCAATTAATGTGACCTCATAAGACTCTCAATGGGGCTTCATTCAGATTAGGTATACATAGGGCTTATCGGATCACTTGCCTGTGTTGGTAAAACGATGATTATAATAATCATCTTTTACTCTAGGTTACCAGAATTTAGGATTAAGAGTTCTGATGTTCTTCCTCAAAACTATTTCTTCGTATTTATGCAATTTCAGTAAGAGGTACCCTTGACGTTTCTTCTCCTGGAAGAATGCAGGATAAATTCAGGATGAATAAAATGATCATCTTTCTTTTGTAAAAAATATATATTTTTTAAACTTTGTATTTTGATATAATCCTAGATATACAATGTATAATTTATTCCATTTTCTCAAACTGTAACATATTGCGAAATTGTAGTATAATATCAAAACTAGGATATTGACACTGATAATATCCACCGATCTTAGATTTTCCCAGTTTTAGTTCAATGTGTGTTTGTTTGTGTGTGTGTGTACTCATTTCTATGTCTTTTTATCAAATATGTAGGTACTTGTATCCACCATAGTAAACACAATTCTAAACAATTCCATCACCACAATGATCTCTGTAATGTTACCATTTTATAAACACAGATATTTCCTTCTTAAGTTGATTCCCCATACCCAGCTGCTGAGAAATACTAAATTGTCTTCATTGCTAAATGTTATCATTTCCAAAATACTGTATATATGGAATCATATAATATGTAAATTTTTGGATTGGCTTTTTTTTTTTCACTCATAATAATTCCCTGGAGATTCACCAGAGTTTTTTCATGTGACAATAGTTTATTAGTTTTTATTGTTGTGTACCATTTTATGATATGGATATACCACTGTTTGTTTAACCATTCACCCATTTGAGAACTTTTGGGTTTTTCCAGTCATTGACTATTACAAATTAAAGCTGCTGTGAACAACCAAATACAAGTTTCTGTGTGAAATTTAGCTTTTAATTCTCTAGTCTAAATGTACACACGTGAGATTTCTGGCTTGTATGTTAATTTCATGTTTAATTTTCAAAGAAATTTCCATAGCATTGTCCACAGTGGCTGAGCTATTTTACATTCTACCAGCAATGCATGAGTAATCCAGTTTCCTCACATTCTTGCCAGCATTTGGTGCTATTGCTAACTTTTTTGTGTTAGTTGTTCTAATATATGTGTATCAATATCTCATTGAGGCCTTAATTTGCATTTTCTGATGTCTTAATGATGTTGAAAATATTTTCATGTGACTATTTGCATTCTATAAGTCTTTTCGGTGAAATTTTTGCTCAAATCTTTTGCCCACTTTTTTTACTTGGATTCTTTCGTTGTTGATTCTTGAGTTTTGGTGATTCTTTTTATTTTCAACTTACAAGTTTTTTGTTAGATATGTGCCTTGCAAATTTTTTCTAGTCTGTAACTAGTATTTTCATTTCCTTCATTGAATCTTTTACAAAGATTTTTTTTTTTTATTTTGATGAGGTCCAATTTGTTGATTTATTTCTTTAATGGATTGTGCTTTAGATGTCAAGTCAAAAAACTCTGCATTGTCCAAGTTCCAACCATTTTCTCCTATGATATTTTCTAAAAGTATTACATTTTTATGTTTTGTATTTAAATCTGTTACTCATGTTGAGTTAATTTTTATATATGCATGTGAAGTTCGGTCATAGTTCTTTTTTTTTTTTTTTTTTGGCCTGTGGATATCCAATTGCTTTAGCATCATTTTTGGAAAAGTCTATCCTTTCTGCATTAAGTAGCTTTTGCACCTTTCTCAAAAATCACTTGACCATATTTATGTGGGTCGATTTTTGAGTTCTATATTTTCTTCCATTGATATGTTTGTCCATACCTCTGTCAGTGCTACATTATCTTGATTGCTGTAGCTATATAGTAAGATTAACATCACATGGAGTGATTCCTTCTACTTTATTATTTTTTATCAAGTATGCTTAATTATTCTAGGGTTCGTATCTTTCTATATAAATTTTACAACAAGATTCTCTGTCTACAATAAGTTTGCTGGGACTTTAATATGAATTATATTAAACTTGTAAATAATTTGTGGTGAATTGACATCTTTACTATGTTGAGTTTTTCAATCTGTGAACATAATATGTCTCTCCATTTATTTAGGTTTCCAATTTTTTTATCAGTATTTTGAAATGTAGAAGATACAGATTTTGTACAGGTTTTGTTAGATTTATATATAACAGTTTGTTTTCTTTATAATATTTATAGATGGTATTGTGCTTTTTATTGCATTTTTCACAGTTTGATGGTAGTATATACAAATGTGATTGACTTTTGTATGTTGATCTTGTATCCCATCAACTTACTGAACTCATGTGTTAGTTCTAGGAGTTTGTTTTTGTAGATTCCTTGGAATATTTTAAGGAGACAATCATGTCTTCTATAAATAGGGACAGTTTAATTTTGTTTTCAATTTGTATACCTTTATTTGGGAAGTTTTCAGTCATTATTTCCTTAAATACTTTTTAATTCCTTGCTTTCTCCCACCTCTTTTTCTGGGAATTTAATGGTATAAATGTTAGCCTTTTTGTATGGTTTTCCAATTTCCTAAGACCCTGAATTTTTAAAAAAATTTCAGTCTATTATCTCTGTATTGTTTCCATTGGGTAAATCCTATTGAGCTGTCCTGAAATTCACTGATTCTATTTTCTGTCATCTATACTCAGCTATTGATCCAATCTAGTGAGTTTCTTTTAATTTTCTTTTTTTTTTTTTGAAAGGTGATGTCAGAAGCATTGCAGTGTGAGGTATATCCTTGATCTCTCTCCTTGAAATTACAACAAACTGAGCAAATACAATCCAACAGAAGAGACCCAGCCTCACAAATAAACACATCTGAGAGATCTACACATTAGAGCAACTGAAGTTGGGTGGATCAGGCAAGCAAGGGAAGAGAAAAGGGAGGGGAATGGATGCCGGTGCTGGAGAAGCAGCCAGGAGCTCCCTGCAGGATGCAGGGAGAGGGGGGAATTAGGTGGCAGTTTGCACTCTCTGTAGGCCTGAGCATACTGTCTTAGCGATCAGCATATTCCATATGGCAGAGCCCAGAGATCAGGGCAGAAACCAGGGCAGAAACCAGGGCAGAGATGGAATACAGAAGAGTGACAGCCGTGTTTTAGCAACTGCCATTGCCAAGCAGAAAGTTGAGTCATGGAATCTAGTCGCCTTCCTCACCCTCCCAGAGTGCACCTCCCCTTACCCTCCCAGAGTTAGCAGCAGGCCCCAGGGGAAACTTCAGCAGCAAGTATCAGGCTATAGAGCAGGGAAATGAGGCATACACTGTGGCTAGTCCCAGTGAAAGTCCCAGTGGTGGAGATATAGAGGCAAGGCAACTGATAGTTGGTGGCCAGCATTACTGGAAAGACAACAGCCAAAGATATAACCTCTCACAACCCACTCCACACCAACCCATGCAGGCTGATTTGGGAGAAACCAGCAGAACACTGCATCTGGCTACTGAGGCAGTATTGAGACTTCAGGGGCTCTTCAGAGGATCTGATCCCTTTTGCCAATCATATCCTCCCATGGGGGTCAAGCCCTACAACCAAGGACCTGGTCACAAAGGAAACACACCTCCCCAGGAAATAAAAGGTATTTTTTGGTCCACAAAGCAGAGATCCAGGAGGCCTGGGTAGTGCAGGAGGCCCGCACACCACCTACTGGAAAACAAAAGAAAGACCTCTTCTTATCAACTTGCAAAAGATCACCCTAAATAATAATTTAAAAAAAAAAAAAAAGCAGAATATATTCCCATAAACGCCTAGGTGGAGAAATAATCCATCATATACCATGAACAACCAAGGTGACAAAGCATCTCAGAAAGAAAATGAAAAAATCTCCAGAAAATAAGCTTAAAGATATAGAAATATGTGATTTAAATGTCAGAGAATTCAAGATGCAGTTTTGAAAAAACTCACTGAGATGCAAGAAAATTCTGATCAGCAGTTCAATGAACTCAGAAACAAAATTAATGAACAACAGAAATACTTTACCAAAGAGACTGAAACTCTGAAAAGGAACCAAGAAGAACTCAGTAGAAAAGATGAAGAATGAAATAGTGAGCTTAGGAAATAGAGCAGAGCAGATGGAGGAAAGAATTAGTGGTATCAAAGACAGAAAACTGGAAATGATGCAGAAAGAAGAAGAGAGAGACTTGAGAGTTAAAAAAAAAAATGAAAGAACTCCAAAAGAACTATCTGACACCATCAAAAATAACAATATAAGAATAATGGGTATACCAGAAGGAGAAGAGAGAGAGAGAGCCTAATCAAACAGTCAACAAGAATTTCTCAAACATATGGAAAGAACTGAATCCTCAAATCCAAGAAATAAACAGAACACCTAATTATCTCAATCCAAAAAGGCCTTCTCCAAGGTGCACCGTATTAAAGTTGTCAAAATTAATGACAAATAAAGAATTCCAAGGGCAGCCAGGGAAAAGAAGATGCTATAAAAGAAAGCCTATTAGATTATCATTGGACTTTTAAGCAGAAACTTTATAAGCTAAGGAGTAGAAGCAAATATTCAAACTATTGGAAGAGAGAAATTACTGGCCAAGAATAACATATCCAGCAAAGTTCATGAAGGAGAAATAAAGATCTTCTCAGACATACAAAAGCTGAAGGAATTTTCCACCACAAGGTCTGCATTACAGGAAAAACTGAAAGAGATTTGACATTGAGTTGTGAACACACAGTGCAATATACATATAATGTATTTTTGAATTGTACACTTGAAACCAATATAATTTTATTAACTCATGTCACACCAATAAATTTAACTTAAAAAGAAGATATAAAAATTATAAACACATTATACAAACATTAAATTTCATAGTATGAAAACATATGAAGTAAACACTGACACAACTGAAGGGAGAAATAGAGAAGTTTACAATAATATTTGGAGATTTTAATACCTCATTTTCAATAATAGATAAAACAATTAGGTAGAAATCAGCAATGACAAAGAACACTTGAATAACACTAATTAGTGTTCAATCAATTAGACCTAATTGACATTTATAGTACACACCATTCAACAACAAAATATACATTCTTCTCAAGTTAACATGGAACATTCTCCAGGATAGACCATGTTATATCATGAATAAAACATCAAAAAATATAAAGGAATAGAAATATTTCAGAGTATGATTTTGACCACCGAGAAATGAAATTATAAATCAGTGACAGAAAAAAATTGGGAAGCTCGTAAATATATGGAAATTAAACAACACTCTTGTATAACGAATAAGTAAAAAAAAAAATAAAAAGGGAAATCAGATAATATTTTGAGATGAATTAAAACGAAGACACAGATCGCCAGACAGGGGGACTGGACTAAGGCACAGTGGTGGCTGCCTTTCAAGCCCTCTTTCTGGCATCAGGAAATGCAGACTTTCTCGGTACGAATCCTGCACAAGGCTCTGACTCACCCCAGTGGCCTGGAAAACAATGACTGAAGGAAACATGGCGGAGTGAGAGATATCCTCAGATCTCTCCCCTTGAAACAACAATAAGCTGAACATTTAAAACGCAACAAAAATCACCCAAACTGCACACCAACATGTCTGAGCATGGGATCTGCGAATAAGAACTAACATAGGTCAGAACCCCAGGTGTTGGGCGGTAGACTCAGAGAAATAAAGAAGCTGCCTCTCGCAGCCGCCAGAGCCCTTTGCAAGAGGAGGGAGAGGGGTGAAGGTGCGGCAACTTCCCTGATCAGCCTGCCTGGAAGTGCCAGAACTTCTAGCAGCTGGCAGCAGGGCCCAATCATCAGGGCAGAAAGCAGAGAACTGAGATGGGACAGCATAGAAAAAACCGTTGTTTTTTACCAGTCCTGGTTCCAAAACCGAGGCTGAGCTGAAACCCCTATCCACAGCCAGAAGACCCCTTCCCCCATACCCTCAGAGACCGATCACTGCAGAGCCCCATGGGAATCTCAGCAAAAGCTGCCAAGACTGAAACTACCTCTTGCAACCTCTGGAGATCCCTGCAGGAGGAGGGGGAGAAGAGAAGGTGCAGCAACTTCCTTAATCAGCCTGCCTGGAAGTGCCAGAACTTCTAGCAGTCGGCAGGGCCAGTCATCAGGACAGAAAGCAGAGAAGTGGGAAGGGAAAGCAGAGAAACAACAGTTAATTTTTACTAGCCCTGCTTGCAAAACTGAGGCTGAGCCACAGCCCCAACTCCTAACCCAGAGGGCCCCTCCACCCATACCCTCAGACACCGATCACCGCAGAGCCCCATGGGAATCTGAGCAAATGCTACCGAAACTGTTGCTAACACTGACAGGGACTGAAAGTGAGAGTAGCAAGTGTGATTAAATATCTGCAAGAAAATAAAAAAGGCACTTAGGCTTTATATAAAGCAGGAATCCAAGTGACTTAGACGCCACCTACTGGAAACCAAAGGAAAAGCGCCTTCTTTGCCGCGGGCTAAAGACAGACCTTTATATAATAAATCTTCTTTCTGGAAAAACAACAGAATACATTTCCATTAATGCCCAGATGGAGAAATAGTCCATTAAACACCATGAACAACCAAAGTGACAAGGCATCTCAGAAAGAAAGAGAAAAATCTCCAGACAATAAGCTTACAGACATAGGAATATGCAACTTAAATGATAGAGAATTCAAAATAGTACTTCTAAAAAAACCTCAATGAGATCCCAAACAACTCAAATCAAAAATTTCAGAAATCGAGAAAACAAGTAGATGAGCAAAACAAGGAGATTGAAACCCTCAAAAGAAACAACACACTGCAAGAGTTGAAAAATGAAATAGCAAGCTTAGGAAATAGAGTCAACCAAGTGGAGGAAAGGATCAGTGATATCAAAGACAGAAATCGAGAAATAAATCTGAAGGAAGAAGAGAGAAACTGAAAAACGAAAAATAATGAAAGAGAAATACAAGAACTAGCTGATACCATCAGGAGAGGAAACATAAGAATAATGAGCATTACCGAAGGCAAGGTAAAGGAGCATATACTAGAAAGCATTTTCAGGAAAATAGTGGAAGAGAATTTCCAAAATCTAAGTACTGAACTGGCGCTTGGAATTCAAGATGTCAACAGAACACCCAATTATCTCAACCTTACAAGGCCTTCATCAAGACACATTGTACTACAGATATCAATGAATCAACAACAAAGACAGAATTCTCAGGGCAGCCAGGGAAAAGAAGACATCAACATATTAAGGAAAACCTATTAGATTATTCTCAGACTTCTCAGTGCAAACCTTACAAGCCAGAAAGGAATGGAATCAAATATTTAAACTTTTAAGTGAAAGGAACTACCTCCTAGAATAATGTATCCAGCTAAGCTCTCCTTTAGACATGAAGGAGAAATAAAGACCTTTCCAGACATACAAAAATTGAGGAAATTCTCCACTATGAGGCCTGCACTATAGGAAATACTGAAAGGTGTCAGCTCATCTAAAATAAAATAACAAAACAAAACAAAACAAAAATGCTTAATTAGGAGTAAAGTGATTATCAGCCAAATAGAAGCAGAGGAGAGTAACCCTTACTAAGAACAGATTATAAACTTAAATAATAAGAAGAGAATTGCTATAACAAGATAGTAATGAATGTTCAGCATACATAGGGACAAATTGAGATAGCAATGACTGAAAGGGGTAGAATTCAAAGATCCAAATAGGCAAAGGAGAATGGAGATAAGGAATGCACAGAAGAAAAAGGATGACTGTATAAATATAACTATATTTTTCATATTTGTAATGGTAACCACACACCAAAGATTCAGAACCAAAGTATATAACATAAAACATGAAGGACCAGAGATAAAACCCACAAAAGCCAACCAAAATAAAGAAAACAGAAACACAAGACAAGGAAGCAATGGAAACACTGAGCTACCAGAAAGCAAAAGATAAAATGGCTATAAGAAGACCTCATACTTCAAAAATCGTCCTAAATGTAAATAGACTGAACTCACCAATAAAAAGGCACAAGGTTGCAGAATGGATTAAAAAACAAACCCAACCATATGCTGCCTCCAGGAGACACATCTCAGCTCCAAAAACATATATAGACTCAAAGTGAAAGTGTGCAAAATTATATTTCAAGCAAATGGTATTTGGAGAAAAGCGGGAGTAGCAGTACTAATATCGGACGTAATAGACTTCAAAGTAATACTGAGGGACACTTCATAATGATAAAGAGAGTCATCAACCAAGAATACACAGAAATAGCCTCAACAAATATAAGAGGACTAAAATCATACTAACCATTTTCTCTGATCATAATGCTTTGATATTAGAGATCAACTGCAAAAAGAAATCAGGAAGAACCACAAATACATGGAGATTAAATAACATGCTACTGAAGAATAACTGGATCAGGAAAGAAATAAAAAGAGAGATCAAGAGATACATAGAAACGAATGATATTGATAGTACAATACATCAAAACATTTGAGATATGGCAAAGACATCATAAGAGGAAAGTTAATATCATTACAGGCCTATCTCCAAAAAAAAGAC
>NW_006430458.1:32608-33231 GCF_000325575.1 Pteropus alecto
TATGCACTACATAAACAAATTAAAAAACAAGAATCATATGATCATATCAATAGATGCAGAAAAAGCCTTCGACAAGATACAACATCCACTTATGATCAAAACACTTAACAAAATTGACATGTATATGACAAACTCTCAGCCAACATTATACTTAATGGTGAATAACTAACAACCTTCCTTCTAAGATCAGGAACAATGCCAGGCTGTCCACTATCATCACTGTTATTCAATATAACATTGGGAGTCCTCTAGGAAAGAGAAAGGTATAAAAGGCATCAAAATAGGAAATGAAGAAGTCAAACTGTCATTCTTAGAGGATGACATGATGCTTTATATAGAAAACCCTAAGACTCCAAAAAAATACTACTAGAAACAATAAGCAAATACAGTAAAATCTCTGGATACAAAATCAATGTTCAAAAATCCATAGCATTCCTATACTCTAATAATGAAGTGTCAGAAAAAAAGTGTAAAAAATAACTCCTTTTGTAATTGCAACAAAAGGAATAAAGTATCTAGGAATAAATGTAACAAAACATGTGAAGGACCTATATAATGAAAACTACAAGAACCTATTAAAAGAAATCAGAGAAGATACAAAGAAATGGAAAGATATTCTGTGT
>NW_006430458.1:34450-39390 GCF_000325575.1 Pteropus alecto
TACTTTACAGTAATAATCAAGTAAAAAAATTGGTTATGCAGAAAATGTTGAAAATCACATGATATCACATATGTGGGATATAACCCTAAAAGCAACAAATGAACAAGACAAACAGAGACTCATGGACATGGACTCCCAGAGGGTAGGGGATGGGGGAGGAGGGGGAGAGGTAGACAGAGTAAAGGGGGTCAAATATAGGGGACAGAAAGAGAGTGAAGTGGGTAAAGGGGATCAAATATATGGTAGCTTAAGTAACCTGGACTTTGGGTGGTAAACACAATAGAATATATAGATGGAAAATTATAATGTACACTTGAAAATAATATAATTGTATTAACCAATGTTACCCCAATAAGCAGTTTTTAAAAAATAAAAAGAAATAATTAATTAACTAAGAAAAAACACCAAACAAATAAAAAAATCTAAATGCAAGTGCATAAACTATAAAATTCTTAAAATAATACATAGGGATAACTCTTTAATACCTTGGATTTTGCTATGGATCCTTAGCTATGACAACAAAAGCATAAACAATAAAAAATAGATAATTAGGGCTTTATTAAAAGTAAAATTTTTTGTGCTTCGAAGGACATCGAGAAATTGAAAATACAACCCACATAAAAGAGGGAATCATTTTCAAATCATATGTCTTATAAGTAAGTCCTCCATAATATGAAAAGAACCCTTACAACTCAGTGATAAAAAGACAATATAATTTTAAAAAATGGGCAAATGAGCTGAATAGACATTTCTCCTAGGAAGCTTAAAAATGGGCAATAAGCACATGAAAAAATTATCATCATTAGTCATAGGAAATTCAGGTTAAAACCACAATGAGATACCACCTCAAATCCACTATGATGGTTGGAATCAAAACTTCAGATAATACCAAATATTAGCAAGGAGAAATCAGAACCCTTATATACTACTGGTGGGAATGTAAAACAGTGCAACCACTAGCACAGCCTGCAACTTCCTGAAATGAATAAACATAGTTACCATATTAACCAATAATTTTACTCTAGATGTATAACCAAGAGAAATGAAAACAAATGTCTACCCAAAAACTTATAGATTAATGTTTATAGCAGCATTATTCATAATGGTTAAACATGGAAGCAGTTCAATTGTCCATTAACTGACTAACAGATAAACAAATTGAGGTATATCCACACTATGGATATTATTCAGAAATTTTTTAAAAAATGATTTACTTATATATTCTACAACATGGATCAAGACTAAAAACATTATGCTAAGTGAAAGAAGCCAGTCACGAAAGATCAGGTATTATATGATTTCATTCATATAAAATGTTCAAAATAAGGAAATCTATAAAGACAAAGTAGATTAGTAGTTGCTTAAGGCTTAGGAGATGAGAGTATAGGGGATGATAGCTAAAGAGTTGAGGGTTTCTTCTTAAAGTGATGAAAATGTTCTAAATTGACTGTGATGATGGTTGTAAATATCTGTGAATATATCAAAAATAATTGAATTGTACAGTTTGGGTGAATTGTATCTTATATGAATTACATCTCAGTAAGGCAGTTAAATACACATAACACAAAACAAAAAACACATAAATCTATAAATGTCATAACTTAAGATATATTTCAAATAGACCCTCTTTATAAGCCTATATCTAGTAAAAAAAAAATGAATCAATAAGTAATAACCTTCAAAAACAGAAAGCATCAAGCCCAGATGGTTTAATTGATGAATTATACCAAAATATGTATTTGTTTATTTATTTATATTAAAATTATTGGGGTGACATTGGTTAATAAAATCAAATAGGTTTCAAGTGTACAATTCAATATGTCAGAAGGATATAGCATTGTGAGTTCAGTGAAGAAAGTGCACTAATTCTCTCTAATCTCTTCCAGAAGATAGAAACAGAGGGAATACTTTCTATTTTATGAGGCTAACAAACAGACAATGATGTTACAAGAAAAGGAAACTACAGATCAATAATTCTCATAAATATAGAAGCAAAAAGTCATCAACGAAATATTAATCAAGATAGTGTATACTGGTGAATGAACAGACAAATAGATCGAGGGAACAGAATAGAGATCCCCAAAATAGATTCACATAAATAGTGTCTACTGATCTTTGACAAAAGAGCAAAGGCAATACATTAGAACAAAGATGTTCTTTTCAACAAATGGTCCTGAAACAACTAGACAGACACATGCAAAAAATGAATCAAGACACAGACCTTACACCCTTCACAGGTACTGAATCAAAATGGATCAGAGACCTAAATGTCAAATGCAAAACTGTAAAATTTCTAGGTTATAACAAAGAAGAAAATCTAGATAACTTTATGTTTGGCAATGACCTTTTAGATATAACACCAAAGGTACAGTTCATGAAAAAAATAATTGATAAATTGGACTTCATTAAAATTTAAAACTACTACTCTATGAAAGACACTGTCAAGAGAAGACAATTTTTTTTGGAGAAAATACTTACAAAAGATTTATCTGATGGACTGTTATTCAAAATACACAAAAAGAACTCTTAAAACTCAACACAAAGAAAACATACAATTTAATTAAAAAGTGATAAATATCTGAACAGACACTTCACCAAAGAAGATATACAGAGGGAAGATAAGTTTATGTAAAGAATTTCAACATACCATGTCACTAGTCAATTGCAATTTAAAACAACAATAACATGCTAGTAACACCTTTTAGAATGGCAAAAATCTAAAACACTGACAACATCAAATGCTTTCAAGGATGCAAGGCAGTAGAAACCCTCATTTATTGCTAATGGAGATGCAAAAATGGTACAACCACTTTGAAAGCTAGGTTGGTAATTTTTCTTTTTCAAAACTAAACATATTCTTACTGTGCAATCCGGTAGTCATGTTCTTTGATATTTACCAAATGAATTGAAAATTTAAGCTTGAAAATAAATGTTTATTTATTTTCATAATTGCCATAACTTGGAAGCAATCAAGATGCCCTTTAGTATGTGAATGTATAAATAAACTGTGGTACTTCTATACAATGGAATATTATTCAGCACTAAAAAGAAATGAGCTATCAAGCCATGAAAAGATGTGGAGGAAGCTTAAATGTATATTACTAAGTAAAATAAGCCAATATTATAAGTGTACATACTATATTATTCAAATTGCATAATATTCTGTAAAAAGAATAACTATGGTGGCAGTATAAAGCTCAGTGGTTTCTAGAGGCTAGGAAGAATGGAAGGATGAGTAGGTAGAAAACAAAGAGAATTTTTAGAACAGTGGAATTATTCTGCATGGTGCTATATTGGTGCATACATGTCATTATACATTTGCCCAAACCCATAGAATGTACAATACAAAGTGAAGCCTAATGTAAACCATGGACTTGGGTAATAATGATGTATTAATGTAGGTTCATCTATTGTAACAAATGTACCACTTTGGGATGTGATAAGGGTCAGGATTTCAGGAGCAGCTGAGAATCTTTCATGAGGTTGCAGGGATGCAGTCATCTGAAGGCTTGATGGGCTAAAGGATCTGCTTTCAAGTTCACTCACATGTCAGTTCCTTCCTGGCTATTAACCAGAAGCCTCATCTCCTCACTACATGTGGGACTCTCCATAGGGCTTTTCATGGCAGGGCAGCTGTGAATGACCTAAGAGAGAGTAAGAGAGAGCAACCAAGATGGAAGCTAGAAGTTCTTTTATAACCAAATTGCAGAAGTAACATACTATCATTTCTTTCACTTCTAGATACTCAGAATACAACAAGTAATCAAAAAGATCATATACCACTGCCCTCTTTCAGGACAGTTGGTAGACATGATGGCCGGGAGATGTACACATGGTTATAGTAGCTCCAGGATGGAAAAATCAGAGTAGAGACTGTCAAGACACTCTCTTCAGACTGGGGTAAATTTTGAGGATGGAAGGCTTTGGTCAAAAAGACAGGCACCAGATCTTAATATTCAAGAAGGATAAACCTTGGAAGGCTGAGAATTGTCAATAGATGGCACACATAAGATCACTTAATTTTGCTGCCCCTGCCTCTGCCCCTGCCTCTGTCCTTGTGCCAAATGGGAAATGCTGATAAGAAATGATGTCCTGACACAGAAGTGAAGGAAGCCCCTCATCCTTAACTACAGGTTATGATCAGTCAAAAGCTCTTTTAGAACAAAGCCTTTCTTTATCTCCCTAGTGCCTAGCGCAGGACCTACCACATTGTATGTGCTCAATAAACGTTTTGCTCATGTGCTTGGCACAGGAGATGTATCGTTCATTACAAATAGTAGATGCCCAACCAATATTTGGTGAACAAGTCAATGAAGGAAATTCAAGAATTCCTACATATCATGTCTCAGCTACATCAGAGAAGAGCCCAGAAAGGACAGGCAATGTGGGGGACTCCATTTCTTGATTTCACTAAGTGAATGAGGTGAACTGGGCAGCATCACAGAAGTTGACTGACTTTCTGTCTAGAAAGTCTATTGAAACAAAAAGTAAAATATAGAAACAAGTTTGGGAACATATTAGCTAGAGCCATTAATTTTAAGATTTGTTAACCACAATGCATTAAAAAATTGATATATTGAAATATAATTGCCATACCCGTCTAGTTCTAACCTTAGTAAACTAATTATGCTAGAATATTAAACATACCACATTTGCTACCAATTATCATCTCCAGAAATATTTTCCAAATAAGATTGTCTTAAAGCTAAGAAAATATGTTATCTTCCCGAGTTCATGAATCCTGATTGGAACTTTTCTTATAAAGTCAGTAAACTATAATTTAATACAAATCAATTTTAAATAAATTTAATAAACTTATTTTAAGTAAAATAACTATTACTGTATTATTTTTATATAGTCATATTTGGTGGATTTTCTTTGTATGCAAACATTTCTCAATGTATAATTATGTGATTCCAAACAATATTGTTATTAGTACT